>NC_090932.1:55188393-55509418 GCF_040938575.1 Ambystoma mexicanum
TTTTTTATTCCCGATCCTCCCCCAAACTTTTATATGACCTTGCCCCCCCCACCACAAAAAAATGTGCAAGGTTTTTTTCTGCAAAAATGCTGTGGCAAAACACTGGGTGTCGGTGAAAGGACGGTATACCATTTAAAGGCGATCCTACATCAGTGACAGTGGGACTTACCTACAACAATACCACAAGGTAAATCACCCCTTCACGAGAACGATTCCATATTTATGTGATGGTTAAAACTGGTTATCAATCAGTTTCTAAGCGCCACTATTTAAAAAAATTGTTTTGCAGATTAGGGTGCTCGCTGCGGAACGGTTTAATGAAGATCTGTGCACAAGATTTTTTTAATACTTTTAAACATTTTGCTGCAATACATGTGGATCATAATATTGTCATTTGTGTTCCTCCGCGTCTCTCTTCACTTTTTAGGGGGGAGAAGTGTAAACTGGTAACCTGCTGTGCCTTTGCGATTGAAATTTTAATGGAATGTTAAAAATAAATCGTTATAAATTACTTGAAAGCAGACTGGCCTTAAGCTTGGTGCTTGAAAATAACTAATTTAGGGTTGTGCTAATTGTTTTACCTGTTGCAAGCAGCAACATTTCTTTTAATCTGTGTTTTTTTTTTGTCCTCATTGTGGGATACTGGTTGTCCTCATTGTAGGCCACTTTTTGTCCTCAAAGTGGGACACTTTTTCTCCTCATTGTGGGCCACGTTTTGCCCCCATTGTGGACGACGTTTTGTCCTCATTGTGGGCCATTTTTCTTCCGCCCAGGCCTAATAAATGTTGCAGGCCGACCCTGTTTGTGCATTACCTACATTACCTGTGCACCCTCTTGAGTGCTGCTCTCAACTTCAGCATTTAGTGACCAGAGACATAGTTAAGACGACCAGCGCCAGCTGGGTGTCACTGCTGAACGACAGAGAGTGTTCTGCCTAGTTGGTCTGCGACTGTTGGCCAACATAGCGGAGAAGTAAGTGTTCTCCACATGTGGGTAGAATTGCAGCCTGAGGGTCTGATGGAAGGTGTGGTGCGAGCGGGGCAGCAGGTGGGAGCAGCGGTTCCCCACATCCTGTGCCTTGGCGCCACTTGAGGCAGGACCGTGGGAGGGATTCAGCCCCTTGCACGAGGCTGCTGGTGCAGATTTGTTGCGCCAACCGCTGAATGTAGAAGAACGTCAACGTGCTCGTACTATGCAGGCCTCAAGAGAGACAAAGTGTGCTAAGCGTGCAGGCCTTGTATGGTAAAGAGGAGTGAAATGCACTGATTACAGTGTCACGCTACAAATTGCTCCCTGTAGGATTGACTACCTAGTGGGTGCAATAGCAAATGTGTTCCTCCAGGGAACAGAGAACGGACCAAAGCTCCCGGTGGCAGGAAAGTTCCTTAAGGGAAAACAAAATTATATTGTTTTTTATTGTGTCCATCATCAGGAGACCCACCTGTTCCTTGTAAAGACATGTTTACATTTAATGTGCCGGCTTGTAATGAGATGCAGTTTTTTGGAAGAAAAAGAATATCCCACCTCAAAGACTTTTCAAAGCACAAAAGGCTGTTGTATGTACAAACATTTGCCTAATCAAGAATTGCATGTGGCGGCATTGCAGGCAGAAGGAACACAGGGGGCACAGTGGACCAGGCTATGCATGAGGAATAGGAGTATTTTGCCAGAAAATGAACACTTCCTTGCAGTGCTACAAGAACCCAAGGCACCACATGACAGTGGATAGAGCTGTGACTGATTTAAGGGTGCTGTCTGAAATAAAGATGGCTATGTAAGAAGCCAGATAATGAACACAATGTCCAGTATGAAGATCAGATTCAGGACAGATTATGGCTTGCTACCCATCACTGCAGAGGCACTGACCATTGACGCAGTGCTGAACTCACCACCAAATGTGTTACATATGTCCACACGATGGGGGCAGGTGCTGGAGAGGGAATGTATGGATGGTACAGTGGGCGTTCAGTGTGTGTTTCTGGGGGAGGTGAGGTGTCTCAAGTGGAGTGAGCCAATGTTAACGGAAAACTGACATGCTTCTTGTGTGGCTATTTTTTTCACATAACATCCTCCAAAGAGTTCCCTGCAACAAGACGAGTATGCAAAAAGTGCAGTAAAGGGAAATAAACAGATGCTATTCGGTAAGGTTTGCATGGCCATGGGTGACGAAGAGATTAAGGAATCTGTCAGCAACAATGAGGATTCAGGGGCAGCAAAGGAGTGCAGTCAGTTGCTATTACAAAGTGGGTGGAGAAGAGTATAGCACCGCAGGGCTGATATGCTTGCTCGGAATAGTCTAAGGGCATTGGTAGATTTAGGGTCACCATATATCATGATTTCCGACAGAGGTGTTTTAAGAAATATTAGTTGGGGAAAATTAGTGATTTTAAGTGTCTTGATATCGGGGCGACACCTTATGGAGGCATCCCCATGGAGATTGTGTGGAATTTTCACGGTGAGATTGGCTTCAATTCAGGACCGTGACTGGGAACATATATATATATCCAAAAATGAAGGTAGTCTGCTGGGGGGGTATCATTAAGAAGAGCTGCACATGAAATTGAAACCTGGAGATGTTAGGGTCACAAGGTTGGGCCAGAAGAAATGGCTAGAATGTTTCTCAGAGTAATCTCCTCGTGTGCAGGGCACTGTTTTGCTTTTCCAAAATAAGTGCACGGATATATTACTTTGTTTTCTCCCCAATGCAGTAAATAGGAAAGCATTGTACACTTGAAATGCAAGAATTTAAACACACACTCAGATAAATTGTAAAACTGTCTCTTTAAGGCTGTTTATTCATGAATATTACAACAAAAAATTAAAGTAAATGAAATGGTATACTTTACCGTTGGCACAGTTGCAAGCCACTTCATCTCGCCAAAAGAACTTCACTGGACAGCTTCCAGACCAGGTTGGCAGAGAGACTCTCCACAGCGGCACCCGGGAAAGATGCGTTCGCCTTTTTCCCAGCAAAGAAGCTTTCTGTGTCAGCCTAATCCGGTGCTCCCCAATTTAAACCTGCCACAAATACACAATAGTACTTTTCCAGAAAATGCACCTGCAAGAGGCCTCTTTCTCATGGGTGCGCGAAAGACTTTGCTTTTGGCTCCTGCAATGTTGTCAGACAGTAATTCAAAAGAATCCCTGAACACTGCTGCGTAGCATAGGCGAGAACAATAGGTTTTTCTAGTGATTCATAAAATGCAGACAATAGTCAGAGCTCACATTAAAATGCAGCCTTTATGAGGCTTCAGGAAAATGTCCAGTGCTGCACCCAGTACGCATTTCGAATAGACTCCATATTTTTCAGTCATAAATATTACATTTTAAAAGCATTACATTCCACCCTTGGACATTTGACTTCCATAACTCAGTGGCACTAAGGTTGGCTTCTGAAACCAACAAAGCATTATAACCAAACTATAACTAAACTAGAAATACATTGAAAACAACAGCAAAACAATGCAAGCAAAAGCGTAACGTGAGGTTTCTCCGATATTTGGAATCCATGAAGACAACCAGTCCCACCAATTCCCAGTATGAAAAGATGTCACCTGCTTTGTCAAATCCTTCACATTTTGGATGTGGTTTTGCACAGATTGGGAGCAGTCACTCAAATTGAAACCGCACATTCCTTTGCATCCATTGCACTTTAAATTATGTTTTAATAAAAAATAGTCAATAGCAGCTCTATTCTGCAAGGCTGATTTTCTCATAGCTTTGCTATTTAGAAGCAATTCTTCTAAGGCTTGAGAGGTATGATTTAACCCCTTCACTACTAAACATGCTTCTTAATCAAATATTTATAGCCCCCCAGCAGCTACTCCCCAAACTCCCACCAATGAATATGCAAGAGCCAGGACTCCCAATTCAGACAATACATTCACATTTGAATCACAACTTCGGGTTAGCCCTATAGATTCAAAAACTGATCTTTTAACTCTAGTTAGTGCTGGATGAAAAGGGAATAACATAAGGGCTAGTTGCGTTACTGCACATGGTCCTCCAGAGATGTTTGCAGGAATGTAAGTGAAAGTGGTATTCCTGCAGGAAAACAGCCATCCTACTGGAAGTTTGACATGGTTCAAATGACTGGGAACTGCAATTGATTGCAGGTCATGGTATTGTCAACGTTGGTGAATATGCTTGGAGCACATGAGCACAGCCATTCTTCAAACACAGTCCAGTTCATTTGTTTGGCCATTTTCCATTGCTGACATTTACCAAACTCTTTTGGCTGACAAGTTAACTTAAAAAAGACATTTGCCTTGGGCAATGTTGTGTGTTAATACTTTGGTCAAATTCTTCTATTTTTAGTTGGTTTCGCAAAATTTGAAATATTCATAAACAAAAAACGACTGTCCGACATCATATTCTCCACCAAAGAGTCGTTATGAGTGCTGCTGAAAATATGTCTCAAAGTTGAAGCAGGTCTTGGCACTGTTACCAGACATGTTGTCAGTAGGTCCATTCCATTGTGCGCATCTGATAAACAAAAATAGGTGATATTTAGAACTACTGAGGCAAGGTAGATCCATATGTTTTCCATGTGGGCAGCTTGTACTTGGTTTATCAATGCTATGAGAATAATTTTCTGCGTGCCAGCTCGGGCTGGCATGTTGGCGTTGGCATCAAGTAACCCACAAATCTCATTCTCCAACCTCTGCAGATTCAGGTTGGTTGGCTGCACAAAGGTGGCATTTTGATTCTACAGTGTGTATTTTGATTCTTCCAAATGGAGACCATTCAGAATTGCACTTACACCAGCCAGGCACAGAATCTGTAAAGCAAACCAGAAAAAGCATATCAGTGTTGATAATCATTCTCTCAAATAACATTCGTCAGCGAGCACATAGGCCCATTTTTCACTGCCAGGCTCCATTACTAACATAACTTGGGCCCTGATTTGTGGAATTATTTGCGTGTAAAACAGGGATTTGTGTGTCATTCTGCACGCGAATCCCTGTTTTACACACAAATAATCCCGTAAATCGGGGCCTTGGTCTCTGCCTGATGCTATCACATCTGCGGGTACAGGTGGGCCACTAGGCTTTTCTACCACACCTTTGCACTCGGTACCATGCGGTCTGATGATCAAAAACCACGGTTCCCAGAATAGTTAACAATGTAGGGGGCTCTTCCTTTCTGATCATGGACAGTTTAACAGGTATGACAATCAATTTGGCTATCCTGTCTCCTACATAAATAGGCAAAATCTGATCTCCTCTTTCGCTTAAAATAACTTTGATTTCTCCTTGATAGTCCGCATCTATCCCTCCTCCCAGTACTTGGATTCTGTTCAATGCTAATGCAGATCTAGGTGCAATCAATCCATTTGTTCTGAGGGAATTTGTACTCCAATCCCAGTCTCAATGACTATTATTCCTCCGGGTTCTAATCTGATTTCTATATGCGCATGCATGTCTCCTCCTGCTGATTCTGGAGCTCTGCGGTATGGGGCTGAGGCACCTGGCGTGATTCCCCAATTCATCATGGTTTCTGTAGCTGAATTAGATTGCATCTGCACAGTAAGTGTTAACAAGCATGTCAAAGATGTCTCACTGTTAAATAGTGGGCGATTGTTCAATACTTTTACAGCACCAAACACGCTATAACACCAGCCTACCAAACTGCCATTACCTAACTTACGCAATTGTTCTTTCAACAAACCATTCATCCTCTCAATAAGAACCGCCCCTTGTGGAGGATACAGGACATGGTAGAGCCACTCAACATTGTTCTCCTGAGAGTACTCCTGAATTAACTTGCCTTTGAGATGTGTGCCATTGTCACTCTGAATTTGCAAGGGCATGCCATAATGCAATATGATCTGATCTAACAGCTTGATAGGGTTCAATTGTGTGTCCCTCTTGCATGACTACACCATCGAATATCCTGAAAAGGTATCCACAATGGTACAGGCATATTGGCAGTTTTTACTGATTGGCATAGGACTGATGTAATCGATCTGCCAGATTTGACCCAGTAACTTGCCTCTTCGCAAAGTGCTGTGGACAATATGAGGGATGGGCCTATGCTGATGATGTTGACACACATGACCTTGTAAAATGATTGTTTTCACTACCTCTAAAGGGATATTGATCCTCCGTGCTTGTGCGCACCTGCAAGTAGCTTTTTCTCCCATGTGTCCTCATTTCTGGTGAGCCCACTTGGCCAGACCCTCCAAATCGTGTTCCTGGGCCTCCGCATCCACAGATGAAATCTTGGTGTGTTCATCTGCAACAGAATTAAACTAACGCTGTAATGAGTCAGTAGTACAGTGTGCACCCGCATGATACACTGTTAGTTCACTTTGTGATAGTGTTTCCCAGATATCATGCCACAGTTCCTTTCCTGCAATTCTTTAGAATATATTTTCCACTCATTCTTTTGCCATGTTGGCAGCCACATAGCTAGCCCATTGGCCACTGACCATGAATCTGGGTACACATGACAATGACCAGGTGTCTCTTGTTTCAAAGCTTGATAGACTGCATAGGGTTCTGAAAACGGACTGCTCTTCCCTTTCCCTGACGTTGTCAGGATTTCTTTTGTATTTGGATTATCTGACACTGATTTCCAGTGGCGCTCATCAGTTCCTACATAGCGAGCAGAGCCATCGGTAAACCAGGCATGATCTTTCCGCTCCACTGCCAGATCTCCATGAGGTACTCCCCATTTCACTGGAGACTCATGTACTTCGGTCACTTCCTGTGGTATGTAGTCTACTGCTGGTATATTAGCCACTTGCTCATGTAGTTTCGCAACACTACCCTTTCCTGATTTGGCTCTGTCCTGAATGTACCATTTCCATTTGATGATGTTGGCTTTTTGGGCGTGTCCTAGCCTGTGTGTTTTAGGAGAGCGCGACAATCACTGAATAATTGGGATTTTGGATCTAATCAGTACATCAATTGTTCTGTCTGTATTAATAATAGCCCAATAACATGCTAACAATTGCTTTTTAAATGGAGTGTACTTATCACCTTCCTCAGGTAATTTGCGACTGCAAAATCCCAACGGTACTCTCTTATTGTCCTGCTTTTGCCATAAGCTCCAGTTAGCATAATTTTCTTGTACAGATACATTCTGTTCCACTTCTCCTGACTTCACATGCCATAAATCAAGCACACGCTGCACTGTGTTCTTTGCTAAATAAAATGGTCCCTGCTGCTCCTCACCCCACTCAAATTCATATTTCTTTTGTGTCACTTTGTAAAGCGGGACCAAGATTTGCCCTAAATGTGGTATATGCTCTCTCCGAAATCCAAGCAACTCTATGAACTGCTGAGCTTGTTTCTTGTTCACTGGGTTAGTAAATTCAAGTATCTTTTCTCTGGCTTTTGGCACTGTCTCTCGGTGCCCATTGTGCCATTGAATTCCCAAAAATATCACAGTCTCAGCTAGCCCTTGAATCTTATTATGGTTAATCTCCAAGCCTTCCTTCTTCAACCCATCAATGATTGCTTCCAATTGATTTTGCACACTTCGCTCATCCTTGCCCTGGATGAGAATATCATCAATGTAATGTGAGATCTGTAGGTCAGGTTTACGTGGTATCTTGTCTACGTGTTCTGCCACCAGCCGGTGATAGAGGGTGGGACTATGCAAATACCCCATAGGTCATCTTGTGAAGGTGTACTGATGCCCACCCCAAGAAAATGAGAACTGCTCCTGGCACTCTTCAGCAATTGGTACAGCGTACCAGGTTCCCTCAAACTTCTGTATGTTCTCAATCAAAGTAAAAGTATCTGGCACTGCAGGAACTAAAAAGGGAGTATATTTGTTTAACTCTCTATAGTCTACCTCTTTTGTCCAGCTTCCATTCCCTTTTTTCACAGGCCAGACTGGATTGTTCCAAGCAGTAGAGACTGGCCTTAATACACATGCCTCTACATATATATTTTTTATGGTATCTGAAATGTCCTTATGTCCCCCGGGAATACGCTATGGCATCATTGACACACGTTTCGTGGCCAATGGCACGTGCACGGGGGGGATTTTTAATTTGACTACAATCACTGGTGTGCAAGTCAATGCATTCATTCCAAACTGATAAATTGTGCCTCCTAATCCTAGCATCAACCCTTCAAAAATGTCAAACCCAATGAAGTATTCAGGAATTAGGACAATCAATACTTGATTTTTCAGTTTTTTCAAATTGCCTATCTTCCTATCCACTCCTGTCTGTACTGCTGGTGTCTCTTTCCCACCCAATCCAGTAATGGTAAAGTGTCAACCTTTCAATCTTGAAAGATTTCCATGAATCAATCAGCCGTCCGCCCCGGTATCAATCAAAGCTCAGACCTCTTGTGTGTTCCAGGCTTCCAAAATATCATCACATTACCATGAGGTTGTCTGTTGACTTTTATACGAGCTGATACTGCCGGAACATGGCCATAATTCTATTTAGAATGAGTGTACCCTGACTCAGCCTCCACCATTGCACTCACTGTTTTTCTCAACTCAGCATATGTTGGCTAGTACCGAGAAGGGACCCCCATGGACACTTCTCCCAGCTCCTCCTCAGGAGGCACTAAAGGTGAAGTGTCACCTTTCTACTTGGACACCACCTGTCTCTTAACTTGTTCATAGCACTCTTTCCCAGCAAGCCCTCTCTTTTTTTACAAACCATACATCTTGCTAGTTTAAATACCATCAATTTCTTCCTGTGGCAAACCATCTTTCAACAATGCCAAAAACATGTCTTTTCTGGACACCTGGGAACCTCTGCTATCTTGTCTCCTGCCTCTGTTCACCTCTCACTGTGCCCGATCCCTCTCTCAAGGTTATGTCCTCACCTTTGTCCCATTCACCCAGATCTGACAATTGCTGTATCGCATCCACCACTTCATCAGTTGCCTTCCCATTCATGCCCACCAGCAAAGTCATTATGGTACTATTACATGCAGGTGGGCCAGTTCTAATAATATTTCTGTTTGACACTGACAGTGGCACCACCCCCATATGTACTGATTCATCCACATGAACAGCCTCCTTCATAGCATGTTCTCTGCTCTTTTGAACAGCCTTTTTTTAAAGTATACCATTTTTCTCTTCAGTGGGCCAATCTGTGGTAATACAATACCTCCTGTTACACCTCTGAGCTATTAGATCCAATAAAGACACCTGCGAAGCTTGCCCATTCACATCAGGTGGAGGCCCAGCTTGCAATACCTCGAGTATATTGGTGTCAGTGGGCAGAGGCAGAAAGCGTGGGGAGTCAGCAGAATCCACTAACAAGCCACCAGCGCTGCCATCGTACATGCACACCATCCAAATCAGTAAGGGCTCTCCTGACTTCTGCCTCAGTCGAGTAATAATCTCACCCACTCCCTGCTGTGTTTAATCCTCTAACGTGGTCAAATCCACAACACCACCCCCTGGATTGTTTGGGTGAGTGCCCGTTCTACCCATAGTAACTGTGTTAGCAGTAACAGTCTTCTCATCCTGTTTCAGTGTAGATTCTGTCTTCACTTCAGGGCTAGAATCTGAATCACTTGAACACCAAATATCACTGTCATATAAATCTGGATCCCAATTCACATCAGCAGTGACAATCACTCGAGCTACATTGTGTTTGTCAACATGGCCCCTGCGTTTCTGTTACTTAAATGTGATAACACGGACAGCCACCCTCTTAGCCACTTCTTGATACCTAGAGGCCTTGTCATGGCATATTTTTAATTGCAATTGTTCCATCCAAGAAATGTGTCTTTTGAATGCTAACTCCTTCTCGAGACGCAATACATCTGCTTTTAATTGCACATTTTTCTGATGTATCCTCCGGTAAGCATGGAGAATGGCCCAGCCCTGCCTCCCTAGCGCTGCTAACTCATTCCCCTTCAGCACTGGGACCATTTCTAAGCAAGAAACTATCAGGGTAATTCATGAAATTAATGTGCGCTGAAAACGGGGGCGCAAGCGCGAAAATCGTAGCGAACGCGCCCGAAAGCCCCACAAGCAGCTGTTTGTCGATTCATGGAAGGTGCTGCACGTGGCTTACCTGAGATCTGCGCTGAATCCGTGTGTGGCGCACACGTCATTGTGACATGCCGAAGGCTGTGCGCGAGATAGCCAGTGAAGGCGCACACAAGGCAGCGCACACACCTAAAAAGGGGGCGGAACACATGGAATGTGGAACAACACGTGAAAATGTGGGCGTTACGGTGGATGTACCATTGCTAAATCCTCGCAACGCCCACACGCGTGCTAACAACACGTATGCATGAAATCGAACAGGGGAAACCACAAAAGATGTGCTAATCCGGAAACACGTACACCAGGCGGAAGCTGGTGTAAGCGCCCCTCCGCAGCATAAAAATGCACGCAAACAACAAACAAGCTCATACCGCTATGATGAATATACCGTTCCTCGCAGCAGTGGTCGTGGGACACCGCAGGAGGAGGAGGATAGCCAGGCCCTGCATTTTTTTACCCAGGACCAGCCTTTTTGGGATGCTTGATGACCAGGTCTATGGCAGGTACAGGTTTCCACCCCATATCATCCTAGACCTTGTCGCTGAGTGGGAGGACGACCTCACATCACCCACCCTGTGCTCCCAAGTACTGAGCCCCTTGGAAAAGCTGCTCAATGTACTGCATTTCTTGGCCACTGGGTCATTTCAGCAGACAAGTGCCATAGTTGGGGGCGTCTCACAGGCCACGCAGTCACGCTGCCTACACCAGGTGTTGGTGATCTTGACTGCACGCCCCTCAGTCCGCAGGCACATATACATGCCCAGAACACCCGCAGAAAGGCAGGCCGTGGTCCAGGACTTTTACAGGGTGCCACACTTCCCCAAAGTGCTAGGTGCTATTGATTGCACACATGTGGCTCTACGTCCTCCTAGGGCCACTGAGCACATCTATCACAACTGCAAGCACTGGCATTCCATCAAAGTGCAGGTAATATGTGATGCCAAGGGAATCATCACCTCTGTATATGCCAACTATCCGGGGTCCAGCCATGATAGTTTTATATTCAGAATGTCACCCCTAAACCAGGACCTGGAAGCTGGGAGGAATGGTGACACATGGCTCATTGGTGAGTACAAATGCCTCTGCACATGCATGCATGCCAGACACTGAGAAATGGCAGAACCCAACTAATGACAACCATTGTCACCTCCCCAGGTGACAGTGCCTACCCTCTGAGCACCTACATGATGACTTTAATACGGAACCCCAACACACCACCCGAGGTAAGTTACAACGTAGCCCATTTTGCAACCCGGGGCATAGTGGAGCGCACATTCGGAGTGCTGAAGTCACGTTTTCCGCTCCCTTTCCGCAACCAGCTGCTATATGCGCCCCCTGTAGTGTGCAGGATTATAGTGGCAGCATGTGTCCTGCACAACATTGCAACCCGGCAGGGTGTGCTGGTGGACATGGTGGTGCCCCCACATCCCCAACCACATGCACGGCCGCTGCGCATGGGAGGGGAAAGGGCACGTGGTGAGGTAGCTGTACCCCGCTTGTGGCAACATTTTTCACCTTAAATCCCACCCCTGCAGAGTGCACACAGGCCTGGCACTTACCAGCTGACAATTGATGATGACAAAGGGACAGTCAAATGTCACAACCATACCACCCTGAGATTGTTTCCCTGGAAGTGCATTCCTAGCTACTTAAACAGACCCAATGCTGTGTCAGTAAAAGGGACACATTCATGCTGCATGAAGGACTACCCCCTTGCAAAACAGCACACCCAAATACTGGTATGTCAGCCAACCCCTCCCAAACCCCATCTCACCCGCCCGAGACACCATGGCATGGCATGCAATGTGAAAGCAACCAAATGAATGCACAACACATGACACAATTGTCACAAATGCACCGTCACAAATGGAAACAGGCCACAGACAATTCCCTCTCATCTATGAAAAAGAAACAGCACACATGAACATATACTTACCAGCATGACAAAACATGAATACATGATCCAACAGTGGCAACATCTAACAGTAACCAATCACAATAGTGCAAGTGTGCCAACCTGAGAAAGGCAGCACATTGACCCCTCCCATCTCCAGTGTGTTGCTGGTAGGTAAATGTGGCAGGGTACTGCATACAACATGAACTGCATCTGCAATGGAGACAGGCAAGGTAAGACCTGAAGAAGCTACATACAAATATGCATAATGAGCAATATCAAATACAATATACAAATCAACCATGCAGTGGGGAAATCATCAGTAATCCCCACTAGGGGTGTATGCACAGTTTGGACTACAGACTGGCCACACAACTGATGGAAGCCCAATGCTTCTGTGTAAGTTACTGTCACTCGGTGCCACCCTTGTGAGCCCATGGAAAGGGGAAGGAGGAGTGGCATATGTGTCTGGACCCTAAGCCTCAAACACAAACACAAGACAAGCCTGCATGGGCCCAGCTGGAACACACAGTGGATGCCTACGGGTGCCACACAAAGCAACACACTGTAACATGAATGCAAAATAGACAAAAAAAGAGGAAAAACCAACATTAAAAAAATAAAAAAAATAAAAGAAATGGCCATGGGTCGACCAGTGGGGGGACCACCCAGGAGGGAGGAGGTGCAGGGTGCACCCCAACACCCACATGCGTGGATGTTGAGAAAAAAAATACCCTCCATGGGCTTATGGCCTGCACGGCTACCCGAAAGTGGGAGAACTGCTGTCGCTGTCCTCACCCTCTGGTGCTACATGAGAAGGTGTGCATGGTATGGGAGGCAGATCATGCAAAACCCTGACATGCTCCTCCATGGCAGCAAGCATGCAGGTTTGAAAGGTTTGGTTCTGCAGGATGATGGTCCGGAGGTCCCCATGCAGCACCTCTCGAGTAGCACAGAGTTCTGCCTGCAAGGCCTCACGTGATGCACGGATCTCCTCACGGGTCGCCTGGAGCTCAGCTGAGATTGTGCGTGTTAGCTGCTTCAGCTGCTGTTCTGAACGTCTACTCCGGGACACCTCAAGTGCACCCAGAGTTAGCTCTGAGGGAGGTGTTATCCTCCCTCAGGGCATCCCTGTGGGCCCCTGCCTCTGGAGATATGGCTGTGCGCAGAGCCTCCAGTTCAGCCCGCCGGTCCCTGTTGGCAGCCAACATGTCCTGCCTGTGTGAGCAGCATTTGGACCGCGTAGCCTGCTGCTGGAGCTCCACCTGCCTTTCGGGGGGGAGAATGGAAGTGGACACCCTATCCACGGTCTGAGCCATCATCTCACATGATGCCCCCTGTTATGCTACAATTGCATAGATGGAGTTCTCCCACACAGTATTGCCCGGTGGCGCACGGCCACCGCGTTGCCGGACACGACACCTGTTGGCCCCAAGGTGATGTGCACCTTGCTGTGCTGGCACTGCCTGAGGCTGCAGGCCTGCATTCCCCCTTTGATCTGCTGCCCCAGGAACAGGAACAAATATTGGGGAGTGTGACCCTGCATCCGTAACCACCACAGGCGGACATTCCAACACTGAATGGGCCATTGAGGGGTCTACCCCCAGTGCAGGTGCGTTGGACAGAACAGCATCCCTGCCAGAAACACTCACCTGCGACGGGACATTTGTGGTAATGTCTGATTCAGCACCTGAGCCATAGAGATCATCAGAGGTGTACCCAGAGACACCCGTGGACAGGATGGTCTGTAGGACCAATGGATGTTTGTGCGCCACCACCCCATGTCCTCCAGTGGTGCTTGGTTGGGGCTCTGAGTACTCCTGCCCCTGCGCCATCTTGTCCTCCTCCACAGCATCTAGTGCCTCATCACCTGCACAAAATGAAAAGAAAAGTCATGAAGACACACATGAACAGCATTGCCGGCACACATAGGCATCACAATGTACACATCCAATACATTAATCAGACATGGCACACATGACACAAACTCAGCCATGCATGCAGTGCCAATGAAGTGGAAGGGGACCCTGAAAGCAGACACTGATTACTCCAAAATGGAAAGGCAACACATGTGCTGCATGGTGCACAGCACCTGCATCACACATTAGCCTGTGAGTGGCATGGACCATCCACAAACATGACACAAGCCAGCACACAGATGGCACGTAGCATAGCCATACCAGAACTGACAAGGACACCAAGATGGGAGTTAATCGCTACTGTCCCCCATCCATGTCAAACGCATGCAAAAGATTGGGACAAAGGGGGGGGTGTGGCTTGGAGTCATGGCGGTCAGAGCGGCTCTGTAAGAGCTCCCGGCTGAGGCCACACACCATTCAATAATGCACTGGTGAGACTGAGTCTCTAACATTGGTTTGCCACGAATCGTGAAGCTGAACCCCTACGGCTGCCCCTGGTCGTCTCTGGACCTCAGAGACGGCCATTTCAGCCACTTTGTGGGACTCGAGCGGTGAAGCAGCAGGGGGAGGCCACGGAGGACAAGATGGCGGACCCATGATGCAACAATAACTCAGGGGACTGCGGCCCGTGGAGCACCAACAGACCATCAGCGCCCACCTGGGCATACCATTGCCGACCTCCCCTGAACCCCACAGCAGCACCGCGGCAATGCTATGGAGCCGAGCACAGCTGCCCGAGACGTGAGAGGGAAACCCAGGCTGGCGGAGACCGGGCGTAGCAGATGGTCACCAGGCAAGTGAAGGATTAGCCGCCGGGGATGACAGCAGCAGCGGAGTGGCCAGTCGGAGTGTGGAGCCCGCAGCCCCCCTTCCACTAGGGAAGTCAGCGCCGGGTTGGAACGGAGGCAGCATCCCTGGAGCCTGGGAGCTGCGGTGGGGCAGCAGTGCTCCGCTCTCACCCTCCCCGCCCGAGCCAACAACGCAAGCTGTGGCAAAACACAGACACCAGCAGAGGCCGTCTATAGGCCTGCCACAGACAGAACCCCTGTGAGGCTCATGCCCGAGGCCAGAAGCTACAGCGGGAGCATAGCGGAACAGAGGCTGCGTCCCAGGAGTTCGGAAAAGAGAAGGGAGGCAGCCGGATCCTGCGAGAGTTGGCCGGGGGCAGTAGCCCCACATAGTCCAGGCCTGAAAGCGGAGCGGAGTGGGGGCGAAGAGGGGCACAACCCATCGGTAAGGCCTGCCTGACCCCAGCAGAGGATCAAGCTGCGACACAGTCACAGAGGAGCTCAGTACGGAGGTGGGTGCAGCGACCCGACATCCCAACTCCCCCCTGCCCCCCGTCTGAGGAGACAGTGCCCGGCCAGAACAGAGGCAGCATCCAGGGAGCCCGGGACCGTGTCCTGCAAATGTCAGCCGGGGGCAGTAGCCCCACAAAGTCCAGGCCTGACACGTAGCGGAGCAAGGGCACAACCCAACTGTGCGGCCCGCCTCCATCTGAGGAGTCAGAGCCCGGTGGGTGCAGAGGCAGAATCCCGGGGCCCGAATTGAGACCCCTGTGCACCGCTCACGCCTCCCTCCGCATGGGCCAGCAGAAGCAGCAGCAAGGCCACAGACAGCTGCAATGGCCATCCGGGGATATAAACCCCACAAGGTCCGCTCCTCCCTGGGGGCACACACAGCTAGCACCCGGATCCGGAAGTTGGAGGCGGAGTGGTACGGGGGCTCAATCCAGCACCGGCGAAGCGGAGCCCTGGGGAAGCCGAGGAGCACAGTCCGGAGACGGGTACAGCTGCCCAGCAGGTGGATCAACTATAGGCAGCCCCACCCCATTAAGCACCAGACGGGGTCGCACAACCTCCCCCCTCCACACCAGAGGTTAAAGCACACTCGGTCAACATTAGTCGACGGAGAGTGACCCCTGGGCACCGGCTTCCACCGCACCCCGTCTGCAACAGCTGAGCCTGCGGCCCTTCCATCAGGAGCGGGGGCCTGCAGGGATGTACTCCCCCCTCTTTGGTACTGCATTCCCAGGCCAGAAGAGCGTCAAGCCCCTGGCAGGCGCACAACCTAAACCACCATGGCTAAAAAGTCCAGCAAACAAACTGACATTGCTACCCTCCTATCCACTCTTGCCACGGACAGATCCAGGAGAGGGAAACGCCTGGAGACGGGGGATGTAGGCGCTGAGAACACTCACGGGACACAACCCCAGGGGGACCAGTCTACAGCGGTCACAAAGTCAGACCTCCAGGATCTGCTCTCGGCATTAACCAAGGAGTTTCAGAGAAGCACAGAGGAGGTTAAAGGCACTATCACTGCGCTGGACAAAAGAGTAGGGGAACTGGAAACTAGGAGGCAGAAGTGGAGAACACCCTATGTGAACACGAATACAAAATCGAGAAGGGGTCAGACAGACTGGCTGCGCTGGAGGCCAGATGTGAGGCCTTCGAGCTGAAGCAAAAGGACGCAGAGAACCGCTCCCGCCGCAATAACATACGTTTGAGGGGCAAACCCACATCAGTCCCGGACACCGACCTGGAGAGCTATGTGCGAGACCTCTTTCACTTCATCTTGACACTGCCTGATGACGACCCCCTGGTGATCGATAGGATGCACAGAACCAGAGCCAGACCCAACCCCTCGGTCCCACCAGACGTCCTCGCGAGACTGCATTACTACAAAGTAAAGGAGGAAATCATGCCGGAAGCTAGAAACTCTCCCCGAATCCTTTTCAGAGATGCCTCTATTTCCCTGTACCAGGACCTTGCGGCGGCGACATTAATGAAGAGGAAGGCTCTGAAGCCAGTCACAGAATGACTAAGGGAGAAAGGAGTCTCAAACCACTGGAGATTGCCCACTTCTCTAATCTTCACCTGGAACGGGAGCACCCGCCACATACACAATACACACGAGGCAGAGAAGTTACTGTTCCCAGATGGTGGGGAGGGAAACAACAACGAAGATGCGCCCTCCAAACAGGAGGAACAGAAAGACTCCCATCAGGCCTGGTCACGTGTCGAGAGGCGACGCCGGAGGATCGGAAGCCCCCCACACAAAAGCAAACGGCCCAGCAAAGATGGCTAAGGCGCCTCACAGAGTTATGAAGATGAAAAGCGCCACCTAAGGGTTCGGATGTCACCAGCAGGCCCCATCACAGAGTGAAACCCATGCAAGTAAACCAACGATCATCACACATATTCAGCCCTGACCTTCTAGCAGCAAAGGCCAGTGGGCCTACATCTTCGAAGATAGCATTGGCCCAGGTGGAGCCCCTCCTTTGGTTGAAGGCTGGTCCAGAGAACCAAGTTTTGTTGTTTTTTGGGGGAGGAGGGGGACTCATATCAGTAACACGGGGTGGCAGCCACAATGACAACTACCCACACGAAGTGACGGAGAAGGGAGGAAGGCAGCAATAAGGGTCAGAAACCCTATCATCAGAAATGGGGCCACCTACTATAAACCTAACCATGATCACATGGAACGTCCAGGGCCTGAACTCCCCTAGAAAAAGGAAGTCTGTGGAACACCGCCTAGCCCAACTGGAGGCAGACATAGTATGTCTTCAAGAAACTCATCTCCTGGCTGCAGACAAGCAGCGAATCAGGTACCGCAGATTCCTCAAAAGGTACTTCGCATCCTGTGGCAAGAAAAAGAGAGGGGTAGCAATTCTGCTTAGCCAAGTGGTGGCGCTCTCCAAGGTCATGGTCAAACGGGACCCCGAAGGTAGATTCCTGCTGATCAAGGGACTCTTGTTCGAACTTCCGATCACCATTGTGGCCATCTACTGCCCGAATGAGGCCCAGGAGCGCTTCTTGCACAGGGTGCTCCCTGTGATAACCACCTTTGTCGAAGGGAAATTGCTGATCGGGGGGACGTCAACCTCACCCCAGACCCCACTATCGATAAAAACCTGCCGCCCAATGGATCAGACTTTTCAAAAGCACTGGGACTGGCGGAATTCCTGAGGGAGACAGGGACGATCAACGCATGGAGACTGGCAAATGACAAAGCAAGGGACTACACCTTTTTCTCACATGTCCACAGGGGTCTATCGAGGATAGACCTCCTCCTGTTCTCGAGCGTCCTGTTCCCCTGCATCAAAGACATCCACATAGGACTGAGGGTCATCTCGGATCATGCCCCAGTGGTGGCACAACTACAAATGCAAGGTTTACCGGGTCCACCACAAAGAGCCTGGAAGCTGCAAGACTATCTCCTGGCGGAGACAGCAGACAGCCACAAGCTTTCGGAGGCCTTGGCAGACTATTTCACAGAAAATGTGGGTAAAGGCTACACAGAGGCGATGGTATGGGACACCATGAAGCCTGTCATCAGTGTGGGGTGGCTATGAACTGCTCGGCAGCACACAAATGCAGACATCAGCTGAGACTAGAGGAACTAGAAGGGTCAGTGGCAGAGAAAGAAGCAACCCACAAGGAGCGACCGTAGACCAAGTCATGGAGTGAGCTCCGCAAAGAAAAAGTAGTGCTCGAAATGCACCTGGCGGATCGACGTCCCGAGCCCTAACATTCACGAAGCAATCCTGCTATCTGAACAGCAATAAGGCCAACAGTCTGCTTGTGCATAAGCATGAAGCCCGCGGCGGGGCAAGGGCGCAGTGTTTGGCGCCGCTGTTGGGTCCCTGGAGGGACGTTCCCCTTCCTGGCGGAGGCCACGCCCCCTGGACATATTACGGCGCTGCAAGCCCCGCAGCGGTGAAGCCCGCGGCGGGGCAAGGGCGCGGTGTTTGGCGCCGCTGGTGTTCGGCGTACGTGGAGGGAGGCACTCCTTCTGTTGGCCATCGGACGGGGGCGATAAGAAAAAGTAAGTGCAGACAAGTGTTTTGCACCTGGGACTGCTGGTGTCTTCTTACCTAACGGCGTAGAGCCCGTGAAAACCTGCTGGGGGCCGGACTCGGACCCGGGACCTCAGTACAGCCCTCTACTGGTCAGCTCTGAGGGGCTCCGTCATGTCCCTAATAAAGTCCCTGAGGTCCTTTAGGGGCCATGCTGCGCCAAGGAAACTGGCCACGAAACCGGCTGGCTCTCTGCCATCTACCACGCCATCTACCCCGCTCACGTTTTGCTTTGAGTCTACTGAGTCCCTGTCCAAAGCCCCTGAGCATACACTAGCAAGAAAACTCCTGGTCATCAAGAGAAGTAGCCATCAGGGTGCAACCGAAAAATCTAGGCCCAAACCAAAGTCCCATACCACGGCCTCCTTATGTCCTGATACTGACCCTGTATACCGAGAGCCTATATATGCCGTGGAGGGTACGAAGGCACCCACCCCAGGAACCGAATGCGGGGGGGGGCCTACCAGTAATCTGGCTTACTTCCCAATGCAGAGCCGTAAAGGAACCCTCCCAACCCAGAAGCTCGAAGTCATTGTCTGTCAAGAATCTCTGTCCACCGATTCTGGGAACTCTGAAGCCATGCCCCTGGCCACTGCCTCTGGCACAGGTATAGGGGGGGTTGGTGATGTGTCAGTTCTTCCTTTTGCATCCCTGGCACCTGTTGTTTCTGTCACCCCCCAACCCAGTTCGCCCATTGTAAGTCTACACCTACCACCTGTTCTCCCACCTACCTCTGGCCCTATTTTTGTCTGCTCACCCCCAGCCACAGCTGCTACCACTTTGGATTTATTGGACACAGAAACCATTGGAGCAACCGAAGATAATCTCCCGCCTATCTCCACTAGTAGCTCATGGAGCGAGACCTTACTAGCATCGATCTCAGGGTCCTGCTCCTTTTCTCATCTAACCCCCTTCAGGGCTCTCAAACCCGTTACCCACGGTAGCTACTCCTCCACCGCTCCACTACAGAAGGAGGTGCATACTGTCGGCTGTTGCTCCTGTGCACAAGTGCTCTCTGAAATTGCAATCATCAAGAAACTGCTTTTGGTACTGATTGATGCCAGGGGAACAAGAGGGGAGGGGAAGGGTGGAGTGGACCCGCTGGTAGAGTCTTCCAGTATGCCCCCAGTTGGCAAGGGACTCAACCCCCCTCAGCTACCTTCAATTATTCCACTCTGCGAAAGGACCGCCAATGCATCAATGAGCCCTACTCGGGTTGTCCAGCTGATGCATCCTAACGCAGAGAGGGGCCACCCTACTGGGAGCATCGAACCAAGTGTAATGGGGGAGAGTCCCCCAAGCGGCCTGACAATCAATCTTGCCAGGGAGGGAGGGAGCGGAGCACGTGGCTTCTGTCCAAGGGGGCGCAGCCCCAAGAGTCCTGTACATGGGGGGAAAAGTACTGCTACAGTTTTCCTGCATGGGGTACCTAAGTTGCCTTTGGGCAGGCGAGAACCAAGGGATGCCCTCTTAAACAAATGTCTCCACTGGCTGCGTTCTGTTGGGAACTGTCCCTTTGTGACCAGGGAAGCGTTGGTGGGGTGCGTCAGACTGGCAGGCGAAGGTATAAACCCCTCTGACTCTGTTAAAATTGTCTTCAGGAATGGCCAAATGGTCAGGGAAGTTTTAAGAAGATCTGGGGGTTATGTGCGGGCCCCATATAGTGGGATTACAATTAGCTCGTGCCTCTATTTGGGAGCCGTTGCCCTACCTGGAACTGTCACACATTGTACTGTCCTGTCGGGAGCGAACTGTACTCCTCTGGGTAAAAGGCCTGTGGGGGGCCGCGTCTGAGTGACTAGGGCGGACAACTAGTTTTGTGACCATTTGGTTAAGTTAAGGGACCATGTGTAACGTAATAGGGTCCTTGGGGTTGACTCCCTTTTCCACTCCAAATATTTTCTGATCTATGGTGTTGGGTAATGGTGCAAAGATTGCACTTCCTTTTACGTGTTCTGATCTTGTTTATTTTGGGTTTGATGGATTCTTCAAACTGTAACTTGGATTTGTGCTACAATGTGTATTTTGTTGTTTAATGGTTGTTTTTATACATCCGAATAAACTTGTTTGACTGACATAAGCTGAAGAAACTGCACACCAGGAATACCATCACAGTCCTTCGGGACCAAGAGGGGATACCCCGCTGTCTGGACTCCGAAAAGTTAGCCATCATGACCGAGCACCATAGGGAGGTGATGTCCGGGAATCCCACGGGCGTGAATCTAATTACTGAGCTCCTACAAACAGTTCCGAAGTTGCCCCGCCACCCACAGATGGACGCCCTGGAGGATCCCATCTTCTCAGAGGAGGTGGCTGATGTGAATAAATCTATGAAAAACACAGCACCAGGCAGGACGGATTCCCCGCACCATTCTATAAGAAGTACAGCCACATCTTGACCCTCATTTGGCCTCTCTGTTTAACACCTTCTTGGAAAAGGGCTCGGTCACCCCCTCCATGGAGGAATCTGTCACTGTTCTGATCCCAAAACCAGGGACAAATCCGGAACTCTGCTCATTGTACCGCCCCATCGCCCTACTGAACGTAGACTCTAAGATCTTCTCGAAGTTCCTGGCACGCAGACTCGCTGCACTCCTCCCAGACCTCATACACCCGGACCAGACGGGTTTCATCCCAGGCCACAACACCCAGGACAATATTAGACGGACCCTAAACATCATTGAAACGGCCAATAGAACTGGAGAGGAACTGGCGGTGGTGTCGCTTGATGCACACAAGGCCTTTGATAGGCTGGACTGGGCTTTATGGGAGAAACAGTCAAACACTATCGGGTGGGACCAAAGTTCCGGTAATGGATAATGGCAAATTATCAACAGCCCACCACAACCCTCAGAATCAACGGGGCGATGTCCCCCAAAAGAAAGATCACTAGAGGAACCCGCCAGGAATGCCCCCTGTGACCTCCCATATTTGCGTTGTCCATGGAGCCATTCGCCACCAGGATCCGCCAGAGCCCCACCATCAAGGGACTAAAGCACAAGCAGAAGACGTATAAAGCAGCTCTGTACGTGGATGATGTGTTGCTGACACTGACCCACCCAAGCTCAATTCTCACGGTGCAAGAGGAGGAGTTGGAGAGCTTTAAAGCTGCTTCCGGGTTCACAATCAACCCCAAGAAGTCAGTGGCTTTGGGCATTAACATGTCCATAACAAAGACAGACTCGCTACCAGCCGGCCTCCCAATCCTGTGGGCCAAAGCACATCTGAGCTACCTGGGCGTTTGACTTCCCAAGTCGGCTGAACACACGTACAAGCTGAACTTCCCGTCCCTATTCAAGGACCTGCAAGCAGACTTGTCCCACTGGCAAAAACAAGAGATATCCTGGATGGGGAGGATCACAGCACTAAAAATGAACTTGATCCCCAGACCGCTCTATCACTGCCAAGCTCTTCCGGTATCGATCCCCAAAAAGGCCAAGCAGAAACTCCAAGCAAGTATGTTGAAATTCAAATGGGAGGGCAAAAAGCCACGAGTAGCCAGGAAGATTATGCTAAGGAGCCCCGGCTCTGGCGGCTTGTGGGCACCGGAGGTTGAGAGATACTGCCTGGCCGCCCAGCTCTCGGCAGCATTCACGTAGCAAGCGACGACCAATAAACCCTGTTGGCTGAAGTTGGAGGAGGATTGGAGCCGCTATCCGTTGGATTCTCTGCCACACATCACAGGGCCTAGGAACCTGCCGAACACCAGCCCTCTCATGTCGACCAGGAACACAGTGAGCAGCTGGAGGCAGGCGGCTAAGAAGTGGAACTGTAAGGGCTCAGCAGGCCCTCTTTCCACAATCTGGGATGACCCAGACTTCACTCCTGGGGTGGGGCAGGGTGTCTTCGTCAGATGGAAGGCAGGAGGCTTGAGGCGGGTCGCAGACTTTTTCAACGGGGATACCTTGCTCACCTTTGAGGACTGCAAAAGGAAATTCCAGGTCCCGGAAGTCGAGAGATTCCGATACACCCAACTGCGTCACTGGCTATGGCATGACCCAATTAGAACACGAGGACACAGAGAACTCACGTAACTGGAACAAATGCTAACAACCAACCCGCCCAGAGGGAAGATCTCATCCCTATGCAAGTTACTAGACAGGGTAATCCCGGACTCGAAGGAACCCTACATGGAAAGGTGGGAGCGAGACATTGGCAAAGAACTAGACACGGCGAGAACCCGTAAAACCTCGAAATGTGTCACGAACAAAGAGGGGGCCATCAAGGTTTGCTACAGGTGGTACATCACACCGGAAACCCTGCACAAATGTGACCCTGCCATTCCGCCACAATGCTGGAGAGGCTGCAGAGACACCGGCACGCTGTTCCACCTGCTATGGACTTGTCCGAAGGCCGAAAGATTTTGGAAGGAAGTCCTGGAACAGATCCGTCTCATCACAGGGCTGCCGATTCCGTGGGATCTGGGAATTGTCCTACTGGGTGACACAGGGGAGGACCAACTTCCGATGTCAGGCAACCTGGTGGGCCTCTGCACACACTTACTCACTGCAGCCAAAATCTCCATTGCCATGCTGTGGAAACTCTGTGTGGTGGGTAAAATGTTGGGACATTGCAGCCGCAGAGAAAATCACGGCCCTCCGCTTCAGAAACAGAAATACGTTCTACAACATCTGGTCCCCATTCTTAGACTACTTGGAGAAATTCCCCGGTATGGCAAGACAACCACCGTCCCTCTGCTGGCTGCTGAAAACAGACTAGTCACCCCCCCCCCTCAGCCGGTAACATTTGCTCCCCAACTCTCCGTCACCCTTGAACACAGCCCCTGTAATAACGATTTGAGACTGCCGAAGTCCCCCTCCTAGCGTACCCCCCTCAATTCCCCCCTCCCCTGTTCGCCTCAGCGGAGGCTACGTTCTTGTTTGTTTATTAATAAGATACTACGCTAATATGTCATTGAGAATTCTGAAGCTAATGTTTTCTATAAATGCCAATAAAAAGAGTTTTGGAAAAAAGAGTGGGACAAAACACACATGTGTCACACGCTGCAACAACACCAGTGTGTTCAAATACAGTGATGGGAGACACATGGATACATCAATGGTAGGTCACTTGGACATGACACAAGTCAATTGTCATGTTGAACATTCAAACAGGGCTCAGAAGTGATCGGGTGCAGTGCATGTGTTGGTGCACAGCAGTCAAACAGCCTGATTGATGAAATCATTTGCGTAAAAAGTGCACATTTGTGGGCCTTTGTGGGGGAAAATCCCAGTCGGAAGTATGGTGATTTTGGGGCAGAACGGCACACAAATCTGTGTTTTTCATGCAAATGATTCCATCAATTAGGCAGAATAAAGAGAAAAATCTGTAATAACAATGTCGTGGCATGATGGAAGTTTAAGGGCAAGTGCAGTCATCATGTGCAAAGTGTTTGCAGTGGTCAGTAGGGATACAGTGAACCCCAAACCCAAGGGTGGGGGATGGCTTGGAAGCACTACATGGGTCACAAATAGCAGTTATGACTACACAGCCTGACCTGGCACTCAATCACAACACATCACCCAAGCAACATACCATGGTCTGGACACACATGCATGGGCATTCACCAGACATTGGGCCTCATTCCGAGTACGGCGCTAACCAATGGCGCTATTAACGCCTTGGTTGACGCCGTACCCAGACCGGCAGCGCCTTGGTGGATGGTGGAATTACCACCCCATTCCAAGGTTGGCGGGGCGGTAATTCCCCATTCACCAAGGCTCTTCCCCATTCCCAAATGAGCCCCCATAGGGCTCAATGGGAATGGGGAAGATGCAAATAACGGTGACCGTTCATTAAGGTCACTGTTATTGGCTTGGAGGCCCCTTTGCGCCCTCGACTTTAACACCTGCTCAAAGCAGGCGTTAAGGACGAGGGCGCAAAGGGAACTCGGAGTATGGCGGTAAGGGATCACCGCCACCGGTCTCGTTACCGGTGGCCGCTATCCCTTACCGCCATACTCGGAATGAGGCCAATTGTCTCAAGATCTAGTAGGTCTTCCACGCCTTGGATCTGATCCTCTGCGATGAACCCTCCAGCGTTTGCCTCATGTTCTGTGAGTTCATCCTCCTCTGGTGGTGACCCACTGCCAGTCACCAGAGTAGAGGCATAATTGGAAGCCAGCTTGTTTTTTGCTCGGCGTTTGAGGTCACTCCAACGCTTTGAGCAATCATCAGCTGTGCGCCTCACAAATCCAAGAGTAGTAATGTGGTCCGCGATGCACTGCCAGTGGGCCCTACGCAGAGCAGTCGTGGTCTTGCACCCTGCCATCACCAGCATCTCGTGGCCATGTTCCGACACATAGCGCACAAGTGCGTCTAATTCCACATTATTGAAACTCTGCTTCCTTGACGTGCCGGAGGGGCGAGCCATGTCTGGGGTCCCAGCCTGTTCCGCAAGAGCACGCTTCTTCCTCTTGAGAGGTGGTGCGGACCCTGAGTGGCTTACGCCGCTCCGGTCTGTAGGGGCTGAAGCGCAGGTTGACTGGCCACTGGAAGCAGGCAATGGCACGATGACCAAAGGTCTCATTGCAGGCATTGGCTGCTGGGTGCTGTTGCCAGGACCAAGCGGCACAACTGCCTTGGTGTGAGGGTTGGGGACCAACACTGTCCCGGCTGGTGACTCAGAGCCAGGGTGGATTGAGCTGCAGCTGCCCCTACAGCCTCCTCACCCTGGCTGCTCGGGGCAGCAGATGGCATTGATGCCCCAGATCCACGAGGCCTGGTGACAGCAACTTTCACCGCCACACGTGGCTTGGACTTTGTGACACGAAAGTCAGCCTGTGAGTCATCCCGTGCCAGTTCGGTGACCAATCCAGGCTGGGCTAGCAGGGCCTGAGCTGGAATGGTTTCAGCTGCATCTCCCTGACCCACTGGGGGGTTGCATAGGTGTCCCTGTATGGTCCTGGACACGCTGCCCTCTTGGGCCACCCTGCCCATGTTGGCCACAACTGCCACCTTGGCCACCCTGGCCACCCTGCTCATCCTGGCCACGTCCCCTACAGCAGACACCTCTTGGAGGTCGGCCACCTTTGCCTCCCTTAGCACATGGTTGCCTCCCAACCATGGCACTGATGTACTTGTGCGAATGGGAGGTGCAGAAAACAATTGTCCTGGGCAATTGGGGTGAAGGGGGCAGGGTACTAGATGGAATAGGTACCCCTGTGCTCTTGCAAGGCTGGCTGCGACCCCTGAGGAAAATTACGGGTCACGCAACGCTCAGGCACCCCAAAAACAAAAAAACATGTGCACGCGATCCCTCAGTAGCCCACGTGCGTGGAATTAAGGACCCGCAGTACGCTGTGGCACCCAGAAACACAACAAATGCGTACGCGTGGTACACGCAGGCTACAATGACCTCTGAATGGGTACGCGACACACTGGGGAAACCACAGTGGAAAAATATGTGCGCAACTCACCATCAGCCTGGAAAATAAACGGAAAGAAAATGCACGTGTGCGCGTTGGCAACACCCGCGCCAAAAGAAGAATTGAGCTCTGCCTCAGTAAACAAGGAGCACGCACTGCAACCGTTGTGAAGTAATCGCGTGTCAACCGACAAGAAGTACAGGAATCACACGCTCGCTCTCCACAAAAAGCATGTACAAGAAAATGGTGTCCTACGTGGACCTTTAACCCCTGCGCACAGCAACGCCTACGGATGCCACGTCACTTACACGCTTACACGCTAAGGGCCTTTCCTCGATTTCCACACAAACGTGCTGATTTTCACGTGCGGATTCACACTGCATCAAGCTGGCCACGCGACAACACACGGAAGACCGTGCTCCTGCCTAGAATGCCATTTTCCTGCCCCCCAGTGCCCTGAGCAGCGTCCCACAATCCATCTGCGGCTGCCTGCCTGCCTGCTGGCCATGTGTCCTGCTATTTGGTGCCTGCACATCACCCATCTGCAGGGGTCCAGTTGCTGCAACCACCCCTGCTGGAACAGAAGACTCCCAACTGCTGTTCCATCGCTCCACAGCCCAGCCCCAGGACCCAGTTGCCCATGCACACCTGCCTCGGGGGTTGCCATGTCGGGCCAAACTCCATCTGGGACCAGTGGCGACCCCCCGGCAGAGAGGCAGAGGGCTGCCAGCTTCACTGCAGGAGAAGTTGGCATCCTAGTGGAGCAAGTCCTGGTCCATTATGATGCCCTCTACGGACGAGCACGCGCCGACAAGGATGGATGGGAGAGGATCTGGTTGAACATCGTGGGTGCCATCAACACGGAGGGGGTGGCAACCCGCGACCTGAAACACGTCCATAAGTGCTGGAGGACTTCAGGTCCAGGAACCTCAGGAAGGCCTGGCGCCTCTTGGACGCAGCGGATGCAGTGGGGTGCTGGCTCCTGCTTACCACTGACCAGATGAGGGTCCTGGAACGCATTCGCCCAGCACTTCACCTCCAGTTCCTCGAGAGGCAGACCCGTCTGGAGTTGAGCGGAAGTTTGCATGCATACTCATTGGACGCAGTGCATCTTGAGGTGTGCAGCTTGGACATATGTCTGACATGGCCCATGTATGGATGTTTATGTGCAGGGACATGACTCTGCTGCATGGGAGTCCAGTCATGTGTGATGTACATCAATGGTGTAGGTGTTCCAAAGCATGATGCACAACTGCATGTGAAGAGGCACACATGTTTGCATGCCTGTGTATGTACTCAGCCATGTTTGGGGTGTGACACATGGATGCTCGTCAAGCCTTCATGTACTTGTACGGTGTACATGTGTTTGTGTCTGTTTGGGGCGGTGTGACTGTGCGACGCCATGGATGCATGTGACACAGACATGTAGGTACCTGATTGGCAGATGTGACATAGTTGCCAATGATTGCACTGTGACAGGTGGTGGAGATGTACAGATGCATGTCTGTCTGCTGACGTGTGTGCATGTGTTCGGCACTCCCCATATTGCTTGTGACGTCATGCCAACCTTTGGATGTTCATGCAGTTGCGTGTGTATGGATGCTGAAGCCTGCTGCACGATTCCTGTTAATTTGTGCATGTGTGTGGGTTCAAATGATGAGTGTTGGGGAGTGTGATGCCATCTGTGAAGTTTGACACTGCCACTCATGTGCAACTGTTATGTGTGTATCAAACCATTGTACAGTGCCCTGATGCCTGTGTTCTATCTCTCCCTGTCTGCAGCGTCGACTGATGAAGAGGGCGGAGACGGTGCTGTGGAGCACAGCGGCAGGGATCCCACCGCCAGCCGAAGACGCAAGGCCCAGCTCCCCTTCCCACGTAATCATATCTTCCGGGAGTGAGGAGTCTGGTGTTGCGTCTATGGCCACAGCAGCCAAAGGAAGGTCCAAGAGGCGGAGGTTGGAGGTGGACTCCTTGGCAGCGGAAGGGGCAGCTGAGCCCCCACAGGGGCCAATGGAGGAAGACGGCACAGAGTCATCCAGGTTGGTGGGTGGTTTGGTTTAGGAGGAGGCTCTGACAGCCCCACGCACAGGGCCTGGAAGTGGGGATTCCACTGGTGCTAGTGGTGCAGTCCAGGGGCAGGGACAGGAGGCAGCACAGGCCGCCGCGGAGGTGTCTGTGTGTAATCCTGTCCCCGATCCTGTGACTGCATCATCTGGCACCAGCAGGGATGCCTTCGTTCAGACTCGTTTTCAGGGAGGTGATGCGTGAACAACAACTGGCCTTCATCTCCCTGCGGACGTGGCAATCCGTGACTGGGCTGAGCCTGTCCTAGCTGGGTTGGCGATGCGCGCACGTGGAATTCGGGATGACGTGCATGGTTCTCGTCAGGACAATGCACGTCATTTCGAATTCCTATATGGGCGCGTCAACCTACTAGGACGGGTCGTCGGCACTGGGTTCCTCCGTGTGCTGGTGTTAGGCAGAATCCTGTGCAGTGTCCCTAGGGACCACTACACACAATTAAGAGCACAGGTGGCAATACAAGTTTTACCTTTGGTACAAGCCTGTACTATTATGTTAGAGTGGTAGCAGTAGCAGAGCAGCCATGCTTATCTCAAGAGTATATGAGCAGTACCAGAGATTACACAAAGGGACCACAATTACTGTGACTCAAGCAAACACTGACTCAAGGTTTCAGGTAAAAAATATAAGTACATTTATTTTTAAACCATTTGTTATAAACAGAACACTTCTATTAAATTTAAAACCACACGTAAAATGTACTACAACTATCCAATTCACTTTGTACGGTATAAATCAAGGTAAGTACCCTGTGTTTGAACGGGCCGGTATTACGAAACAAAACACGTTACCGTGAATACGAATGCGATCACTTTTCGACAGTTCGGTCTACTAAATAAACACGTATCCACGGCAAGAAATGCTACCGGGGTAAAAACACACTTAGCACCTGAGATACCCAGAGAGAATTGGAAGCAAAAATCATAGGCAATACTTTTGTCAAGCAGACAGAATCGAAGAACACTCATAGACAGAAATTCAAGGGTCAATAGGCCAGAGCCAGTGTCAAGTGGAACCGGGTTCCTGTTGTCGAGGATCACACAGTCGGACAGTTCACGATTCAACATAGCCAAGAGTACTTAGATATTGTCAATGTTCGGAAGCAAAAGTTATAAGAAGGAGGGAAAATAAGGACAAGACTTGTAGAACGAGAAATAGGGATTCACCCAAATTCCTCAAGCAGGACACAGTACCTTTCTCAATGCAGAAGCTGGTGCCATGGCAGTTGTTCCTGGTAGTTTCCTGCAGACCCACAATTCCTGGAGCTTCGGCAAGAAGAAGGACGATGAGGGAGGTCTGCACCACACAGGAATGAGGCCAGCAGCAGCAACGATGAATAAAAGGTGAGCTCCTTAAAAAC
Organism: Ambystoma mexicanum; assembly: GCF_040938575.1. Lineage (NCBI taxonomy): Eukaryota > Metazoa > Chordata > Amphibia > Caudata > Ambystomatidae > Ambystoma > Ambystoma mexicanum. The sequence continues at coordinate 55,217,857 of NC_090932.1, forward strand.
AGGAGAGGCTCTTCAGGTGGCTATCCGGACCACTACAGCAGTGTGCAGCGATTTCGACCACGAAGGAAATCCTTTGGCTGAGGAAGATGAGCTGGTTATCCCCACCAGGCTCAAGGGAAGAAGACTCTGGACTGGATCTTCTCTTAGTCATTGAAGGGTAGATAGCTCAGGACTGCAGCAGGGCTTCACCGGGACAGGATAGTTGCAACAGTCAACCTTTTCTCCGCTTCTCTTCGGTTTCTTGTTGTTCCAGTGGCGACTCTCTGACTTCCAGCCCAAGAGACCTGCCTTTTATGCGAAAATCCCCCATTCACACAGCCTGGCTGTCAATCACACACCAGGGGGTTGTCCAGCCTGGACAACCACCTCAGCCAATCATGGTAAAGTGTGACTTGGGTTTCCTAGGATACCCTGTACACTTTACCATGATTGGCTGAGGTGGTTGTCCTTCTTTGTTTCTTGGCAGAAGCCTGCCAAAAGACAGTGAACAAAGAAGGCAAACCTGGTTTGCTGCGCAAAGTAAAACACAAGAAGGAGTTTAGCAAAAAGAAACGGCAAATATCCCGTACCGGAGCCAATAGAAAAATCATTTGGTCAAGCAGGTTTGAGTTTGAGGCTAACACAATAGCCTACAATATTACCACGTTTATATAAGATAATCGTGGTAGAAAAATTAGGGTAGATACCACTGCCACCAGCCATGTCTAAATTTTTAAAGAGCAAAACAATGCTCTAGGAGGCACAGATAAAAAGGGCTAAGGATTAACCCCTTCCAGTACTCCATGTAAGATGGGGTGTACTGGATCTGTGGTTAAAATTGAATAAGTAAAGTTAATGGCAACTTTACCCTTTTCTGGGGGACAGGAGTCAGTCTCAGAAATGGAGTCGGTGGGAAGTCTGAACGACAACCCTGTGTAACTGCATTGAAGGTGCTGGGTAACACACAAAAGAAGTGGGCTACTGAAGTGGTGTTCTTCAGAGCCCACAATCACAGAAAACAGAGAAAAAGACACATAGCAAAACATGGGTAAGAGTGGGGAAAATACTACACTCTTATCAAGTGGAAAGAAATAACTCCAGAGATCCAGCAAAGCTGCTGAGGGACTCACTAGGGCAGGGAAATTAGCCATCAAATGAGAATTCTCCCTAACAGCTGGATCTTCTTGCGACCCCCTCCTCAACTGAACCCCCTATGCGCCAGTCGTCCTCCGTGCCATCTTCCTGCCCAAGTATCACCTGGGCCCCCTGTGGAGCTGCCCCTGAGCCAGCGGCAATGCTGGTAGAGGACACATCCCTGCCACAGTCGGGAGTCGGAGGTTCAGCAGGGGTGGGCACACCACCAACTGGACCCCAGCAAATGGAGGACGTGCAGGCATCAAAAAGCAGGGCACGTGCACGACGGCACCGGGGGATTCCATCAGCCTGGATGCCGTTGTGGTGCCAGAGGCAGTTGCATTGGAGGCAGAAGCAGGCTCAGCGTGGGAGGCATCATGGCTCGGGGCCATCAACATCCCGGGGGCAGGCATCGGCCGAGGGGCAGGAGGACCCAGGACTGGGAGTGTCTTCTGTGTGGCAGCGGTTGGGCCAGCAGATAGATGCGGAGCGGCGGCGGGAGGAGAGGGCAGGGCTCAGGATGGCCATGGCAGAGAACTCCATGAACCGGGCTTTGAGGCGGGATGAGTGCCTCGAGGCATCTTGCAGGGAGTTGGTGGATGCCATGGCTGCATCCCTGCGAGACCTCGAGGCCAGGGAACAGGCCTGCCTCCGGAACATCGACATGGAGTTCGATGATGCCGTGGCCCGGAACATCAGTGAGTGAGCAGTCGGACTAGCCAGCCGCCTTTGTATATAGTTATTTAGGCATAGGTTTCCTTTCTTTTAATTTATGATTTGGAGTCCACAGACTTTGCTCCTTCTTTTTGTATATAGTTCTTGATGGTATTTTTGAGAGGTTTCCTTTATTTTTGGGATCATGGACCCTTGTGACTTACACTGTGTACATACTTTCTTTTTTATGTTATCCCATGGAGTAATGTTTTTTTATGGTTTTCAATTTTGGATTTATTTCTATGGACTTTGGCGATGGACCACTTTTCATTTTTCATGTCTTGGATTTTACTTTTTCCTTGGATTTTACATTCTTTTTGATATTGCATTCATTATTTCTTCATTTCCATGTGTGGTTTTCATTTAGTCATTTTGTTTTATTTTGAATACATTTCAGGAATCTTCATGATTGGTCTGGTCTACCCTCACTGGTTTTGTGCATGTCTCTATGACCGTTGGATCAGTCATGAGTTGCCACTGTGTGGCTCTGTAGGACATTTATTCATGGGCATGCTGGTTCTTTTCAGACTCTCATGGCATGGGTAATTTACTGGGGAGTGGGTGCAGTGGATGGTTGCGTGTTTGTACTGGGGGCTGGGGGTAGGATTTGGGTTGGCATTAGGGCCAGGGGTCTGTATTGTTATGATGTGGTGTTTGGGGCGACATGAGTCGGGGCCTGCTGGCAGGTTGCCGGCAATGGGGGTGGGGTGGAGGGACATGTGTCGGGGCCTGCTGGCAGGTGCCTGTCACTGGTGGGGGGGACATGAGTCTGGGCCTGCTGGCAGGTTGCTGTCAATGGGGGTGGAGGGACATGTGTCGGGCCTGCTGGCAGGTGTCCGTCACTGGTGGGGGGGGCTTGTGTTGGGGCTCACAAGTGCATGATGCCATGTGGGCTGCCTGCAGGGAATGGCCAGGCGTGATGGACTGGCTGTGGGGCATGGTCAGGGGTGTAGGGGGGCACCTGTGGTGTAGGCTGCATGTGGGGCATGCCCAGTGGTGTAGGGTGGTCCCCTGGGGTGTGGGCTGCCTGCAGGGCATGGTCAGGGGTGATGGGCTGTCTGTGGGGCATGGTCAGGGGTGTAGGGGAGGCCCTGTGGTGTGGGCTGCCTGCGGCCATGCCCAGGGGTGTAGGGTGGTCCCCTGTGGTGTGGGCTGCCTGCAGAGCATGGTCAGGGGTGATGGGCTGGCTGCAGGGCATGGTCAGGGGTGTAGGGGGGGCCCTGTGGTGTGGGCTGACTGTGGGCCATGCCCAGGGGTGTAGGGTGGTCCCCTGTGGTGTGGGCTGCCTGCAGGGCATGGTCAGGGGTGATGGGCTGGCTGCGGGGCATGGTTAGCGGTGTGGGGGGGCCTGTGGGATGGGCTGCCTGCAGGGCATGCCCAGGGGTGTAGGGTGGTCCCCTGTGATGTGGGCTGCCTGCAGGGCATGGTCAGGGTGGATGGGCTGCCTGTGGGGCATGACAAGGGGTGTAGGGGGGGTCATGTTGCAAACACACAAAGCGTTTCCAACATAACAAAGCTTTCATTCCAAGGAGAGAACTAGAAAGAAGAAGAAAACGCACATGCAACATTAAACATACGTTACAAGGCACAAGCACAGATGGCGGGCTGCCTAAAATTTAAAAGTAGAAGGCTGCCAAGATATTCGTGAACTCAATTTGTTTTGCTTTTCCAAAATAAGTGCACGGATATATCACTTAGTTTTCTCTGCAAAACACTAAATAGGAAAGCATTGTAAACTTGAAACAAAAGAATTTACACACAGACTCAGCTAAATTGTAAAACTGGCTCTTTAAGGCAGTTTATTAATGAATAATACAACAAAAAATAAAAGGAAATTAAATGGTATACTTCACCGCTGGCACAGTTGCAAGCCACTTCATCTCGCCATAAGAACTTCACTGGACAACTGCCAGACCAGGCTGGCAGAGAGACTCTACACAACGGGACCCGGGAAAGATGCGTCCACCTTTCTCCCAGCAAAGCCTAATCTGGTCCTCCCCAATTTAAACACCCAGAAATACAGAATAGTACTTTTCCAGAAAGTTCACCTGTTGCAAGCTTCCACTTGGCATTCGGCCGAAATGTCATGTGGAAAACTACAAGAGGCCTCTTGCTCATGGGAACGCGAAAGACAACATAGTTTGCTTTCGGCTCCTGCAACGTTAACAGGCAGTAATTCATAAGAATCCTTGAACACTGCTATGTAGAATGGGCGAGGACAATATGTTTTTCTAGTGATTCAAAAAATTCAAACAGTATTCAGAGGTCACATTAAAATGCAGCCTTCACTGAGGCTTGAGGAAAATGTCCACTGCTGCACCCAGAATGCATTTCGAACAGACTCCATATTTTTCAGTCAAAAATATTAAATTTTAAAAGCATTACAGGCACTTAAAAGGTTTTCAGCGCAGGATTATCTAACAAAGGGGTGTGGTCCAGATTGTTCCTAAATCCTGCCCAATACTGGTAGTGTATAAGGAGAAGCTTAACGGGAAGCTAGATAGATTGTATGCCAAAGGTATGGTAGAACAGTTAGAGGCCAATGGCTAGGCCCAATTGCAGTGACCATGAAGCCAGATAAGCACATACGGGTTTGTAAAGACTTGAGAGATTTGAACAAAGCCATATGGTTCGACCATCATCCTATTCCAAATATAAATGAAATGTTGTCCAACATGGGTTCATTAATTTGGCTCACCACTCTAGATTTATCATCAACATATCGTCAGGTGGTACCTCAAATATCAAAGAAAATTCTGACTTAATTTGTGACTCCACTGGGAACATTTCAGTATAGGCATATGCCTTTCAGATTTAGGACAGGCTCTGCAATCTTCTAGCAGATAGTGCATCATATGTTTAGAGATCAAATTGGAAGGGAAATGTCTACAAGAGTATATCTTAATGTATGCAAACAAAGAAGGGGAACCAGAAGCTTTGTTTTACATTTTCATAAAAAACCATGAAGCTTTGAGCATGACCGTGAGGGTTGGAAAATACAAAGACAAAGGTACATCCAGTGTGTTGTTTTGGTCACTGTGTACATGGTAAGGGCGTGAAACAAAGCCAGAAATTGTGAGAGCTATGATTCAGGCAAGGGAACCAGTGTCAAAAGAGCAGTGAACCTCTTTCTTGGAACTAGTGGTCTTGGGAATAGTGGCGTTGCACAACAGATTTGTAGAACCTTTTTCAAAGATAACGGCTCCTCTGAGGGAATTGCTGAAGAGGGGTGCCAAGTTTGTTAGGCTCGTGGAATGTGGGGGGGGGGAGTGAAAGAGTGAAGCATGATATTCCCAAGGCCGCAACACTGAATCGATTCCAAATAGGTGCTAGAATGCTTGTGAGAAAGAATGCATGTGTGGATGTCTAACGCTGCAGGCAGTGCAGTCGCATCTGTATCCATCCTCCCTATGGACACGAAGAAAATATATTTTGTGTTTGAGCCCAAGTCATGAACATGCTCCTGTGCATGTCACCATTTTAAAAAATGCAGAAGGGGTTTGTTTTTTATTTTAATGTCCGCCCATCAGCCATTTCTTTAACAGAAAGTATTGTGGGATAGCTACACTGCACAGAGCTATGAGGATGGTGAATTTGCTCAAGTTTAATTTCTGGCTGTACTTTGTGCCAGGCACGAGGGATAGTGTAGCAGAAGTTCTATAATGTAGGCATTGCAAGGGCAGGGTGGAGGAAGTGAAGGAGGAAGCAGAGCTGTGGGTGGATACTGGTCAGGATGGTGAGCACAATATGGTGTGTGACTGTGAATGCATTACAGAGCTTATTAAAGGGGAGGTGTTGGAGGTCAGTAGTTATAGAAGAGAAGGGCGGCCTTTGATAAACTGAAGTCTATGATATGATATGATATGGCATTTATAACGCGCATGCACACAAGTGTTTTTCATTGATAATGAGCACGTTGGCTGAAAGGGGCTATGGAGTGACAACTCAGAGGTGTTTCAGAGAACAGTTGACTGCATTGGCTCAAAAGGGGCACTTGGGCTACAGTACAGCTGGGCGGTGAAGGAATGTTTACCATATAAAGGAATCACAAAAGCTAATACCGGTTCCCGTTCAGGGTGGCATTGTACTTTGAAGGTCCCAATGTAGATGTTGGTCAATTGATAAAGTGACCTTGTGGTGATTGTCACATGGTCCTGGGAAGGACATCCCCAAACTCTTTGAAATCAAATGTAATATTTAAAACCGTATCCCACATCATGGGATTCCATCCTTTTAGAAAATCCAGCCTTCAAGAACTATGTCTCCCAGAATGTCCTTTTATATCAGAGGGAACACCCGGAAAGGGTCCAGAAAAGTCAGCTACAGAGTTATGAGAAGGAAGTCCATGGGGAGACTCAAAGCAGATCCCTCAATTCAGGAAAGGTGCTGGTGGACATGCACAAAGCCACACTTTCTCAAAACCCTGTTATCAGACCTACCACAGAGAACTATATCACCCATAATCCCACTCTCTTTCAGGGGAAAACCCGCAATGGATCTGGCAAACATATATATGGGCTTATGGATTCAGTGTCAGGAAGACTTTGGGGAGGACTTGAGCACTACCAAGAAGGGTGTTCCTCATCCAGCAGAGAACAGCCAGTGTGAATATGCAGCTTGGAGTGAGCCAGCCCACAGGGTGAGGGCATTCACCAGCTGCAGGGAAAGTGGAGCACCCAGTGGTACTAACTGATTGCCTGTTTGCAAGGCTGCTCTCTGCCCAGCGACTATGCGTGTCTGCTTAGCTGTCTCTCTCAGGCTCTCTTAGCATCTGGCAGGATTGCAGCCAGGTCCCAAGAGCTTCTGAAACCCACCAATGATGTCCACTAAAGCATACATGTAAGCCCAACAGACACCAGAAAGCGAAATGCCACCCCATAAATGCCCCAGAAAGGAATGACAACATCCTGGATGGTGCTATCAACTCTCACCTATTTGTCTGTAATCTGGCATCTGAAGGCAAACCTCTTGCAGCTGCGTCTGGTCATGTGAAGGGCAGGAACAAAGCTGTGGATTAAATGATGCCTCTCCAACACAACATATGAAATGTATGTCATTTCTATCGCCATATATTGAACAGTTCACGTGTGTCCCAGTGCGCAGCCGCAACTGCACAAGGCTCTGCTTCTGTGATCTTTATCTATTGGCCACATTCATGATTTGCTGCATATAAAAGTCCCTGTCTACTGTTGATGATTTGGAATAAAGAATATGTAAAGCTTTCTTCTACCAAACAACGTGTAACTCTTATGGCCATGTCCCTAATTGTCCCTGGAAAGTGTGCTGTATAGAATTATCCAGCATTTTAAACCATTGTTTTGGCAGGATTCTGGGGGTGATCCCTCACCTCCGCCTTCCTTTCCTAAGTCATTTCAGGCTTACTCTTTTTTCTTGCTGACACTCACTAATTTGCAGAAAACATGTACACACCATTATTTTAGAAATCCACCTGTGAGCCTAAAGGCCCAGCCCATGGAAGTGTATTTTAATTCAAACCGGCCCCCTGCTTAACCGTGCATGACAATCCTCTTCCCAGTGGCCGCCCATAAGGCATGAGCATTAAGAGAAAGGTGAGGCAGGAGGAGGTGAAAGATGGTTTAAGGGCTTTAAGTGGGCCAGGATAAGGGCAGTGTCCAACAATTGTCCTTGAGCAGGGGCACTGGTAAGGCTCTCTGCGTTCCCCACATGAAGCCGGTTTGCTCTGAGTGAGCCCCCCACACGTCACACCAATTGTGATTTGCTGTCTGGCACATCTAGTAACCAGCGCGATTTGTTGTGAGTCCCCCACACGTGTGGTAGAGACATAGTGAAAGAAATTCAAGTAGGAAAGCGTATTCCTGCTAAAGCAGGACAGCCAGCACCTGGCTCAGAATGAACAACTCCCTTCAAGTGTGTATACATCACTCATAGTTTGCCAGCAGTTTTTTGGCAGGGTGTTATCATAAATGAAAAAGGCCAAACGGCCAGTGTGCATTATATGCTCAGAAGGGCTGCAGGCTTCAATCACTGACAGAGATATATCATATATAACATGGTATGTGCATTCTTGTGTTCTGAACATGCCTTTTGATTTCATGCAGAGCACCAAGTAGTTCACATTGATGCTATTTGTTCTCCTCGCCTTTCTCCCGGGTGCTCTCCTGGGTAATTTCAGGGCCCGATGACGATGTTATGCCCAAGTTAAACACCTCGAGGTTTGTTATTAGCCAGTATAAACACATTTAAAGTGACACAGCCTTTTGTTTTCGAAGACTGCTGCCTCCCTAGGGAATATGGGCATACCATTAGCCCTTCTTTGCAGGGGTTAATAGCTACAGATTATCACGCCGGGGGGAGTGCAACTCTAAATGAGCACATAAGAGAAGCTAATAAGCACACTGGGCCTGGGTCATTTATTTACAGAATGAAGGTGATTTACTCACTGATTGAGTTACTGATATCCGGGGTCAGACAGCAGTGTATGTGTACACTGAATCAAAGGGAGTTTTGTTTACACCATGCAGACTTTATTTGTATTTGTATTTATTTGTATTTAGTTTATTTATAAAGCGCAGCCAGGCCCTGGGGCATATGGGCGCGTAAGGTAGAGCTGGTTACAGGGTTAAACAGAGTTACGTTACAGTTACAGAAAGGATACAGTTACAAGGGTATGCAATCAAAACAATACAGTATGCAATCAAAACAATACAGTCGGCCAGGTTCCAAAGTAGTTACAGGTAGGAGCTGGCATAATAAACAAGTGCATGCGCGGAGGTTAAACTGTCAGGAGTCCGTGTTATGGAGCCAACATTTCGTGCTATATTTGAACCGGTTGAATGACGGTTCTGCGCGTAGATGTGGGGGGATGGTGTTCCATAGTTTGGATGCTTGTACCGGGAAGCTAGCTCCACCCGAGTTGAGGAGTTTAAATCTCGGTATGGTCAAGGTGTTAGTTTGGGCTGCTCTAAGAGGTCTCAAGGCGGAGTGTGGTGTGAAGTGGTTAGTGAGGTATGCTGGAGCAAGGTTAGCCCTGACTTTGTGAGTGAGGGCAAGCGTTTTCAGGGATATTCTGTGCTTGACAGGGAGCCAGCGTAGGTTACGTCTGGTCTCAGATATGTGTGCTTTTTTGGGGATGTTCAAGGCAGCTCTGATAGCATTGTTTTGGACTACTTGTAGTTTATTAATATTTTTATGGCTGGTGCCCAAGTAAAGGGCGTTACAGTAGTCTATTTTGGAAAGGACTAGAGCTCTCGCTAGAGTGATACAGTTGGGTGCGGGGATGAATGGTCTGCATGCAGTGATAAGCTTGCAAGTGTAAGCAGCTGATGACACTACTGCGTTGGTTTGTTTAGAAAGGGAGAAGGTAGCATCAATGTAAATACCAAGGGTTTTAGTGTTATTAGAGACTGAGATGAGATTGCCATCAATGGTAAATGCTTTGAATGAGGGATTGAGATTTTTAAGTTTGGCATGAGTGCCCAAGATAATCAGCTCGGTTTTATCGTCATTGAGACACAAGCCATGGTGTGCCATCCATGCTTGTATAACTGAGTAGATTTCATTGAGGGTCGTACTGTCTATTTCGTAGTCACCCGTGATAGGAAAGAGTATCTGGGTGTCGTCCGCGTAATTGGTATACGTGACACCCAGATAGTCTAGGATATCGAAGAGGGGTTTCGTGAATATATTATAAAGTGTCGGGGACACGCATGAGCCTTGTGGGACACCACAAGGTACTGGGGCCGGCTCGGCGGAATCTGTGGGAGAGAAGACCCTCATGGTTCTGTTCGCCAGGAAGGAACTGATCCATGCCGTGGCTGCATCTGAAAAGTGGGCTGCAGATTTCAGGTGTTGGCAGAGTGTTTGATGATTAACCAAATCAAACGCTGCTGACAGGTCAAGCAATAAAAGGAGTGCAAGTTTGCCATGGTCTTTCAAGGTTTGGATCTGGGTGGTAAGGTCAATAAGTGCAGTTTCCGTACCGTGTCTTGGTCGGAAGCCTGATTGCCTGAGCCCTAAGAGGTTGTTGGCTTCTAGATAAGCCTGTATTTGTAGGTAGGCTGCTCTGTCCAGTATTTTTAATAGGAAAGGTACCGTCGTTATTGGTCTGTAATTAGACGGGTTAGCTGGGTCAAGCGTAGGTTTTTTGAGGAGTGGAATGACCCAAGCGTCTTTAAGATTGTCAGGAACTATTCCAGATTTGAAAGAGGCATTGATGAGATTGGTAATGAATGGCGCAAGATCGTGTGCAGCTGCTTTAACAATCGGGGCAGGGCAGGCATCGCCTTGGCAGTTTGAAGGTTTCAGTTTCCTGATGATGTTTTCTACTTCCCACGTTGAAAGGGGTGAGAAGCTGAAAGGTTTACAAGTCGTTTGGAGGGTTGGAGGTATGTTAGGCAGTTGTTTGTGGTTAGGGTCTGCAGATAGCACAGATTTTTTTGCGTTAATTTTGGATTGTAGACAAGCTATTTTATCTAATAAGGCTTTCTGGATGTTGCTACACCATAGTGCGTCAGTAATACCTTTGTCAGTCGGGGCAATAGGGGATTCTAATTCTTTGAGTATTTTGAAGAGTTCTTTAGTATTGGATTCCGCTTGTGTAATCCTTTTGTTATAGGAGTCTTTTTTGGCGAGGAGTATGGCTTCTTTGTAGCTAGAGGATACTAGGGTTAGTTCAAATTTGTTCGGTGCTGTGGGATGTTTTTTCCAAAGTGCCTCAGCGGTTCTTTTGGCTTTACGTAGTTCTCTTAACTGAGGCGTGAACCATGTGTTAAGGTGACGCTGTGGTTTCGGTTTCCGCAGTTTTAGCGGGGCAATGGAATCCAGAGCTTTAAGTATAGCCTGGTTGTAGGTGTCCACTAGAGCTGTAGGGTCTGCATCTGAATCAATGTTATTCAATATGGGGAGTAGTAGAGGTAGGAGTTTGTCGGGAGTAATGTCTTTCTTATTTCTCCTGCGGATGGCAGGGGCGATGGTGGGCGCTGAGTGAGTAGTGTTAGCTTTGATAGCAAAGGTTAGTTTGTGGTGGTCTGACCAGATGCATGGGTCATTGGATAGGAGGTCAATAGAGCAGTTGCTGTGTGAGAGCCAGTCTAGAGTTCTACCTTTAATATGGGTAGATTCGTGGATGATGTGCGTGTGACCCAAATCAGATAATGAATTGGCTAAGTCAAGGGCATTGGTGTCTTTAGGATCATTGAGACCGAGGTTAAAGTCCCCAAGTAGGATGGTTTGCGAGTGTTGGTGTTTATGGATATAAGTGATGCAATGTCCTCTGTGAAAGATGCGATGGGTCCTGGTGGTCGATAAATGAGGTGCACGGTGGCCGTGTGTATTGCAAACAAGACCACCTGAGGCCATGCTGGGTGCCCCAAAGTATATGTTAGCAGGGCCCCATGATGTATTGTATGTTTGGGGCAGGTGGGTCTTGCCTAAGTCCCCTCCCCCTTGTTCAGCTCACTTTGGCCACGTGCCCTTTCCAGGGTCTCTCCTCGGTTTCTAGCCCACTTACATCACTGAATGGTAAGCTTTGTTAATGGACTATATGCCTCATTTTCACGCGATTTGGTTGGCAGGGCAACCAGTGTACGGTAACTCCCTAGGCAATGACGGCTTCCGGCTACAGTCTGGCACATTTCCGGTGTGCTAATTCCAAGCACTTTGACGCGGTTCCGCTGGTGCTGCATGCAATGTGCACTCTTGCACATGTTGGATGTGTATCCTTTCATGATGCACTCAGTGGTAGGAACTCTGGTTGATAATTGAGGGATCCAAACATAAATGCAAAGTAAATGAGTTCCACGTTTTAGTTTATTTGCTAATTGCCTATTAAGAATATAATAAGAATAATCGCTGTTCTCTTGAAGGGTTTCATGCCGGATGCCTCCAGCTTCCAAGAGCTGGTGTAGCAGCTGGAATTGCCCACTTTAATGATGCCCAATAATATCTCATTGATCAAAGGTGCTCCATAATCAAACCATGTCAATTAGCTCTCTGGCCATACATTACATCTGATAGTTTATCAAGGCAAGACTGGAAGGACAAAAGACTATTTTAATAATAAGCTTTCATCATTGTATAAAAAGTCATTGAACTCTTTTGTACACATCCTGGAAAGTAGACCATGTGTAACTTTAAAAGTACGTTCGATCTGAAAAAAAGAAGCAAAGCGTGTTTATAGCTTACTGTGCAGAATGCATAGCATAGCTGTCACAAAATAAGGGAGGAATTCAGAGGCGTTGCTAGGAGGGGCAAAGGGGGCTATATACCCTGATCTTTTGTTTGTAGCCCCGGATAGAATCTCAGGAGCTACAACCAAAAGGCTAGCTAGCCCCCAGTCCCAACAGTTCCGACATCAGCGTAGCCCCGGGTCTTTTCCAGACCGAGCAACACCCCTGGAGGAACTGTTTGCAAAGTCACAAGAGCAACTCCCACCGTGTAAAGGCAATCATGGACACATCATGAAAAGGTTTTGAGAGTTTACAGAAACTAAAAGCATGTGTGTATGAGGGATCGTGTGTAATACCAGATAGAAATGATGGCTACTGCTGCATTTCCATAGCATATGCTGCCTAGACTATAATAATTTGAATGACTGGTGAAACATGTTTTAAGCAGAAATGGGTAGTGAATAGTGATTTATTAAAAAAAGGTTTCTCCAAACTTTTGTTAAGAAATCAGTATAATTTATGAGCAGGTATAAAAAGGTGTCAGCCCCTCCCTTGAGCCCCCCCTCCCTTTGCAGGATAGTCTCTAAGATCATTTTAAAGAAGGACGGGTAGATTGTATGTAATGATATGTTTAAGAACACACATGACAGCTCTTTTTTTTGCTTTGTACAACATTACTGGATTGAAAAGTAGATTTTGCAAAGGTGTGGTCAATTTCCACCACAGTTTTTCTATGGGAAGAATTATCAAATGACCATCACTAGAGGTACCCGTACCAAAACATCCCATCTTCTGAGAATCTCCAAATTTACAAATCGCTACTCCGACCCCTGAGATCTCAGATGAATCTTGAATAAAGATAAGGGTGGAGCGGGTCATTACCAGAAAATCACAGGGGTGCGATATGTGTCCGGTGGTCCGCAATCTGGAAACATCATGTAGGGCTACCACCGGCAAAGCAAACAATCAGGAATGTAAAATCCCTGCCAGAAGATTCTTCAAAAGCATACATACAAATATGATAGCCAAAGCAAACATCAGCAAGCAGAAGAGACCACAGACACATATCCTGCAACATTCACAATCAGAATTCTGTTTGGGTTGGACACTGGAAGACTCTGGAATGGCGACCTTGACCGGCTGGCCTCTTTCTTCACTGCTGTGCCAGGGCAGTGCTTTGGCAGCAGGGTGCATGGGATGCTGGTTCTGTGCCTGCGTCTGCCTGTGTGGTTTCCAGTCCTTGCGGTGTGGTTTCCAGTTACAGATGCCCAGGTGGCAGGCCTCGCAGTGCTCACTTTTGTGTGACCCTGGCTGCCAGTGATGAAGATTGATGGCCACCAGGAGGTCATCCACATACTCCCCATAGCACTCCTTCCGGATCATGATTCTCAGGTTATACAGAGTGATAATGATGTGCTCTTCTTCCAACTCTGGCTCCAAATAAGCCCCTGAGGGGCAGCGGTAGCAGGCCTGCCTGAAGATCATCCCTCTCACAAAGCCTTGCTCTGACCTCTTCTCCAGCGCCATGTGGAAGAGGATTGAGACATGAACTGAATCCCAAGACCGATTGCAGGTCCAGCAGTGAAATCTACAGAGGAAAATGGGGACAACATGAAGCCTGATATAGAAATCTCAAGGTGGACAAAGAACAATTATATTGTGAAAAAACAAGCATTTCCCTACACAGCTGCAATAACAAGTGAACTGTATTTCTGTGTAACTTGCCCATCTGTAAGGGTCTACTTCCAATCTCTGGGGCTAAAAATGCAGGTAGACTTTGGGCAGGATTTCTTAAGGCCAGTTAACCCCATCTGATACACAAATCCAGAGGCAATATCTGAAAAAGATGCATTAATGGATGTAATATATTTAGAGGGAATTGCTCATGCTCATGAGAAATTGCATATGGACTCGCTTGGAAAGAGATTGTTTTCCTGTGCGTTGTAATATGCTTAGCATGTCTACGGGGGGTCATTACGCATCTGCCGGTAATAACATTGACCGGCACTTTTACCGGTCCAGGAATTTACGTGTTTGCCAGTGGGGCTGGAGGATTTACCGCCAGCTGGCAGCTGCCGGTAAAACAGGCACCCTACTGCCAAAAAACAGCCGGTATTACTGGTGCCGATAATACTGACAATACCCCACATGGAGTCCTGTGGAATGGGGTTTTACCGTCCCCTACCGGGACACGTAATCAGCCAGTAATTGAGGTATATAAGGCACCGGTAAGGGTGTTATCGCTTGCCGGTATCCTAGCGTTAATAGCACCAGGCTACCGGCAAACTCAGAATGACCCCCTATGTCAGTCAAACAAAAGCCTGATGTAACATATTCTTGGCAAGAAATTAATGTAGCTATTAAGCATAAGAAATGCATTATTGTTCTGGGTCCTGGTTGTGTACCAAGTGATGCTACTTACATGTTGGTGATATGATAACACCACATCTTTATAAGTTACGCAATAGTTTTTATATCACTGGCAACATCTCAAGTAGTATGAAGGGTGCCCTCATTGAAATCAAGCCTCCTGCCTTGGTTCCTAATTGAAGATCGACTGATGGACTGAATTCGGTCTCTTGGGGGCTTTTGCCTTTTCCCAAACAAGCTCCTGTTTTTTTGCATTCCTTCTGCAAACCCTGACACTTCCTAATTAAGCTGGCATTGCAGCATAACAATAATAGCTACTTGAGTTAAAATGAGTTCTGATTGTGCTATTATTTATCTATTTTGTGTTGTCTGGAAAAATAAACACTGACACCTTTCCTGATCAAACCTCTTGAAACGTAAAGCAAATCTCCCATTGTTTAATGTGTGTTGCTCTTGAATTAGTGATGGTCAACTGAAAATCTGCTGAGTTGCCATCTTTCCAATCTTTGCGGGTTTTGAATAATTTCACAAGAAGATGTTTGTTCTTATATTGACATTTTCGATGCAAAACAAGTTGTTTTCATACATGTTGGCATGACCAATTCACAGCAGTAAATATACATATCTGTATTATACATGTATATTAGGGATTTAGTTACCCTATGGTCTGGAAGGTATTAGCATAATAAGCCTTAAACCTAGCACTTGCCACTTGCTGGCTGCACTACCACTGTTTGTTGCTTTTTATTATTTATTTATTTATTATTTGTTTGTATTCCTTTGCTCAGCACTTAGCACTTCTCCCCCCCTCCCATGCACTTTCCCCTTTCCGTCTCCCATGCACTTCCACATTCTCAATGTCACCGGGCCTAGTAAGATCATTGTTTTGTTCTCCTCTGTTCCCCTCCATTGCCTCGACGCGCTCTAAAACACTTGTGTACGAGTGCGATACAAATAAAATATCAATATCAATAATTGTTAATTTTTAATTGATCGAATGATACATTTGACCAAATTTGGTCCGTACCATTCGATCGATTAAAAACGAACAATTAGGCTAATACATACTGAACAAGTGGAGCGGGCGTTGCGGGGGTGATCCTGCAGCGTCGGATCCGACCCACGTTAAAGGGACGGATCTGACGCCGCAGGGCTGAAGCGGATCAGGTGGCGAGCAAACAGGTACTTAGAGGAGGGGGATGGTGGTGGGGGTTCGTGGGTGTGGTTTGAGGGGTGTGGTTTGGTGTGAGCGTGTTGGATCCTCTGAAAATTGATAGCATGCAGCAGTTTTATTTCAGACAGTTTGCCGCAATCAATTATCAGACGATCAAACACCACCAAACCGGTTTGGAAGGCCCATATGTTTAGAAAGTAATAACCCTACTTTTTTAGGCACAAAACACTTAATGGGGATGGGGCTGATTAGCAGACCGGACGTTCATACAGAATCCATCCGCTTGAGTGGTTCTGAGTGGTCCTGAAATTTACAAAAACATGGAAGACTTCTCCGGTAGATGGACATCTGTCACAGGGATTTCCTGTTCTCAAGTGCTTTTGAAGACACAGGTGTGGAGTCTGGGTTGAAATCAGAAACGGCGGCCTTTAAAATGAGAAATCTATCCATCTGTTGCTCCTGACACGACCATGCATTTATCTGGGAGAAGGGCACGTGAGAGGGTGTCATTAGTTCATGACAGCGCTCCTGATACTAATGTATAATAGGCTCCCAGCGTCAGTGCTGGAAATGGGAATAATTTACTGGGGGAACTGTCACCTCTTTGGAGGAGCAGGGCTGGTGGAAGGAAGGTGCGGGGCCAAGGGGTGTGCCCCCATCCAGGCTGACAACATACCTCTTCATAGAAACCAATCCTGGCGATTTGCATAAAAACAAAGAGCATTATGGGAACATCATAATGCCCACAATTTAAAAAAAAATGTTAAACAAGTCTTACAGTGATTCAGTAGGAACCCTTTTAAGCAAATAATGGGCTCTTCTGTTTTGGCTGATCACAACATTCACCCTAGTAAAGAGATGGCTGTAAATTGCAGGACATGTATATCATTTTGAACATTTGCAACACTGTATGTGAGACTTTGGCATTTTCCAGTGCCGAGACTTCTGAAAGATTATTGAACAGCTGGTTATTGTGGCTTTCTGTTCCATGGGTAACACCGGGGGTAATGGCCTGCAGCCCCAGTTAACGACCCCAGCGAAGCAAGGGCCATTAACGTGGGCCCAGGGCTGCACGCGTCCCGTTGTAGGAAGGAAAATCCTTTACCAACATGGCTGCCATGGAAAGGGAAGGCGGGGCTCCAAACGGAGCCCCTCTTCCCTTTCCATGGCAGCCATGGGAAGCAGAGAGGAAGGTGTGGCTGCAGCGTCAAGGGCAGCTGCAGCCGAAATAAGTTAAGTGGGGGATGGGGAGTTAAAAAAGAAAAAAACGTGGGTGGGGGAAGATGGCAGCGGGGAGAGCCGGCCGCCAGGCAGCATGGAACGCGGGCTTGTACTGGCAGTTTAAGCCCACGTTCCTAGCCTTCTGATTGGCTGGCTCCCCCGCCCAAGGTGCTAATGTGCGATAATGCAGTTTCAGATCTGCTTCATCGGTTATAGCAGACGTGAGCAAACTCTGCTTTCATGAGCAGACTGCTTTCAGAAAACAAGCCAGTTCTCTGTGCCGAGTCTTCAGAAGGCGGACTGCTTGTTGAGATGCAGGATCTTCAACAGTCATGTATGTGCTGGCCCCTGTGTCTGGGGGATGGAGCAGTGGTCGAAGTGTACGAAAAGAAGTAGTGGAACTATGTTCCCTGCTGGTCTGCCCTGCTCCTCACAAACCCCATCCCTGCCCCCCCTCCCACACACAATCCAAACCCCCAAACAAGCACACCTGCTATTTATGGGAATGTGCAGTGCAGTGCAGTGATCTGCAAGATTCAACTTCTTTATACACTTTTATTTTAAAACTAAACCATTCCAGAACAGTTTCTTTTTCAAATAAAAGTATAGGAACAGTGAAACTTAAAAATAAAAAGTATGCGAGCATCGTTCCCGCCCGCTCCCGCCCACTTCGACCTCTGGGATGGAGCAGTACTCCGGCAAGACATTTCTTGCTGGAGCGCCGCTCCGTCTTGTTCCGGCCCATTCCCTGCGCTGCACCAGCACCCACACCGATGATAGGAGCGCATTTGACAATGCATTGTGCTATGTTAAAAAAAGCATTTCTATCCCTGTTTGAGGAATGCAAGTGGAGCCGGAGCGCTTTATTTTGCTGCTGTTCCATTTGAAGGGAAACGCATATTCAAGATGGCCTTTGAAATGCACAGAAATGCCCGCCTTATTTGAACAAATGCTTCAATGGGGTGAAAAGGGCATTGCAATATGCACATCTGTGAAGCGCAAAAAATATCACTTTATCCATAAAGGTGACCCGAGCATTTTGTGGTGCTGTGTGGCAGAGTAAATGATGCACTAGACTGCCCCGTGCACACTTAGGTGTATGACAGGCTCCCAGCAGTCACGTGGCTGCTCGGAGCGCATTTCACAGTGAAGGGCAGAGTCCGTCATTGTGAAATGTTAAGAAGAAAGAAAATGCATTTCTATCCCTTTTTGAAGGATAGAAATGCAAGTGGGACCGCAGTGGTTCAACCCACTGCTGTTCCATTTAAAATAATTTGCATGGCAGGGTCGGCAATAACCCTGGCATGCATTGTGTATCCCCATGTGTGGGTGCGGTAGAGTGCGGTAGAGTGCGGTAGAGTGCGGTAGAGTGCGGTAAGTAAAGGTGAGAGAGAGTGGTTGAGTGGATTTAGGCAGAGTGGGTAGGGTGAGGTAGGGGTGAGTGTGTTGAGGTGGAATGAATGAGTTGGTGAATCACAGCAGAAAAGAGAGTGGGTTGGGTGAGGTGGAGTTAGTGCCTAGGGTAGAGTGTGTGACTGGGCTGAGATAGAGCAGGTGGGTGAGGTAGGGTGGGTGAGTGACAGAATGCCATCTCTGAGGGCAGATTATTCTGAGCTTTTTGATTGGAATGGTGCTGGTTTAAAGTAAAAAAGAAATAATGAGTATTGATGGGACTTTGTTTACCAATATGATATGTTATTTTTCCAGAGACATGGGAACTTGAAGCATTAACCCTTGATGGATTCACCTTATATGAAACTAAAGCAACAGAACATTCAAGAGGCAGAAATTCAGGTGACCTTGTACCCTCTATTGGGACATTAATGACTCTCACCTGGGTATTGAGAGTTTTTAACAGACAAACTATGTCTGACAAAGAGGGTAAAGAAACACTTAGCAGTCTCACAGGAGGATTTATAATAGGTATTTAATCGTGTGAGTCATTTACTGGCAAGCATTAGTGGGCATGCCAGTTACACCATGAGCAGAAAGTGGCCATCATGCCCAAGCTTTATCTCTGCTATGAAATGACTACAAAAACGACAAATCATTAGGTTATTTAGAGGGCGCTCTTAAATCTCACAGGAAAAGAATACCGTGAAATGGGCGTCATAAATCATATTTGAAAAGATTTGGCAATTGGCCCCATAGGATATCTTCAGTAAGAAGAGGGGGTGATAGAAATACAAATACATTAGACTGTTAAACTATCGGATTGGAAAAGAGGCCAAGAGAAGAAACATGCACATGTAAAAGGTGTGCTTGGGTGAAAACTGTAGAGAGGCCTTGTGGGCTGCGCTGAGCTGGGAAAATAGAAACACTTTGGCAGCAAATGAAAAATATAGGGAGTACAAAAACTAACAAGAGACAGAGGAAGAAACGTACTGGAAAGTGGCATGTGGGGGGATTTACTAGCTGCATCTGTGGCCAATACACTTTGGAACCTGATTGCGAAAGGTATAAACCCTTGTTTTAAGTCATAAAGTGAAATGGACATGGTTTCGCATACATGGTCAAAACCTTTTGAAGAGATATTTACAGCTGAAGACAATATGGCTTTCTGAAAATAATGAAACATCATGATGTCTATCATTAATTCAAGACTGTATTTTTTTTTCTTTAAAGAATGTCTTAAGTGATATGAAATCAGAAAAACTGCATAGGAATCCTGGGCTTAATTTGATCTGGTTGATTGATTTCGATTAACGACCCTGATCTGGGATTGTTAACGAAAAGATGTGTTTTCTGCTATATATATCAACAATAAAGATACTCCCATCAAGCTGCCAAAAGGCCATCATACATTCGATATTTAAAAAGGGGGATAAATCCTCCCCAAAATCATGCAGATCGATATCTTTATTGGAAGGATCCACCAAGATTATTTGTCCGCCTGCTCCAGAAGAGCCAGATCACCTGGATAACCACTGAGAACCTTACATCTTGCACCCAGTTGGGATTTAGAGAAGGGATTGGGTCAACAAATCTGACCCTTAACTTGTTCTTACTAGTATCGAAATCAGAAACATTTAAAAGGGGAATTTGTATGTATCCCTTAGAAACCTATCCACTGCATTTGACTTGCTAGATAGAAGAATTCTCTTTGCCCAGCTCACAACGGAATTACTACAATTGTTCATAGCAATACATTCAAGGACAGAGGTAATTGTAAAAAGTGAAGCGCACAGCCATTGTACGATACATTTTGACACACACAGAGGTTTGTGTCAAGTATGTGTAGTGACACTGACACTTTTTAATATATAGAAAATGCATTTCGGAGGGTCCTGGAGGAACAAAACTCCTGATGTACCACATACAGGGGCCATACTAATTCCCCCTTCCCCTCACCTGTGTGTAAGTTGTGGTTTCACAGCTGGAACTCCTTTGGCCCTCCAGCTTTTAATAGCTGCTTCTTCACATTTTTTGGAGGTAACATTATAAAAAAAATAAACGTGGGCTAAATCATGTACCATGATTATGGGCAATACCCAAAATCCCAGGAACAAATGCACCGTGTTTTAACTATATGGGATTTCCTTTTTACGAAACTTGAGGGGCCCTCAGCGTATTAAAAAACAAACATTTTAAATGGTAGAAGCAATATGTAAGCATAATAGCATTGATGATTTATGCAAGAACACAGTCCAGAGGGATCTTCTTAAAATGTTTAATTCAAAATCTCTGGCACCAGGGTTACACGTGTAGCCCCTTTTTTTCTGGTCCTGGTGCAGGCACAGGTGTCCACCACCCTCACCTCAGAGCAGGGACAGTCCTCATGGGAACCACCAAGCCTGCTGGGAAGGGAGGGGTGCTGCACCTCAAAATAACATTGCTGAGAACAGGAAATGGACTACACCCTGAGTTCTTACATTACTAACAGGATTCACTTTGAAACATGCCTTTCCCCATCCTGTCTTTCCCCTGGCGTGAGAACCAACTAGATAGGAACCTGCTACGCCAGCCCACCCTTCCTTGGAGGGGTCTTGAGGACCCATAGGGTGGGTCTGTTGCAGCAACATACCCCTTCCCTACCTTTGGGTACCACCCACATGGAGTAGCCAGAGGATGGCCTCTCTGGGTGGTCCCATCTCTGTTGAAAGCCACAGGCAGGCCGCTGTGTCCACCTACTACTGCACACCAAGGTTCCACCCCTCTACCCCCATATACCTATTTAATAACTTACACCTACTGAACATTCCCCTAACACTTTTTTCGCAAAATCTACTACCCCTCTACTTAACATTTTACTATATATATAAATATTTACACACTACTCATATCCAATAATTAAATATACACGTGCATATATGCATTGACCTAGAACATATATAAAACATTATGTCCAATTGAGGGTGGCTGCTGAAGTCAGTTATCCCCTTCACTGTACCTTCCAAACTGTCTCTGGTGGCTGATGCGTTGGGGTCTGTCTCTTGGTGTTATCAGGGGCCTGGCACCACTTCTGTTGTTTCTTCTGGGTGGCCCTGTCCACCACATGTGGCACCCACGATCACCACACAAGGCCCACGCTTTTAACAAGTCTACTGGGCAGCCCCCTGCACATGTGCGGGTCGACCCACAATCACTGCCGCACCCGCAGTCTTGTACATTATTCAGGGTGGTCCCTATAGGCTGGAGGTCCACCGGCAGTCACTGCGTCTCCCGTGGCATCTTAACATGTTCTGTTGGTGTGGAGCCCGCCAGCGTCAACGCCATGGCCCGCGGCTGACATCTTAACTTCAGCTGTCATCCTCAGTGCCATGGGGACAGTGCCGCAATTATCGTTGCACTGCTGGGCTTCATCTTGGATTCAGGAAACCATGAACCCACCAATGCTCAGTGCCATGTGCCTGTGGCTCTTCATGGCCCGCCCCCTCTGCAATGCGTCATGAGATGCAGGGACCCGGCCACTGGTCTTCACCTGGGCTGCTCCCTGAGACAGACTGGGGCTTTTGTTCACCCAGACTGCTTGATGGAGCAGCCTGGGACATCCTCCATCCCATTCTACACCCAGGCTGCCCACCAAGCCAGCCTGGGACTTGACTTCTGGCTCTTCACCTCCCGGGCCACACCTGACATACGCAGCCCAGGAGGACTTTTAGAAGGGGTCCAACTCACCTGCCACAAGATAGGCTGAGTGGGGTACGGCCGGGAAGTCTGGTTTGGGCCATGCCCTCATGCCGCCCGGGCTGGGATGTTCTTTGTCTTTGGCCCAGGCAGCTCCACGCGCGTGGCCGGGGCCACATATCAAGCAGCTGGCCCTCACAGTTTCTTCTGTAGGGGCTTTCCACATGTGCCGCCCCACACATTCATCTCTTTGTGCCCTGGGGGCTCCCCTCATGCGCCACATGGTGCTTCACTGTCTTTGTGGCTGGGAGGTGCTCGAGGCATCACCCCTACCCCCCAGAGAGTTACTTTCTGTTACTTTCCCCCCTCTGATCCCTGCTTCTTCTACCTCTTTCTGCTCTTTTTCTAGCTGTACCTTTTTTCCATTTTTCTTTTAAAATCCCCTTGGGTTGCTTTTCTCCCCGGGCCAGCCCATTCTTGGGCAGGGGAGTTTTCTTTCATTGTTATTTTCTTTGAGACATTCTTTCCAGCCCCATGGTGGACTGGATGGCTTGATCCCAAATTAAAAACACAACACACACACACATAAATAAAGAAAAACATACACTGCATGTAATGCATAGTTTTAATACTCTGGTGTCTGGATCTTTATTTCTAGGGTCCTTTGGGGGACAAGCATGCAGCCCCTACTAGCCAGGCCCCTACTAGCCAGACCCCTACTAGCCAGGCCCCTACTAGCCAGCCCCCTACTAGCCAGGCCCCTACTAGCTAGAGCCATATTAGCCAGACCCCTACTAGCCAGGCCCCTACTAGCCAGGCCCCTACTAGCCAGACCCCTATTAGCCAGGCCCCTTGGGGCCACGGGCTAAACGTGATGTAGATATTTGGTGTGTTGAGCGATCATTAGAACTTCAAATAAATAAAAAATATGTTTTGTCACCAAATTCTCACTTTATCAATTGTGCCCTAAATGTTTCTATCTATAATGAGCTAGGGTTGATATACCTCAATGATAAAGTTGGCAAGTCACCTGTGCTACTGTGGCTTCCCACTTGAGCTTACTCACATTCTTTAGGAGCTAGGTGCAAAGGAAGATATTTTCAATTGCAATAGTCAATTGTAAATACTGTGTCTAGACCAGAGGCCTAAATAAATCTAATCTAATGCATAGAATGATTCTTAAAATACACATACTACAGACCCGGCACTGCACCATTCCTTTCAACGGCCTTTGGTGGGACCTTTTAGCATCAGCAATTGTCCTGAAGCAAACAAATGGCTCATGAAGGTACTTTAACCCCACAATTTAAGTTACCCTCCATTTAGATTCAGAGTTCTTCATTGGTCATGTTTTAAGCGAGGGGGAGCAAACCTGCCAGTACCCTCGCCCATCATGAAGAAGCCATGCCAGCCCAGTGGTAACACTGAGCGCTCCATCAATGGTTTGCTGCAGCTGAAGGAGCGCTCCTGGGCTAGCTTCAGCTGTCAAAGTGAAACATGTTTCTTTTTCCTTTGACAGTTTTGTTCCCCAACGCACATCTCCAATGGGCCATGCAAGGCATGGGGCATTTTGGTTCCACAGCTGTACATTGCCCATTGGGGATGCAGGCTGTTGAATTGCACGTCAGAACGTGTGCGCTTTTACGCACATTCAAACAGATTAGGGCAATGACAATGAAGCGCTGTGGATCCTACACGCATGTGCGTGAACCAGGAAGTGCTCTTTGCTTCCTGGTTCCTGTTTGTGCTGAGTGGCAGCCAGAGGGCTTTCGTGGAGGCACCATCAGAGCCGAGTAGAGTCCAGACCGAGACTGTGGGTAAGATGCATTTTGCTATGCATTATTATGTCATGTGTGTGTGAATGAGTGAGTGAATGAACTATGGAAGCATGTATAAATGAGCGAGTGAATGCTGTGTGTGAATGAGCAAGTAAATGGTGTGTGAATGTGTGTGCACATGTGTTTGCTCTGGGTCGTGGAGCTAATTTTGGCAGGCTTGTGGGGGGTGAGCGACAATGCCATTTTTTATTGGGCATCTATCATAGATGCTCTGTATAAAATGCTGTTGACAAGGCAAGGATGATATGTGTTATTACATGGCATGACTGGCGCATTTTGGTGCAGCCAGTGTTGGGGGGGTCCCCCAGGCAGGCAGAGCCGTGCTAGGAGTCCGCGGACTCCGACCTTTTGGAAGGCCTAACTCCTTCCCTCTACCCCAAGAACGCCAGGGTCCACACAAGGAGCAAGGTACACTGAGGTTTTATTACAGCCGGCAAAAACCACAGGGATAACAAGTGCGGAGGGAAGTCTGTACAAGTCCCGTCGGAACCTGGCTCGCAGGCCAGTTTTATGCTACTATGACATCAGAGTGACGGTACACTTGGGCCCTACTCCAGCAAACCTATCTGCACTCCGGATAGGCTACTGAGTAGTAGTTCCCTTATATGATCCCATATACGAAAGAGGTTATTTTACAATACTGCATCAGGTGTGAGGCTTGGACTATACCCGAAAATGGCTACTCGAGAATTGTTACAGTGTACGGGTCCCCTGATTGGTCAGTGGCCCCCGCTACCCTCCTCTGAGGCCATGCATGGTGATTGGCTGAGCCGCAGGCCCCCAAGCATGGGAAAACCTTGGTTCCCAGCCCTCAAAGCACCTGTTCGTGGTGCATGTGTAAATATGTGTTCATGACGTGCGACTATGTGTTAACGTTGTAACCGTGTGTGGACCATTTGTGCTATGAGCGTGATCCATTCCTCAGTGCATAACTGTAGTTTGAATGTATCGTATGTGTTGCGATCACTGTCTGGTCCGTGAGGTTGTTCGCTCTTCCCAGCTACTGGATCTTGGCACCAAATCAGCTCGGCCAGGTCACGTGTTTGGGAGACTGCTTTTGTGAGCTCTGGAGCTCCGAATTACTTGTATTTTGTGTGGACCATGTCTGTCCTGTGACCAGAGTTACTTCAGTTCAGGGTGTGGAATGTCACCTTACATCATTGCGACCTTGGCTAGGCTTCGTTCCCACCGCCGTAGTTCTGCTTGCACAGCATTCTGTGTGGCTTCAGGCTCTCTGTGATGGTCGGGCCTACTAGGAGTTTAGAAGCCATGGTCTGGCTTCTGCTGTATGCGTCTTCCGTAGTGTCCATTGGTTAGTGTGTTTATGGCTAGCCAGATCCCTCGAGTGCTCCTGGTAGTCTATAGGGTTATTTGCATGTAAGCATCTGCAAGCATGCATACATACTCTTCTTGCTTCTTGCGTTCCTGCGTTTCTGTAGCAATGCTAATGGTAAAAATAATAAACGTGTAGACGTATGTAGGTGTCATTGTCCTCTAGCTCATAGAATTGTACGCGTGTGTTCTTCGTGTAGTTGGCTGTGTGGGTGTCCCCAATGTGCGGATGGCACATGTGCTTCCTGTCTAACGCAGCTATGTTGTCATGGCATCTCTAATGACTTGAGGCAGGCTTCTCTAAGTTTTAGTCGATTCTGTCCATGCAGCTGTCTCCAGCTCCGTCTTGGTCATCCTCATTCACTCTGGGCAGTGTCCGTATTGCTGCAGGATTGCATGGCCTGGTGAGAGGGTATCTTTCATGGTAGTTGTTCATGGTGGGAACAGTGGATATAGACATGAGTTTGTACGATCGGCGGCCCTGTTGTCTTTGGTGCTTCTTCCAGTTGGGGGGTCTTTAGGGGCAGAAGAGGGATTCTGACCTTCCCACTACACCAGTCTAGCCATTGCCTACTCTGGCATGATATGTTTTTTTTTTGTCCCTCTATGATAATGCAAGCATGGTACGTATTATTACCTGGCTTGATTCGCTTTTGGGTGCAGCCAGTCTAGCCATTTTTTACTGGCCATCTATGAGAAAGCGAGCATGATATGTTTTATTATGTGGTTAAATGGCATTTTGGTGCAGCCAGTCTAGCTATTTCTTACTGTGGCATGGCATTTTATTTTGTGCATCTATGATAAAGTAATAATGATATGTTTTATTGCGTGGCTAGAATGGCATTTTGGTGCAGCTAGTCTAGCTTTTCCAACTATGGCATGGCGTTTCATTCTGGCCATCTATGATAAAATAAGCATGATAAGTGTTATTATGTGGCTAGACTGGCATTTTTACAGCCAGTCTATTTCTTACTGTTGCTTGCAGTTTTTTCCTGGGTATCAATGATTAAAAATAATCTTGTTTAATTACCACTGGTAGTACTTTCAGGACTGGCTCTTTGTTTGCCTCCTACTTCTTGTTTAGCTGCTGTCTTGAGTGCCGAAAAACCAATTATTGGTAGTAGTGCCTAACCACACGGAAATTGAAATGAAAGTTGAAATTGAAATAAAGTTAGCATTAAAACGTTAGCATGATAAGTGTTAATACAAGCCTAGACTGGCATTTGGTACATCCAGTTTAACTATTTCTTGTGGCATGCCACCTCTTCAAGGAGTCTCTCCTTCTCAACACCTAGACCATCGCGTTGCCCCTCGTGCCACCTGCTGACTCACTAGATACCTTCTGGTTGTCTCTTCCATGTCACCATATACAGCTGTACCCCTCCTCTGTGCACCTCTGTATTCTAGCCCCGCTGTATATCTGTTCTGTTATTACCTCTGAAAAGTGCTCTCTTATGCATCTGTACTTTTTTATACCTCTGTAAAGCACTCTGTTGTGTACATGTATTGTTGTATACCTCTCCAAAGTGCTCCGTTGCTTCTCGAAGCTAGGTCCACACTCAATAAATACCATAATAATGATTATCATTTATTGGGAATGATGGGCAAAGCAAACATGGTAATTGTGATTACGTTTATAGACTGGCCTACATTATGAAGTCAGTTTGGACATGTTTTCTTACATTATGGCATGGCATTTTTAATGGTGAAGCCAACAGGCGTATAGTCTTACGTGTGGATACTGCCATATATTAGCAGAGCCAGCGTGGACATTGCTTTCTTATAGTATTATTACTGATATTATGTGCAAAGCAAACATGAGAATGTTCTTATATGCGAATGCTGTGTTTATTGCTGCAGCCAGTAGGGAAATGCATGGGCACAGCCCGTGTTGAAAATATTTCTATAGTGACATATACTGTCGGGAAGGGCATCAAGAAAATGTGTTGGGAAATGTATGGCTTTTTACCCAATTTTTCACAGAAAGTGTGCTGTATAATGCACCATTTTAGTGCATTATTGGAAAATGTTTCTCGTGGGTGCGGGGACCCGTCTCATCCCCCTGAGCCTTCCTTGGTTGGTTCAAGCTCCCTCTCTATGCTCAGTCGTTACGACATATTTGTGCAAAATATTTACTCCCTCCAATCAAAAAATTCACCAGCGACACTGATGCAATGAATATTTGCACGGACCAACGGTAATGCACCCGCAAAACCCTTTTTACCAACTATTTGCGCGCATGAAAATAAAAGCAAAAAATGCAATAAATTAAGAAGCATGATTAAAAACCAAAAAAGTATTGGAAGAGTGAAGATTTGAACCAAATCCCATGTCAGTGCTGCATTCAGAGGCTAGCCTTGCTTCTAATTTACTACGAACTAGACACATGATCCAACCCGTGTGGATGGGCAGTGCAGTTGCCTATAACCGCCACAGAGCGGGGAGAGTGAGGAGGTGGTGTTAGTTTCTGTTTATTGGAAATATTTCGAATTTCCCCAGAGGCTCCTCGGCGAGGCAAAGAGGCTGGTCTGGCCTGAAAGGGTGCATCAGGTGCCGGCTGATCTTACAAATACCCATGAAGTAAAAACTGCTATTCTGTTCATGCGGTGACATAGCAGAACCTCTTGCCTGTTAACTAACACGCCCCTACGCTTGTGCTTTCTTCATCAGGTCTGCACTATGACCTTCAAATTGAACCCAGCTCAAGCGGTACACCCCATTTCGGTGTGGGCTGGTTTGGCGCGGGCTGGTTTAGCGAGGCCTGTTTGGCGCGACTGGTCGGGCGCTGGTATCTTTTGGCGGCAGCATGTTTCGGCGCAGCAGTACATTTTTTTAAATAAAATTTCAAAAAAAGTACTGATGAACCCTGGCCTGCTGGGCTGCAAGACAGAAGAGCTAACCACTAGGTTATCGAGAACTTATCTTTTTTTTTTAAAATGCACCAGTTACTTATATCAACGTAGGTGACGATCAATTACTGCCGTGCGTAGCGATATATTTGAGTAACGGGTGCAAATAAACTTGTTGAGATCTCTATGGCCTTGTGATTGACTGTTCAGTCATGCAGCCCTGCAGACCAGGGTTCGTGACAGCCCTAATTGTTTATTGAGTAATTTTTTTTAAATGCAATGTTAATTGACATTGCGCTGAACTGGCCGCTCCGAACTGACCACACCAAACCGACTCCTGCGACGAAACGTCTGTGCCTAAATCAGGGCTCAAGTCGAGGGTACACGCGGGGGGGGGGATTTACAACTCTGTAAGGACCTTAAACATTAGAAATAATCCAAACTGAGTGGGCGATGACCGGGGTGAGGCGTGGGGGCCGCTGCAGGCGCACACCACTTCTCAAAGGGGAGGTGCCCGTGCCCGGGTGCAAACGCGTCACACAGACCGGACTGGCGTTGTATTGAGGAGCTTAGGTTTAGATGGGCGGGGGAGGGGGTGCTTTCTGAGCAGTGGAGACACCTCTGCGAGCAAAGCGCTGCTGCTGGGGCCTTTAGTCGCATTTCTCTACCTCTCTGGGTCGGTCATCCTGCTTCACTTTTGCTTCACCCTGACCAAAAGACTAGAAGACATAGGCATAACAGACACGGCACTACTCTGTACTAAATCATTCCTAGCAGACAGAACAGAAACCGTATGGATTAAACCCTTCAAATCCACTCCACGAGTTAACGACTGTGGAGTGCCACAAGGATCTTCACTGTCACCACTATATTTCAACATCTACCAGACTCTGGTCATTAAAATCTTCAAAAAATACAACATTACTTGCTACAACTACGCAGATGACACTCAAATCATCTACCAAATCAAAGATTCTGAAGCGGATCATTCAGCTCTAATCGACTGTCTGAAAGAAATCTTCAACTGGATGAATGCCAACAACCTGAAAATCAACCCAGGAAAGACAGAAATCATGATCATATCCAAAGACCAAGAGAACGAAACCGCCATCCCGTGGCCAACGGAATTGAGAACCGCACCAACACCATCTAAGGTAGTAAAAAATCTGGGAGTCCTGATCGACAATACCCTAACCTTAGAACCACAAATAAATGCAACAGTCAAGAAATGCTTTTTCTTCCTCCACACGGCAAGAAGAATCCTACCTTTTATCTCCTTCACGCACAAAACACTCACTATCGTCACCCTCATCATGTCAAGAATCGACTATGCAAACAGCCTCTACCTCGGAATACCAGAATAACTCCTGAAGAAACTACAACGGATCCAAAATGCTGCATCCAGAGTACTCCTCAAATTATCCAGAAGAGACCACATCATTCCTGCCCTAAAAACACTACACTGGCTCCCAGTAAAACATTGCATCACCTTCAAAACCATGTGCATAACGCACAGGGCAATCTGCGGACAAGGAGCAGAATTCCTACAAAAGAAAATAACAATCTACAAACCAAAGAGGCCCCTCCGATCCAGCGACGAAATCCACCTGGAACTAAAACCATACCTTAAGAAAAAACTTGGAGGCACCTGGAACAACATCCCAAAAGAGATCAGAAACACCGAAGATCACCACAAATTCAGGAAATTACTAAAAACCTGGCTCTTCAAGACCAGACTCAAACTGAAAATCGAAACAACAGGGAAAAAGGATAACTAAACTGGAAAGGACACTGACAGCCCCAGAACTGACAGGGAAGCTCCCGCAGTACCGGGACGGATGACACCAGATAGACTGAAACACAGGTGACACCCATGGAGACAGAGTCAACTACCCCAGACAATCCCACCAACAACCTCACCCTTAGTTGCCACCAGGTACCAAGTGTCAATTGAATTGTCAAGATACTGACAATCACCACACTAGCAGGTGCTCCGGCCACAGGAGTAGGAAGGGAGGGCAGGTGGGGTTGTGAGGGAGGCTGGTTGAGGGTGGGGCAGATGTGAAAGGGACATTGAATGCAAGATGGGCCCAGATCAGATCAGTGGCGCATCAGGAGAGACTACACAAGCCCAGCGCCTCAATTCAGGATAGAGATGCCAACTAACCAATTCACTAACAATTTCCCCCCTCTGCACACACCTCTCAAACTCCTAACCAAACACAACCACAAACCTACAGCACAACAAACCGCACAAAGTTCACCACACTGCAACAACAAAACAAAAACACACATAGACCTCCACAACAGTACACGACGACTACCGGCTCCAAACACCCCTGGCCCAGCCAACGGACCCACCGAGCTGAGGCCGCCAACAGCACATCACTGCTCTCTTGCACTTTTCCTGCTTCCTTCCACTAACTCAACCTCCCCTCCTCTTTCAGAGCCGCCAGTGCGCCAGGGGACCACTCCGGGGGTGATGTGCGCAGTACAAATGTCCTTTAACATTAGCACAACTGATAAAAAGACGATCAGCATCAGTCCCAGCCAGTCTTGATTAATCTTTCATTGCAGTGCTTCGAAGCTGCACACCTGAGGTAGAAAGCGCTACACTGTTCTATGTTCATTGGGGACGTCACCTTATGTGACTAAAAAAACAGTAACGTTGGGATTTGGCCCAAATCCCAACGTTACTGTTTTTCATTTGGGGGTGCTTTAAGCATGCACAGGCAGAAAAACCTCGAGTCTCTAAATTCCAGAGTCAGTCCCACATTCTTAAATGAGCGGGTCGGGGGTTCAACATTTTTTCTATCCCCAAGAAGGCGGGGAGAGGCCTGAAATAGAATAACTCTCCTGCACTAAATAAACATCTGGAACAGGGAGAGGAAAGCGCGGAAAAGTTGTTCAGTGAAGTGTAAAAAGGCAGTCGGCTCACCGGCCCCAGACACTTTCCTTATACTGCTTCCAAGGATAGCCCAGGGAAAGGCTATCCTCATCCCACTGGAGGGTCCAGCGATCGCTGGGTTTGCACTGTAACATCGTCTGGGCAAAGAGTTGCCCCCATCGCGCCCTCTGGCCTCTCATGTCGCCTCCAGCGAAGGTCCGGGCTCAGGGTCTGACCCAGAAGCATTGATATAGTGCCCAGTCCTGTACAGCACCGGGCACTGTTGTGTCACGGGTTGCTGCTATGCCTGCCGCTGTTGGATCGGGTGCTGTGGGTATGAGGCAATAGCCTCGCCCACTTCTGTACATGTAATAATCGAGAATCGAAACCGCAAAGCCGCTGAAGCGCGCACCCTGTAGGGGCGCTCACACAATGTAACCCCTTGAGCGCCTAGAAGCTTGCAGTGACTGGGTCAGTAGGTCTGACGCTTATGTTAACGTTCTCGCAGTGAAGTGGGCAGGGGACGCGCAGTGCTGATAGGATGCATCAAAAGGCAGGGGAGGGAGTCTTCTTAAGACCCTCAGCATTGTGGCATCAGTCTTTTCACATGTTCTGTTTCGCATCCTGGGCAGTAGGGTACATGGCGCCCACACGTCCCCACCGAACCCTGGAATACATGGCCTGGGCTTGTTAACGTTCTAGTTCATTCTGAGAAGCCGCGTACCAGAAAAGAGGCCACTGGACGTTTCCATTTCTCCATCCCCTTGAGACAGAGTGCAATGAAACACACAAACAGCACTGCATGCGGGGCAGACCGCACACACTGCTCCATGTGTGTGGGTGGACCACACACACACACATGCATTCCACCTCCATGTGGCGAGATTGCTGTGATGGAGCTGACAATGCATTGCCTTCACATGGCTCTCATGGAACAAACCACCAATAACGTGGGCAGACGGGCACTTCCCCTCCCTTCCCCCCACCCACCACACGGTAAGAAACACACCATCCCGCTGTAGCCCACCTTGGCTAAATAACTGAGGCCAGACCAGCTTTTATTATTTGTGGCACAACAACGCCGCAGTTTTATTCTTAAACATTTCACACTATCACTTCAAAACCAAACAATAACATCTTCAATACCTTTTTACAACCCCAGACGATCTGCAGCACCTTTCGGTTTAATATTCTTATTCCTTGGCACCCCCCTTCACCTTTCTCTGTTTCTTTTGTGTTTAATATTCTTATTCCTTGGCACCCCCTTCACCCAATATTCTTATTCCTTGGCACCCCCCCTTCACCTTTCTCTGTTTCCTTTGTGTTTTATATTCTTATTCCTTGGCACCCCCTTCACCTTTCTCTGTTTCTTTTGTGTTTAATATTCTTATTCCTTGGCACCCCCCCTTCACCTTTCTCTGTTTCTTTTGTGTTTAATATTCTTATTCCTTGGCACCCCCCCTTCACCTTTCTCTGTTTCTTTTGTGTTTAATATTCTTATTCCTTGGCACCCCTTCACCCAATATTCTTATTCCTTGGCACCCCCCCTTCACCTTTCTCTGTTTCTTTTGTGTTTAATATTCTTATTCCTTGGCACCCCTTCACCCAATATTCTTATTCCTTGGCACCCCTTTCACCTTTCTCTGTTTCTTTTGTGTTTAATATTCTTATTCCTTGGCACCCCCTTCACCTTTCTCTGTTTCTTTTGTGTTTAATATTCTTATTCCTTGGCACCCCCTTCACCCAATATTCTTATTCCTTGGCACCCCCCCTTCACCTTTCTCTGTTTCTTTTGTGTTTAATATTCTTATTCCTTGGCACCCCTTCACCCAATATTCTTATTCCTTGGCACCCCCGCTTCACCTTTCTCTGTTTCTTTTGTGTTTAATATTCTTATTCCTTGGCACCCCCTTCACCTTTCTCTGTTTCTTTTGTGTTTAATATTCTTATTCCTTGGCACCCCCTTCACCTTTCTCTGTTTCTTTTGTGTTTAATATTCTTATTCCTTGGCACCCCCCTTTCACCTTTCTCTGTTTCTTTTGTGTTTAATATTCTTATTCCTTGGCACCCCCTTCACCTTTCTCTGTTTCTTTTGTGTTTAATATTCTTATTCCTTGGCACCCCCTTCACCTTTCTCTGTTTCTTTTGTGTTTAATATTCTTATTCCTTGGCACCCCCCCTTCACCTTTCTCTGTTTCTTTTGTGTTTAATATTCTTATTCCTTGGCACCCCCTTCACCTTTCTCTGTTTCTTTTGTGTTTAATATTCTTATTCCTTGGCACCCCCTTCACCTTTCTCTGTTTCTTTTGTGTTTAATATTCTTATTCCTTGGCACCCCCCTTTCACCTTTCTCTGTTTCTTTTGTGTTTAATATTCTTATTCCTTGGCACCCCCCCTTCACCTTTCTCTGTTTCTTTTGTGTTTAATATTCTTATTCCTTGGCACCCCCCCTTCACCTTTCTCTGTTTCTTTTGTGTTTAATATTCTTATTCCTTGGCACCCCCTTCACCTTTCTCTGTTTCTTTTGTGTTTAATATTCTTATTCCTTGGCACCCCCTTCACCTTTCTCTGTTTCTTTTGTGTTTAATATTCTTATTCCTTGGCACCCCCCTTTCACCTTTCTCTGTTTCTTTTGTGTTTAATATTCTTATTCCTTGGCACCCCCTTCACCTTTCTCTGTTTCTTTTGTGTTTAATATTCTTATTCCTTGGCACCCCCCTTCACCTTTCTCTGTTTCTTTTGTGTTTAATATTCTTATTCCTTGGCACCCCCCTACACCCAATATTCTTATTCCTTGGCACCCCCCCTTCACCCAATATTCTTATTCCTTGGCACCCCCTTCACCCAATATTCTTATGCCTTGGCACCCCCCCTTCACCTTTCTCTGTTTCTTTTATGTTTAATATTCTTATTCCTTGGCACCCCCCTACACCCAATATTCTTATTCCTTGGCACCCCCCCTTCACCCAATATTCTTATTCCTTGGCACCCCCTTCACCCAATATTCTTATGCCTTGGCACCCCCCCTTCACCTTTCTCTGTTTCTTTTGTGTTTAATATTCTTATTCCTTGGCACCCCCTTCACCTTTCTCTGTTTCTTTTGTATTTAATATTCTTATTCTTTGGCACCCCCTTCACCCAATATTCTTATTCCTTGGCACCCCCCCTTCACCTTTCTCTGTTTTGTTTCTTTTGTGTTTAATATTCTTATTCCTTGGCACCCCCCTTCACCTTTCTCTATTTCTTTTGTGTTTAATATTCTTATTCCTTGGCACCCCCTTCACCTTTCTCTGTTTCTTTTGTGTTTAATATTCTTATTCCTTGGCACCCCCTTCACCTTTCTCTGTTTCTTTTGTGTTTAATATTCTTATTCCTTGGCACCCCCTTCACCTTTCTCTGTTTCTTTTGTGTTTAATATTCTTATTCCTTGGCACCCCCTTCACATTTCTCTGTTTCTTTTGTGTTTAATATTCTTATTCCTTGCCACCCCCTTCACCTTTCTCTGTTTCTTTTGTGTTTAATATTCTTATTCCTTGGCACCCCCTTCGCCTTTCTCTATTTCATTTGTGTTTAATATTCTTATTCCTTGGCACCCCCTTCACCTTTCTCTGTTTCTTTTGTGTTTTATATTCTTATTCCTTGGCACCCCCCCTTCACCTTTCTCTGTTTCTTTTGTGTTTAATATTATTATTCCTTGGCACCCCCTTCACCTTTCTCTGTTTCTTTTGTGTTTTATATTCTTATTCCTTGGCACCCCCCCTTCACCTTTCTCTATTTCATTTGTGTTTAATATTCTTATTCCTTGGCACCCCCTTCACCTTTCTCTGTTTCTTTTGTGTTTTATATTCTTATTCCTTGGCACCCCCCCTTCACCTTTCTCTGTTTCTTTTGTGTTTAATATTATTATTCCTTGGCACCCCCTTCACCTTTCTCTGTTTCTTTTGTGTTTTATATTCTCATTCCTTGGCACCCCCTTCACCCAATATTCTTATTCCTTGGCACCCCCTTCACCTTTCTCTGTTTCTTTTGTGTTTAATATTCTTATTCCTTGGCACCCCCTTCACCTTTCTCTGTTTCTTTTGTGTTTAATATTCTTATTCCTTGGCACCCCCTTCACATTTCTCTGTTTCTTTTGTGTTTAATATTCTTATTCCTTGCCACCCCCTTCACCTTTCTCTGTTTCTTTTGTGTTTAATATTCTTATTCCTTGGCACCCCCTTCGCCTTTCTCTATTTCATTTGTGTTTAATATTCTTATTCCTTGGCACCCCCTTCACCTTTCTCTGTTTCTTTTGTGTTTAATATTCTTATTCCTTGGCACCCCCTTCACATTTCTCTGTTTCTTTTGTGTTTAATATTCTTATTCCTTGCCACCCCCTTCACCTTTCTCTGTTTCTTTTGTGTTTAATATTCTTATTCCTTGGTACCCCTTCACCTTTCTCTGTTTCTTTTGTGTTTAATATTCTTATTCCTTGGCACCCCCTTCGCCTTTCTCTGTTTCTTTTGTGTTTAATATTCTTATTCCTTGGCACCCCCTTCACCTTTCTCTGTTTCTTTTGTGTTTAATATTCTTATTCCTTGGCACCCCCCTTTCACCTTTCTCTATTTCATTTGTGTTTAATATTCTTATTCCTTGGCACCCCCTTCACCTTTCTCTGTTTCTTTTGTGTTTAATATTCTTATTCCTTGGCACCCCCTTCGCCTTTCTCTATTTCATTTGTGTTTAATATTCTTATTCCTTGGCACCCCCTACACCTTTCTCTGTTTCTTTTGTGTTTAATATTCTTATTCCTTGGCACCCCCTTCGCCTTTCTCTATTTCATTTGTGTTTAATATTCTTATTCCTTGGCACCCCCTACACCTTTCTCTGTTTCTTTTGTGTTTAATATTCTTATTCCTTGGCACCCCCTTCACCTTTCTCTGTTTCTTTTGTGTTTAATATTCTTATTCCTTGGCACCCCCTTCACCTTTCTCTGTTTCTTTTGTGTTTAATATTCTTATTCCTTGGCACCCGCTTCGCCTTTCTCTGTTTCTTTTGTGTTTAATATTCTTATTCCTTGGCACCCCCTTCACCTTTCTCTGTTTCTTTTGTGTTTAATATTCTTATTCCTTGGCACCCCCTTCGCCTTTCTCTATTTCATTTGTGTTTAATATTCTTATTCCTTGGCACCCCCTACACCTTTCTCTGTTTCTTTTGTGTTTAATATTCTTATTCCTTGGCACCCACTTCACCTTTCTCTGTTTCTTTTGTGTTTAATATTCTTATTCCTTGGCACCCCCTTCACCTTTCTCTGTTTCTTTTGTGTTTTATATTCTTATTCCTTGGCACCCGCTTCACCTTTCTCTGTTTCTTTTGTGTTTAATATTCTTATTCCTTGGCACCCCCTTCACCTTTCTCTGTTTCTTTTGTGTTTTATATTCTTATTCCTTGGCACCCCCTTCACCTTTCTCTGTTTCTTTTGTGTTTAATATTCTTATTCCTTGGTACCCCTTCACCTTTCTCTGTTTCTTTTGTGTTTAATATTCTTATTCCTTGGCACCCCCTTCACCTTTCTCTGTTTCTTTTGTGTTTAATATTCTTATTCCTTGGCACCCCCTTCACCTTTCTCTGTTTCTTTTGTGTTTAATATTCTTATTCCTTGGTACCCCTTCACCTTTCTCTGTTTCTTTTGTGTTTTATATTCTTATTCCTTGGCACCCCCTTCACCTTTCTCTGTTTCTTTTGTGTTTAATATTCTTATTCCTTGGCACCCCCCTACACCCAATATTCTTATTCCTTGGCACCCCCTTCACCTTTCTCTGTTTCTTTTGTGTTTAATATTCTTATTCCTTGGCACCCCCTTCACCTTTCTCTGTTTCTTTTGTGTTTAATATTCTTATTCCTTGGCACCCCCTTCACCTTTCTCTGTTTCTTTTGTGTTTAATATTCTTATTCCTTGGCACCCCCTTCACCTTTCTCTGTTTCTTTTGTGTTTAATATTCTTATTCCTTGGCACCCCCTTCACCTTTCTCTGTTTCTTTTGTGTTTAATATTCTTATTCCTTGGCACCCCCTTCACCTTTCTCTGTTTCTTTTG
Source organism: Ambystoma mexicanum (assembly GCF_040938575.1). Taxonomy (NCBI): domain Eukaryota; kingdom Metazoa; phylum Chordata; class Amphibia; order Caudata; family Ambystomatidae; genus Ambystoma; species Ambystoma mexicanum. The sequence continues at coordinate 55,254,645 of NC_090932.1, forward strand.
TGTTTAATATTCTTATTCCTTGGCACCCCCTTCACCTTTCTCTGTTTCTTTTGTGTTTAATATTCTTATTCCTTGGCACCCCCTTCACCTTTCTCTGTTTCTTTTGTGTTTAATATTCTTATTCCTTGGCACCCCCTTCACATTTCTCTGTTTCTTTTGTGTTTAATATTCTTATTCCTTGGCACCCCCTTCACCTTTCTCTGTTTCTTTTGTGTTTAATATTCTTATTCCTTGGCACCCCCTTCACCTTTCTCTGTTTCTTTTGTGTTTAATATTCTTATTCCTTGGCACCCCCTACACCTTTCTCTGTTTCTTTTGTGTTTAATATTCTTATTCCTTGGCACCCCCTTCACCTTTCTCTATTTCTTTTGTGTTTAATATTCTTATTCCTTGGTACCCCCTTCACCTGTCTCTGTTTCTTTTGTGTTTTATATTCTTATTCCTTGGCACCCCCTTCCCCTTTCTATGTTTCCTTTGTGTTGAATATTCTTATTCCATGGCACCCCCTTCACCCAGTATTCTTATTCCTTGGCACCCCCTTCACCTTTCTCTATTTCTTTTGTGTTTAATATTCTTATTCCTTGGCACCCCCTTCACCTTTCTCTGTTTCTTTTGTGTTTAATATTCTTATTCCTTGGCACCCCCTTCACCTTCCTCTATTTCTTTTGTGTTTAATATTCTTATTCCTTGGTACCCCTTCACCTTTCTCTGTTTCTTTTGTGTTTAATATTCTTATTCCTTGGTACCCCTTCACCTTTCTCTGTTTCTTTTGTGTTTAATATTCTTATTCCTTGGCACCCCCTTCACCTTTCTCTGTTTCTTTTGTGTTTAATATTCTTATTCCTTGGTACCCCTTCACCTTTCTCTGTTTCTTTTGTGTTTAATATTCTTATTCCTTGGCACCCCCTTCACCTTTCTCTGTTTCTTTTGTGTTTAATATTCTTATTCCTTGGCACCCCCTTCACCTTTCTCTGTTTCTTTTGTGTTTAATATTCTTATTCCTTGGCACCCCCTTCCCCTTTCTATGTTTCCTTTGTGTTGAATATTCTTATTCCATGGCACCCCCTTCACCCAGTATTCTTATTCCTTGGCACCCCCTTCACCTTTCTCTATTTCTTTTGTGTTTAATATTCTTATTCCTTGGCACCCCCTTCACCTTTCTCTGTTTCTTTTGTGTTTAATATTCTTATTCCTTGGCACCCCCTTCACCTTCCTCTATTTCTTTTGTGTTTAATATTCTTATTCCTTGGTACCCCTTCACCTTTCTCTGTTTCTTTTGTGTTTAATATTCTTATTCCTTGGTACCCCTTCACCTTTCTCTGTTTCTTTTGTGTTTAATATTCTTATTCCTTGGCACCCCCTTCACCTTTCTCTGTTTCTTTTGTGTTTAATATTCTTATTCCTTGGTACCCCTTCACCTTTCTCTGTTTCTTTTGTGTTTAATATTCTTATTCCTTGGCACCCCCTTCACCTTTCTCTGTTTCTTTTGTGTTTAATATTCTTATTCCTTGGCACCCCCTTCACCTTTCTCTGTTTCTTTTGTGTTTAATATTCTTATTCCTTGGCACCCCCTACACCATTCTCTGTTTCTTTTGTGTTTAATATTCTTATTCCTTGGCACCCCCTTCACCTTTCTCTATTTCTTTTGTGTTTAATATTCTTATTCCTTGGCACCCCCTACACCTTTCTCTGTTTCTTTTGTGTTTAATATTCTTATTCCTTGGCACCCCCTTCACCTTTCTCTGTTTCTTTTGTGTTTAATATTCTTATTCCTTGGCACCCCCTTCACCTTCCTCTATTTCTTTTGTGTTTAATATTCTTATTCCTTGGTACCCCTTCACCTTTCTCTGTTTCTTTTGTGTTTAATATTCTTATTCCTTGGTACCCCTTCACCTTTCTCTGTTTCTTTTGTGTTTAATATTCTTATTCCTTGGCACCCCCTTCACCTTTCTCTGTTTCTTTTGTGTTTAATATTCTTATTCCTTGGTACCCCTTCACCTTTCTCTGTTTCTTTTGTGTTTAATATTCTTATTCCTTGGCACCCCCTTCACCTTTCTCTGTTTCTTTTGTGTTTAATATTCTTATTCCTTGGCACCCCCTTCACCTTTCTCTGTTTCTTTTGTGTTTAATATTCTTATTCCTTGGCACCCCCTACACCTTTCTCTGTTTCTTTTGTGTTTAATATTCTTATTCCTTGGCACCCCCTTCACCTTTCTCTATTTCTTTTGTGTTTAATATTCTTATTCCTTGGCACCCCCTACACCTTTCTCTGTTTCTTTTGTGTTTAATATTCTTATTCCTTGGTACCCCCTTCACCTGTCTCTGTTTCTTTTGTGTTTTATATTCTTATTCCTTGGCACCCCCTTCCCCTTTCTATGTTTCTTTTGTGTTGAATATTCTTATTCCTTGGCACCCCCTTCACCCAATATTATTATTCCTTGGCACCCCCTTCACCTTTCTCTATTTCTTTTGTGTTTAATATTCTTATTCCTTGGTACCCCCTTCACCTTTCTCTGTTTCTTTTGTGTTTAATATTCTTATTCCTTGGCACCCCCTTCCCCTTTCTATGTTTCCTTTGTGTTGAATATTCTTATTCCATGGCACCCCCTTCACCCAGTATTCTTATTCCTTGGCACCCCCTTCACCTTTCTCTATTTCTTTTGTGTTTAATATTCTTATTCCTTGGCACCCCCTTCACCTTTCTCTGTTTCTTTTGTGTTTAATATTCTTATTCCTTGGCACCCCCTTCACCTTCCTCTATTTCTTTTGTGTTTAATATTCTTATTCCTTGGTACCCCTTCACCTTTCTCTGTTTCTTTTGTGTTTTATATTCTTATTCCTTGGCACCCCCTACACCTTTCTCTGTTTCTTTTGTGTTTAATATTCTTACTCCTTGGCACCCCCTTCACCTTTCTCTGTTTCTTTTGTGTTTAATATTCTTATTCCTTGGCACCCCCCTTCACCTTTCTCTGTTTCCTTTGTGTTTAATATTCTCATTCCTTGGCACCCCCTTCACCCTATATTCTTATTCCTTGGCACCCCCCCTTCACCTGTCTGTTTCTTTTGTGTTTAATATTCTTATTCCTTGGCACCCCCTTCACCTTTCTCTGTTTCTTTTGTGTTTAATATTCTTACTCCTTGGCACCACCCCTTCACCTTTCTCTTTTTCGTTTGTGTTTAATATTCTTATTCCTTGGCACCCCCCTTCACCTGTCTCTGTTTCTTTTGTGTTTAATATTCTTATTCCTTGGCACCCCCTTCACCTTTCTCTATTTCTTTTGTGTTTAATATTCTTATTCCTTGGCACCCCCTACACCTTTCTCTGTTTCTTTTGTGTTTAATATTCTTATTCCTTGGTACCCCCTTCACCTGTCTCTGTTTCTTTTGTGTTTTATATTCTTATTCCTTGGCACCCCCTTCCCCTTTCTATGTTTCTTTTGTGTTGAATATTCTTATTCCTTGGCACCCCCTTCACCCAATATTATTATTCCTTGGCACCCCCTTCACCTTTCTCTATTTCTTTTGTGTTTAATATTCTTATTCCTTGGTACCCCCTTCACCTTTCTCTGTTTCTTTTGTGTTTAATATTCTTATTCCTTGGCACCCCCTTCCCCTTTCTATGTTTCCTTTGTGTTGAATATTCTTATTCCATGGCACCCCCTTCACCCAGTATTCTTATTCCTTGGCACCCCCTTCACCTTTCTCTATTTCTTTTGTGTTTAATATTCTTATTCCTTGGCACCCCCTTCACCTTTCTCTGTTTCTTTTGTGTTTAATATTCTTATTCCTTGGCACCCCCTTCACCTTCCTCTATTTCTTTTGTGTTTAATATTCTTATTCCTTGGTACCCCTTCACCTTTCTCTGTTTCTTTTGTGTTTTATATTCTTATTCCTTGGCACCCCCTACACCTTTCTCTGTTTCTTTTGTGTTTAATATTCTTACTCCTTGGCACCCCCTTCACCTTTCTCTGTTTCTTTTGTGTTTAATATTCTTATTCCTTGGCACCCCCCTTCACCTTTCTCTGTTTCCTTTGTGTTTAATATTCTCATTCCTTGGCACCCCCTTCACCCTATATTCTTATTCCTTGGCACCCCCCTTCACCTGTCTGTTTCTTTTGTGTTTAATATTCTTATTCCTTGGCACCCCCTTCACCTTTCTCTGTTTCTTTTGTGTTTAATATTCTTATTCCTTGGCACCCCCCTTCACCTTTCTCTGTTTCCTTTGTGTTTAATATTCTCATTCCTTGGCACCCCCTTCACCCTATATTCTTATTCCTTGGCACCGCCCCTTCACCTGTCTGTTTCTTTTGTGTTTAATATTCTTATTCCTTGGCACCCCCTTCACCTTTCTCTGTTTCTTTTGTGTTTAATATTCTTACTCCTTGGCACCACCCCTTCACCTTTCTCTTTTTCGTTTGTGTTTAATATTCTTATTCCTTGGCACCCCCCTTCACCTTTCTCTGTTTCTTTTGTGTTTAATATTCTTATTCCTTGGCACCCCCCTACACCTTTCTCTGTTTCTTTTGTGTTTAATATTCTTACTCCTTGGCACCCCCCCTTCACCTTTCTCTGTTTCTTTTGTGTTTAATATTCTTATTCCTTGGCACCCCCCTTCACCTTTCTCTGTTTCTTTTGTGTTCAATATTCTCATTCCTTGGCACACCCTTCACCCAATATTCTTATTCCTTGGCACCCCCCCTTCACCTGTCTCTGTTTCTTTTGTGTTTAATATTCTTACTCCTTGGCACTCCCCTTCACGTTTCTCTGTTTCTTTTGTGTTTAATATTCTTATTCCTTGGCACCCCCTTCACCTTTCTCTGTTTCTTTTGTGTTTAATATTCTCATTCCTTGGCACCCCCTTCACCCAATATTCTTATTCCTTGGCACCCCCCCCTTCACCTGTCTCTGTTTCTTTTGAGTTTAATATTCTTATTCCTTGTTACCCCCTTCACCTTTCTCTGTTTCTTTTGTGTTCAATATTCTCATTCCTTGGCACACCCTTCACCCAATATTCTTATTCCTTGGCACCCCCCCTTCACCTGTCTCTGTTTCTTTTGTGTTTAATATTCTTATTCCTTGGCACCCCCCCTTCACCTTTCTCTGTTTCTTTTGTGTTTTATATTCTTATTCCTTGGCACCCCCCTTTCACCTTTCTCTGTTTCTTTTGTGTTTAATATTCTTATTCCTTGGCACCCCCCTTCACCTTTCTCTGTTTCTTTTGTGTTTTATATTCTTATTCCTTGGCACCCCCCTTTCACCTTTCTCTGTTTCTTTTGTGTTTAATATTCTTATTCCTTGGCACCCCCTTCACCTTTCTATGTTTCTTTTGTGTTTTATATTCTTATTCCTTGGCACCCCCTACCCCTTTCTCTGTTTCTTTTGTGTTTTATATTCTTATTCCTTGGCACCCCCCTTTCACCTTTCTCTGTTTCTTTTGTGTTTTATATTCTTATTCCTTGGCACCCCCCTTTCACCTTTCTCTGTTTCTTTTGTGTTTTATATTCTTATTCCTTGGCACCCCCCTTTCACCTTTCTCTGTTTCTTTTGTGTTTAATATTCTTACTCCTTGGCACTCCCCTTCACGTTTCTCTGTTTCTTTTGTGTTTAATATTCTTATTCCTTGGCACCCCCTTCCCCTTTCTATGTTTCTTTTGTGTTTAATATTCTTATTCCTTGGCACCCCCTTCCCCTTTCTATGTTTCTTTTGTGTTTAATATTCTTATTCCTTGGCACCCCCTACCCCTTTCTCTGTTTCTTTTGTGTTTAATATTCATATTCCTTGGCACCCCCTTCACCCAATATTCTTATTCCTTGGCACCCCCTTCACCTTTCTCTGTTTCTTTTGTGTTTAATATTCTTATTCCTTGGCACCCCCTTCACCTTTCTCTGTTTCTTTAGTGTTTACTATTCTTATTCCTTGGCACCCCCTTCACCCAATATTCTTATTCCTTGGCACCCCCCCTTCACCTTTCTCTGTTTCTTTTGTGTTTTATATTCTTATTCTTTGGCACCCCCTTCACCCAATATTCTTATTCCTTGGCACCCCCCCTTAACCTGTCTATGTTTCTTTTGTGTTTAATATTCTTATTCCTTGGCACCCCCTTCACCTTTCTCTGTTTCTTTTGTGTTTAATATTCTTATTCCTTGGCACCCCCCTTCACCTTTCTCTGTTTCTTTTGTGTTTAATATTCTTATTCCTTGGCACCCCCTTCACCTTTCTCTGTTTCTTTTGTGTTTAATATTCTTATTCCTTGGCAACCCCTTCACCCAATATTCTTATTCCTTGGCACCCCCTTCACCTTTCTCTGTTTCTTTTGTGTTTAATATTCTTATTCCTTGGCACCCCCTTCACCTTTCTCTGTTTCTTTAGTGTTTACTATTCTTATTCCTTGGCACCCCCTTCACCCAATATTCTTATTCCTTGGCACCCCCTTCACCTTTCTCTGTTTCTTTTGTGTTTTATATTCTTATTCCTTGGCACCCCCCTTCACCTTTCTCTGTTTCTTTTGTGTTTAATATTCTTATTCCTTGGCACTCCCCTTCACCTTTCTCTGTTTCTTTTGTGTTTTATATCCTTATTCCTTGGCACCCCCTTCACCTTTCTCTGTTTCTTTAGTGTTTAATATTCTTATTCTTTGGCTCCCCCTTCACCCAATATTCTTATTCCTTGGCACCCCCCCTTAACCTGTCTATGTTTCTTTTGTGTTTAATATTCTTATTCCTTGGCACTCCCCTTCACCTTTCTCTGTTTCTTTTGTGTTTAATATTCTTATTCCTTGGCACCCCCTTCACCTTTCTCTGTTTCTTTTGTGTTTAATATTCTTATTCCTTGGCAACCCCTTCACCCAATATTCTTATTCCTTGCACCCCCTTCACCTGTCTCTGTTTCTTTTGTGTTTAATATTCTTATTCCTTGGCAACCCCTTCACCCAATATTCTTATTCCTTGCACCCCCTTCACCTTTCTATGTTTCTTTTGTGTTTAATATTCTTATTCCTTGGCACCCCCTTCACCTTTCTCTGTTTCTTTTGTGTTTAATATTCTTATTCCTTGGCACTCCCCTTCACCTTTCTCTGTTTCTTTTGTGTTTAATATTCTTATTCCTTGGCACCCCCTTCACCTTTCTCTGTTTCTTTTGTGTTTAATATTCTTATTCCTTGGCAACCCCTTCACCCAATATTCTTATTCCTTGCACCCCCTTCACCTTTCTCTGTTTCTTTTGTGTTTAATATTCTTATTCCTTGGCACTCCCCTTCACCTTTCTCTGTTTCTTTTGTGCTTAACATTCTAATTCCTTGGCACCCCCCTTTCACCTTTCTCTGTTTCTTTTGTGTTTTATATTCTTATTCCTTGGCACCCCCTTCACCTTTCTCTGTTTCTTTTGTGTTTTATATTCTTACTCCTTGGCACTCCCCTTCACGTTTCTCTGTTTCTTTTGTGTTTAATATTCTTATTCCTTGGCACCCCCTTCACCTTTCTCTGTTTCTTTTGTGTTTTATATTCTTATTCCTTGGCACCCCCTTCACCTTTCTCTGTTTCTTTTGTGTTTTATATTCTTATTCCTTGGTACCCCCTTCCCCTTTCTATGTTTCTTTTGTGTTTAATATTCTTATTCCTTGGCACCCCCTTCCCCTTTCTATGTTTCTTTTGTGTTTAATATTCTTATTCCTTGGCACCCCCTACCCCTTTCTCTGTTTCTTTTGTGTTTAATATTCATATTCCTTGGCACCCCCTTCACCCAATATTCTTATTCCTTGGCACCCCCTTCACCTTTCTCTGTTTCTTTTGTGTTTAATATTCTTATTCCTTGGCACCCCCTTCACCTTTCTCTGTTTCTTTAGTGTTTACTATTCTTATTCCTTGGCACCCCCTTCACCCAATATTCTTATTCCTTGGCACCCCCCCTTCACCTTTCTCTGTTTCTTTTGTGTTTTATATTCTTATTTCTCTGTTTCTTTAGTGTTTAATATTCTTATTCTTTGGCACCCCCTTCACCCAATATTCTTATTCCTTGGCACCCCCCCTTAACCTGTCTATGTTTCTTTTGTGTTTAATATTCTTATTCCTTGGCACCCCCTTCACCTTTCTCTGTTTCTTTTGTGTTTAATATTCTTATTCCTTGGCACCCCCCTTCACCTTTCACTGTTTCTTTTGTGTTTAATATTCTTATTCCTTGGCACCCCCTTCACCTTTCTCTGTTTCTTTTGTGTTTAATATTCTTATTCCTTGGCAACCCCTTCACCCAATATTCTTATTCCTTGGCACCCCCTTCACCTTTCTCTGTTTCTTTTGTGTTTAATATTCTTATTCCTTGGCACCCCCTTCACCTTTCTCTGTTTCTTTAGTGTTTACTATTCTTATTCCTTGGCACCCCCTTCACCCAATATTCTTATTCCTTGGCACCCCCTTCACCTTTCTCTGTTTCTTTTGTGTTTTATATTCTTATTCCTTGGTACCCCCTTCACCTTTCTCTGTTTCCTTTGTGTTTAATATTCTTATTCCTTGGCACCCCCCTTCACCTTTCTCTGTTTCTTTTGTGTTTAATATTCTTATTCCTTGGCACTCCCCTTCACCTTTCTCTGTTTCTTTTGTGTTTTATATTCTTATTCCTTGGCACCCCTTCACCTTTCTCTGTTTCTTTAGTGTTTAATATTCTTATTCTTTGGCTCCCCCTTCACCCAATATTCTTATTCCTTGGCACCCCCCCTTAACCTGTCTATGTTTCTTTTGTGTTTAATATTCTTATTCCTTGGCACTCCCCTTCACCTTTCTCTGTTTCTTTTGTGTTTAATATTCTTATTCCTTGGCACCCCCTTCACCTTTCTCTGTTTCTTTTGTGTTTAATATTCTTATTCCTTGGCAACCCCTTCACCCAATATTCTTATTCCTTGCACCCCCTTCACCTGTCTCTGTTTCTTTTGTGTTTAATATTCTTATTCCTTGGCAACCCCTTCACCCAATATTCTTATTCCTTGCACCCCCTTCACCTTTCTATGTTTCTTTTGTGTTTAATATTCTTATTCCTTGGCACCCCCTTCACCTTTCTCTGTTTCTTTTGTGTTTAATATTCTTATTCCTTGGCACTCCCCTTCACCTTTCTCTGTTTCTTTTGTGTTTAATATTCTTATTCCTTGGCACCCCCTTCACCTTTCTCTGTTTCTTTTGTGTTTAATATTCTTATTCCTTGGCAACCCCTTCACCCAATATTCTTATTCCTTGCACCCACTTCACCTTTCTCTGTTTCTTTTGTGTTTAATATTCTTATTCCTTGGCAACCCCTTCACCCAATATTCTTATTCCTTGCACCCCCTTCACCTTTCTATGTTTCTTTTGTCTTTTATATTCTTATTCCTTGGCACCCCCTTCACCTTTCTCTGTTTCTTTTGTGTTTAATATTCTTATTCCTTGGCACCCTCTTCACCCAATATTCTTATTCCTTGGCACCCCCTTGACCTTTCTCTGTTTCTTTTGTGTTTAATATTCTTATTCCTTGGCACCCCCTTCACCCAATATTCTTATTCCTTGGCACCTCCTTCACCTTTCTCTGTTTCTTTTGTGTTTAATATTCTTATTCCTTGGCACCCCCTTCACCCAATATTCTTATTCCTTGGCACCCCCCTTCACCTTTCTCTGTTTCTTTTGTGTTTAATATTCTTATTCCTTGGCACCCCCTTCACCTTTCTCTGTTTCTTTTGTGTTTAATATTCTTATTCCTTGGCACCCCCTTCACCCAATATTCTTATTCCTTGGCACCCCCCTTCACCTGTCTCTGTTTCTTTTGTGTTTAATATGCTTATTCCTTGGCACTCCCCTTCACCTTTCTCTGTTTCTTTTGTGTTTAATATTCTTATTCCTTGGCACCCCCTTCACCTTTCTCTGTTTCTTTTGTGTTTAATATTCTTATTCCTTGGCACCCCCTTCACCTTTCTCTGTTTCTTTTGTGTTTAATATTCTTATTCCTTGGCACCCCCTTCACCCAATATTCTTATTCCTTGGCACCCCCCCTTCACCTTTCTCTGTTTCTTTTGTGTTTAATATTCTTATTCCTTGGCACCCCCCTTCACCTTTCTCTGTTTCTTTTGTGTTTAATATTCTTATTCCTTGGCACCCCCCTTCACCTTTCTCTGTTTCTTTTGTGTTTAATATTCTTATTCCTTGGCACCCTCTTCACCTTTCTCTGTTTCTTTTGTGTTTAATATTCTTATTCCTTGGCACCCCCTTCACCTTTCTCTGTTTCTTTTGTGTTTAATATTCTTATTCCTTGGCACCCCCCCTTCACCTTTCTCTGTTTCTTTTGTGTTTAATATTCTTATTCCTTGGCACCCCCCTTCACCTTTCTCTGTTTCTTTTGTGTTTAATATTCTTATTCCTTGGCACCCCCTTCACCTTTCTCTGTTTCTTTTGTGTTTTATATTCTTATTCCTTGGTACCCCTTCACCTTTCTCTGTTTCTTTTGTGTTTAATATTCTTATTCCTTGGCAACCCCTTCACCCAATATTCTTATTCCTTGGCACCCCCTTCCCCTTTCTATGTTTCTTTTGTGTTTAATATTCTTATTCCTTGGCACCCCCCTTCACCTTTCTCTGTTTCTTTTGTGTTTAATATTCTTATTCCTTGGCACCCCCTTCACCTTTCTCTGTTTCTTTTGTGTTTTATATTCTTATTCCTTGGTACCCCTTCACCTTTCTCTGTTTCTTTTGTGTTTAATATTCTTATTCCTTGGCAACCCCTTCACCCAATATTCTTATTCCTTGGCACCCCCTTCCCCTTTCTATGTTTCTTTTGTGTTTAATATTCTTATTCCTTGGCACCCTCTTCACCCAATATTCTTATTCCTTGGCACCCCCTTCCCCTTTCTATGTTTCTTTTGTGTTTAATATTCTTATTCCTTGGCACCCCCTACACCTTTCTCTGTTTCTTTTGTGTTTTATATTCTTATTCCTTGGCACCCCCTTCACCTTTCTCTGTTTCTTTTGTGTTTAATATTCTTATTCCTTGGCACCCCCTTCACCTTTCTCTGTTTCTTTTGTGTTTAATATTCTTATTCCTTGGCACCCCCTTCACCTTTCTCTGTTTCTTTTGTGTTTAATATTCTTATTCCTTGGCACCCCCTTCACCCAATATTCTTATTCCTTGGCACCCCCCCTTCACCTTTCTCTGTTTCTTTTGTGTTTAATATTCTTATTCCTTGGCACCCCTTCACCCAATATTCTTATTCCTTGGCACCCCCACTTCACCTTTCTCTGTTTCTTTTGTGTTTAATATTCTTATTCCTTGGCACCCCCTTCACCTTTCTCTGTTTCTTTTGTGTTTAATATTCTTATTCCTTGGCACCCCCTTCACCTTTCTCTGTTTCTTTTGTGTTTTATATTCTTATTCCTTGGTACCCCCTTCACCTTTCTCTGTTTCTTTTGTGTTTAATATTCTTATTCCTTGGCAACCCCTTCACCCAATATTCTTATTCCTTGGCACTCCCCTTCACCTTTCTCTGTTTCTTTTGTGTTTTATATTCTTATTCCTTGGCACCCCCCTTTCACCTTTCTCTGTTTCTTTTGTGTTTTATATTCTTACTCCTTGGCACTCCCCTTCACGTTTCTCTGTTTCTTTTGTGTTTAATATTCTTATTCCTTGGCACCCCCTTCACCTTTCTCTGTTTCTTTTGTGTTTTATATTCTTATTCCTTGGCACCCCCTTCACCTTTCTCTGTTTCTTTTGTGTTTTATATTCTTATTCCTTGGTACCCCCTTCCCCTTTCTATGTTTCTTTTGTGTTTAATATTCTTATTCCTTGGCACCCCCTTCCCCTTTCTATGTTTCTTTTGTGTTTAATATTCTTATTCCTTGGCACCCCCTACCCCTTTCTCTGTTTCTTTTGTGTTTAATATTCATATTCCTTGGCACCCCCTTCACCCAATATTCTTATTCCTTGGCACCCCCTTCACCTTTCTCTGTTTCTTTTGTGTTTAATATTCTTATTCCTTGGCACCCCCTTCACCTTTCTCTGTTTCTTTAGTGTTTACTATTCTTATTCCTTGGCACCCCCTTCACCCAATATTCTTATTCCTTGGCACCCCCCCTTCACCTTTCTCTGTTTCTTTTGTGTTTTATATTCTTATTCCTTGGCACCCCCTTCACCTTTCTCTGTTTCTTTAGTGTTTAATATTCTTATTCTTTGGCACCCCCTTCACCCAATATTCTTATTCCTTGGCACCCCCCCTTAACCTGTCTATGTTTCTTTTGTGTTTAATATTCTTATTCCTTGGCACCCCCTTCACCTTTCTCTGTTTCTTTTGTGTTTAATATTCTTATTCCTTGGCACCCCCCTTCACCTTTCTCTGTTTCTTTTGTGTTTAATATTCTTATTCCTTGGCACCCCCTTCACCTTTCTCTGTTTCTTTTGTGTTTAATATTCTTATTCCTTGGCAACCCCTTCACCCAATATTCTTATTCCTTGGCACCCCCTTCACCTTTCTCTGTTTCTTTTGTGTTTAATATTCTTATTCCTTGGCACCCCCTTCACCTTTCTCTGTTTCTTTAGTGTTTACTATTCTTATTCCTTGGCACCCCCTTCACCCAATATTCTTATTCCTTGGCACCCCCTTCACCTTTCTCTGTTTCTTTTGTGTTTTATATTCTTATTCCTTGGTACCCCCTTCACCTTTCTCTGTTTCCTTTGTGTTTAATATTCTTATTCCTTGGCACCCCCCTTCACCTTTCTCTGTTTCTTTTGTGTTTAATATTCTTATTCCTTGGCACTCCCCTTCACCTTTCTCTGTTTCTTTTGTGTTTTATATTCTTATTCCTTGGCACCCCCTTCACCTTTCTCTGTTTCTTTAGTGTTTAATATTCTTATTCTTTGGCTCCCCCTTCACCCAATATTCTTATTCCTTGGCACCCCCCCTTAACCTGTCTATGTTTCTTTTGTGTTTAATATTCTTATTCCCTGGCACTCCCCTTCACCTTTCTCTGTTTCTTTTGTGTTTAATATTCTTATTCCTTGGCACCCCCTTCACCTTTCTCTGTTTCTTTTGTGTTTAATATTCTTATTCCTTGGCACTCCCCTTCACCTTTCTCTGTTTCTTTTGTGTTTAATATTCTTATTCCTTGGCACCCCCTTCACCTTTCTCTGTTTCTTTTGTGTTTAATATTCTTATTCCTTGGCAACCCCTTCACCCAATATTCTTATTCCTTGCACCCCCTTCACCTTTCTCTGTTTCTTTTGTGTTTAATATTCTTATTCCTTGGCAACCCCTTCACCCAATATTCTTATTCCTTGCACCCCCTTCACCTTTCTATGTTTCTTTTGTCTTTTATATTCTTATTCCTTGGCACCCCCTTCACCTTTCTCTGTTTCTTTTGTGTTTAATATTCTTATTCCTTGGCACCCTCTTCACCCAATATTCTTATTCCTTGGCACCCCCTTGACCTTTCTCTGTTTCTTTTGTGTTTAATATTCTTATTCCTTGGCACCCCCTTCACCCAATATTCTTATTCCTTGGCACCTCCTTCACCTTTCTCTGTTTCTTTTGTGTTTAATATTCTTATTCCTTGGCACCCCCTTCACCCAATATTCTTATTCCTTGGCACCCCCCTTCACCTTTCTCTGTTTCTTTTGTGTTTAATATTCTTATTCCTTGGCACCCCCTTCACCTTTCTCTGTTTCTTTTGTGTTTAATATTCTTATTCCTTGGCACCCCCTTCACCCAATATTCTTATTCCTTGGCACCCCCCTTCACCTGTCTCTGTTTCTTTTGTGTTTAATATGCTTATTCCTTGGCACTCCCCTTCACCTTTCTCTGTTTCTTTTGTGTTTAATATTCTTATTCCTTGGCACCCCCTTCACCTTTCTCTGTTTCTTTTGTGTTTAATATTCTTATTCCTTGGCACCCCCTTCACCTTTCTCTGTTTCTTTTGTGTTTAATATTCTTATTCCTTGGCACCCCCTTCACCCAATATTCTTATTCCTTGGCACCCCCCCTTCACCTTTCTCTGTTTCTTTTGTGTTTAATATTCTTATTCCTTGGCACCCCCCTTCACCTTTCTCTGTTTCTTTTGTGTTTAATATTCTTATTCCTTGGCACCCCCCTTCACCTTTCTCTGTTTCTTTTGTGTTTAATATTCTTATTCCTTGGCACCCTCTTCACCTTTCTCTGTTTCTTTTGTGTTTAATATTCTTATTCCTTGGCACCCCCTTCACCTTTCTCTGTTTCTTTTGTGTTTAATATTCTTATTCCTTGGCACCCCCCCTTCACCTTTCTCTGTTTCTTTTGTGTTTAATATTCTTATTCCTTGGCACCCCCCTTCACCTTTCTCTGTTTCTTTTGTGTTTAATATTCTTATTCCTTGGCACCCCCTTCACCTTTCTCTGTTTCTTTTGTGTTTTATATTCTTATTCCTTGGTACCCCTTCACCTTTCTCTGTTTCTTTTGTGTTTAATATTCTTATTCCTTGGCAACCCCTTCACCCAATATTCTTATTCCTTGGCACCCCCTTCCCCTTTCTATGTTTCTTTTGTGTTTAATATTCTTATTCCTTGGCACCCCCCTTCACCTTTCTCTGTTTCTTTTGTGTTTAATATTCTTATTCCTTGGCACCCCCTTCACCTTTCTCTGTTTCTTTTGTGTTTTATATTCTTATTCCTTGGTACCCCTTCACCTTTCTCTGTTTCTTTTGTGTTTAATATTCTTATTCCTTGGCAACCCCTTCACCCAATATTCTTATTCCTTGGCACCCCCTTCCCCTTTCTATGTTTCTTTTGTGTTTAATATTCTTATTCCTTGGCACCCTCTTCACCCAATATTCTTATTCCTTGGCACCCCCTTCCCCTTTCTATGTTTCTTTTGTGTTTAATATTCTTATTCCTTGGCACCCCCTACACCTTTCTCTGTTTCTTTTGTGTTTTATATTCTTATTCCTTGGCACCCCCTTCACCTTTCTCTGTTTCTTTTGTGTTTAATATTCTTATTCCTTGGCACCCCCTTCACCTTTCTCTGTTTCTTTTGTGTTTAATATTCTTATTCCTTGGCACCCCCTTCACCCAATATTCTTATTCCTTGGCACCCCCCCTTCACCTTTCTCTGTTTCTTTTGTGTTTAATATTCTTATTCCTTGGCACCCCTTCACCCAATATTCTTATTCCTTGGCACCCCCGCTTCACCTTTCTCTGTTTCTTTTGTGTTTAATATTCTTATTCCTTGGCACCCCCTTCACCTTTCTCTGTTTCTTTTGTGTTTAATATTCTTATTCCTTGGCACCCCCTTCACCTTTCTCTGTTTCTTTTGTGTTTTATATTCTTATTCCTTGGTACCCCCTTCACCTTTCTCTGTTTCTTTTGTGTTTAATATTCTTATTCCTTGGCAACCCCTTCACCCAATATTCTTATTCCTTGGCACCCCCTTCCCCTTTCTATGTTTCTTTTGTGTTTAATATTCTTATTCCTTGGCACCCCCTTCCCCTTTCTATGTTTCTTTTGTGTTTAATATTCTTATTCCTTGGCACCCTCTTCACCTTTCTCTGTTTCTTTTGTGTTTTATATTCTTATTCCTTGGCACTCCCCTTCACCTTTCTCTGTTTCTTTTGTGTTTAATATTCTTATTCCTTGGCACCCCCCCTTCACCTTTCTCTGTTTCTTTTGTGTTTAATATTCTTATTTCTTGCCACCCCTTCACCCTTCTCTGTTTCTTTTGTGTTTAATATTCTTATTCCTTGGTACCCCCTTCACCTTTCTCTGTTTCTTTTGTGTTTAATATTCTTATTCCTTGGCACTCCCCTTCACCTTTCTCTGTTTCTTTTGTGTTTAATATTCTTATTCCTTGGCACCCCCTTCACCTTTCTCTGTTTCTTTTGTGTTTAATATTCTTATTCCTTGGCACCCCCTTCACCTTTCTCTGTTTCTTTTGTGTTTAATATTCTTATTCCTTGGCAACCCCTTCACCCAATATTCTTATTCCTTGGCCCCCCCTTCCCCTTTCTATGTTTCTTTTGTGTTTAATATTCTTATTCCTTGGCACCCCCTTCCCCTTTCTATGTTTCTTTTGTGTTTAATATTCTTATTCCTTGGCACCCCCCCTTCACCTTTCTCTGTTTCTTTTGTGTTTAATATTCTTATTCCTTGGCACCCCCTTCACCTTTCTCTGTTTCTTTTGTGTTTAATATTCTTATTCCTTGGCACCCCCCTTCACCTTTCTCTGTTTCTTTTGTGTTTAATATTCTTATTCCTTGGCAACCCCTTCACCCAATATTCTTATTCCTTGGCACCCCCTTCCCCTTTCTATGTTTCTTTTGTGTTTAATATTCTTATTCCTTGGCACCCCCTTCCCCTTTCTATGTTTCTTTTGTGTTTAATATTCTTATTCCTTGGCACCCCCTTCAACTTTCTGTTTCTTTTGTGTTTAATATTCAAAATATTCTCTGCTTTTTGCAGGCGTTAAAAACCAAAACGCAAAGAGACCTTGGTGCTAAGTACGGTGCCGCAATTTCCGGCACCAGCGCCTTCCCCATTCCCATTGAGCCCTATGGGGCAAAAATGGGAATGGGGAAGGGCCATGGCGGCATGGGGAATTACCGCCCCGCCAACCTCGGAATGGGGCGGTAATTCCCCATTCCGCCATGGCGGAGTCAGTAGGTTACCGGCATGGACCATGGTGCTATTAGACCCATGGTCCAACGCCAGGGTCGTAATGATGCCCAATGTGTCGTCACACAGAACACTGTAACTCCCGATAACAGGCAACCTCTGCTGCCCCCTTGTGGTACCTCTCACGGTGCACTGAATCCACTTACTGTGACAAACATCTAACGCCCTGTTTAGCTTAGGCGGAGCCTGTGACCAACGAGCCGGAAACGAGTTAATCCCGGCGTACCTCTCTTGCGCCGCGTACACGGCACTCCGCATTATATCCCTGGAATCTGCCGCAGTTGATGCAACGACTGTCTATGCTTACGCCAACTTGAGCCCCTTCATCTAGTCATCTCTATTGAAAGGGCTTCGTGAGAAACTTTTGCAAGAATATAAGGAACCAGCCCTCAGACTTTGCATCCCCTGCTATTACTGAACTAGACTTTGTAGAACTGTAGACATTGTTATCCATTCATCGTGCAATTGCTAGAAGCCACTAACGTGACCTGAAAGCACTTAAGAAACGGCGTGCGAGAGACTGATTTCGCCTGCCCTTCCCACATAATGCCAATTGGCAACTTGGCATTTCATGCTCAACTCCTCAGACTAACTGATAACAAGCGCCCAGCCGGTGAGAGACTGCGGGGCAATTGCCCTTTGATCTCACCCACTCAGTACCCAAAACGCTAATCACTGGAAGCAACTCATTCTAATTTCCACCGTCTGAGAGCCTGCGGAATTTTCTCCTTGATCCTGTGCGCTGCTGATTTACCTACTCAACAACCGGACTTACCAAAGACCATCTTAGTGTGTGAGAGCCTGCGGGGCATCTGCCCTTTGATCTCATACACCTTTGATATGCTCACCAAGCAACTCGAGATTTTGCCAAAAAATCAACAGCTGGAAAACAGACAAGAATCTAATCACAAGACGACACCTGTATAACGTGCGAGAAACTGTTGGGCAGGAGCCCTTTGATCTCGTCACGCGAATTGCCACCAAGGGTCAATATATAGAGACTCTGTAACAAAGCCAGATTCCATCAAGAGACTAGATACAGAGACTCCCCAACACACCCAGCTTCCAGCAGCTTTCGTCAGATTGTCATATACTGCCATGACTACTAAGACCCCAAAGACAATTCCGGGTCCCAAGACTAGGCTGCGCTGCAAATTAGGTTCTGCACCAATTGCGTCTACCTTGAATGAACTAAAACAGCTGACCCTAGAGCAAACTATATCCAAGAAACAGAAACGAGCACTCCCTGCTCAATCTAATCTAGAGGAAACAACTGAGCAAGAGCACCACCAACTAAGCCCTTTAAAACAAACCCAGGAAACGAAGGATCCCAAAGGAGAGCCATCTAACCAGACAGAAATCGAACTTACTCAATGGGACACAGAACCATCATGCGCCCAAGATACAAACATGGACACTTTCAATGATACTAGAAATGCACATACAAACCAGCCCCAATTTAAACGGCCCCTGCACAAAACTCTTGTGCCAGAGACAAACATAGAAGCACCAGAACAACATACTGTATTACCTGATAATAGAATGCAGTCGAATTCCACTTCAACTGTCAAGGAGAATATAGACTCTGCTAAAGTGGAACAACCAATTCCATCAATGAAGCAAAAATCAGCGGAATGTCCCAACACATTTCCACTGTTATCCACTCCTTTGTGTACAATACCGCAAAACTCAGAACGGACAACCACTAAAAAAGAGCAAGCTAGACTAGCGAAATTAAAATGGCTCAAATCTCATACGAATAAAGCTCAAAGTAAAAATGTAGACATTGACCAATCAGCCAAAGCGACTGCCAAAACGGACAGGCTCTCACTTGACATCACAGAAATTGAGTCAATAATGAACAGTGTTGGAAAACGGAAAGCAATATTCGGCAACATCTCATCTGGATGTATAAAAGCCACATCCACGCCAGCGATAATTCATAAACCCTACCCGATTACTGCAACAAATGGAAAGAAACAACAAGAGTCAATGTTATTGCTATCACAGCAACCTATTCAATCAACAAATCACCATAACCAGAGATTAACTCATGATTTGCACCTAAAAACTGACAAAAGAAGCTCTCAAACTCATTTTTCGTATGACTTTCAAGAATCTTATTACACACCACCAGCCGACCATGAAATCCGGAAATCAAGCGCAATAAACCAAAACGGAAAATATGACAATCGCTACCTGCACACGGAGCACTCCTTTCACGATCAAACAAATCAACCAAGAATCCCAACAACTATGATCGATTTACAAAACATGCTAATAGCAGTTGTATCCCAATCAATGAGTCCGTTTCTGAAACTGCAGGAAGATTCTAAAGATGCGATTCGCGACCATGCTACATTATTAGCCTTAATTCACACAAAGCAAGTATACATAGAGAACTTCCTAACCACACTGGAAAAAAGATTGGACTGCGAAGCAGAGCAATAACTGAGATGGCAACAGAGATTGTGCGAAATTGCCAGAGGCGACAGAGAAGAGAAAAATAGACTGACGACTAACGTTATGGCTTGGATGCAAGCGGCACAGCAGCCACAGATACCGACAGAGTCCAGTGCTAGAATAACACCTGATACACAAGACATACTTATCACATCTGGATTGCCCACAGCATCACAAATGCCAGTCGGAGGTATAGATAACTTTTCAATTCTAGAACCTACCATGGCACCTTCAAAGTCAAACAAAGAAGTGCAACCAAGTGCGGAAATCTTCAAAATTTTCACGGGGGGATCGAAAGCGACAATCATACAAATAGGAAAGCCACCAACAACCATAAGGAAAAAAAAACCTGCAATCGCTAAACAGAACGGTTCAAGGGCGTTTCTTCGCACAGTGAACCAGCCAGTGAAACATTCAATCACTCAACCGGCACCCCTTGTAGGACGTGTAAGAAACCCTACCGCCCTACTAACAGAAATGAAACCTTCAAGACAGCCGACTTCAGTGCAAAACGGCAACAATGAGTACATCTCAACCAGCACAGAGGACCTACTAAATCTTACAACGTACACGGACCAGCATGATGAGGCTCGCACTGAGCAAACTCCTTTTTTTGACTCAAGCCTTATTATTGTGGATGAATATGTACCATCCACATATCAAAGTTTTGAACTAACATGCAAGGACATATCGGATGAATCAATGTTAGACGAGATATCATCATCCCCCGAACAATCGATCGGCGATGATTCTCCAGACGTTGTCTCATTGCCCAGAAGAACCAGAGGACCCCACAAGACCAGCTCTAGGAGCCCTAATGAAACCATGTATGTCTCAGACTACGTCATGACTCCCCAACAAACATCGAGAAGGACAAATAGAAGATCTGCGCAAAACTAATCAGATCAGCTGCCCAGAGTTCATTAATCCAATACCAGATCGATCCCAATACATATTGCAGATAGAAAATCAAACCACCAAAAACAAACGTTTGATATTGAATCGAACCAACATGCTTTTACTCTTAAAGACAATACCTGATCTCAAAACAATCTCATCTCGAGACATCAAATTTATAATCTTCCAGGACCACACTCAACTTGACAGAGTATCACTGGAATTATGGGATCGTGTGACAATGGAAAAAATTCTTGCACAAGCAGAAGTCCTAGATGTTCTGGGCTTCAGCTGCAACCAAACGTCATCTGAGACAACACCTGATATACCCCGAAAGTGGAACAATTACACAAAGTCTTCATCTGCTACAAACCAGGAGAGTGAACGTTCAATTCATATAAGATATGATCCTTCTTATAGGCCTCCTGACCATCCTGAATCTCAAGAATTGACACCAGAAGATACTTCTTACGAAAGCAACGAGAACTATCCATTCCACTGTGATTACGCTGAGGACCTAGACACTACGCGAGATATATCCTCTGTATCATAACCACTAAAAATACAAGATTTCCATTGGTCATTATGCAGTTGGAATACAAGGGGAAACTCCCACCTATTCAACTACGCAGAACCCGGAATTCGAATTAACATCTATAGTGTGCCTACAAGAAACTTGGCTTACGGACCTTCCAAGCTGCGATGGCTATATTACTCTCTTGAATCCTGCAATAAAAGGTACCTCTGGCAGACCAGCATCTGGACTGTTGACATTAATTCAAATTCGACCACAATGGTCAATTGTCGTGACCAACAACATAAATCCTTGGATACAAAATACCATAATTTGAATACAACCTTCTGGCCATAACAACCTTGACCACCTCATATCCATCATGAACCTGTATTGGAATCCAGCATCGTTAAACGATAGCAATTTCCTAGATGGTGTGTTTCTAACCATCGATCAAACACTCATAGAACATCAACATGTGGAATTAATTATATGCAGTGAATATATAGTATACACCTATATAATAAACTAGGCCAACGGATGGAGTCCATCGATTTGTCAATGCGGGCAAGGAAATGGCACAAGGAAATTTCGATTCGTAATCTGAAACAAGTAGAACAACCGAAAGATGCCACAGGGATAACCATACCGACATGGTATGGTGCTAATACGACAGCAATAACAGATTATGTATATCTGTCAACAGATCTACTGGAACCAATTACAGAGATCCAAATCAATCTATCAACAAGAAGTGATCACCACCAACTAATAGTAACTGGTTCCAGATCCACACAACCAAAAAAGATTGACTTCAGCATACCGACATAAGTCGCTGGCAACAATCGCCAATTCCGAATAACTCAACAGCAAATAAGAAATCTCACAGACCGATTACACTTGACAACAATGCCAGATATTGACAAACTTAATTATGATACCTTTCTGATTCCCTTCCTAAAGCCGAGGAAGAACCAATCGAAACTATACAATAATTATTACGATACTGTAGTTGCGCAGAAAAAAAACAGATGCGTAAGGACATTCGCAACCTAAAACCCACAAATGGAATTTCAATTTCTGCACAGAAGAAAAAAATAAAACAAAAATACACAAACTGGAGGAAATCATACCAGGCAACACTGATACAATCGGATGCAGAAACTATGATGAAAGCTTACAAGAACCAAGACAACTGTGGAAACTGTTGATTAATAATGAAAGCAACCAACAACTCTTGATAGCAAACGTGACCAAGCAAAAATGGATAGACCACTTTGCAAATATATATAATGATCCAGATAATACCATGCCGCGAGCACCACAGACTGTAAATAAAGCATAGAATGTTCGCTACGAGAAGGAAGTCTGATCCTGATTTTTGAAAAACTGAACACCTCACGTGCCGCAGGTCCTGACGGTCTGTCCAACGCAATTCTAAAACAAAATGCAGAGCTGTGGATTCTCTTCATGATGAGACTCATAGAAACCATCAACAAACAGAATACAATCCCTCCATCATGGAGAACAGTGATAATCGTCCCCATATACAAACTAGGGGCGCGGGACAATCCGCAGAATTTTAGACCGATCGCACTACTAGACCCATTGGGCAAGATCTTCACCACATTGCTCCTCAAAAAACTTAAGGAATGGGCTAAGAAAACAAAGCGATTGGCAGCGAGACAGACGGGATTCACTGCTGGTGTTGGTACGAATATAAATCTCCTTATAATGAACTTGGTCAAATATGAAGCAATAGAAAAGAAAACACAGATCTATGCCGCTTTCTTGGACCCACATATGGCATTTGATTCCATACCAAGAACACGACTATGGGAAAAACTGTTGGCGTGGAATTGTCCAGTGGAGATCCTCGAGCCAATAAAACTATTATATTCCAATACAACAATAGCTGTGAGACTTTCAAAGAATGGCACGACTACACCCATGATAAAAACAACAAAAGGACTAAAGCAGGGTTGTCCTCTCGCAGCCACCTTATATAATTTATACACAGTAGATTGCGAAGAACATCTTAATGACCCGGCTCTGAACCCTCCAAAACTGAACTCTGTCCCAATTCCAGCGTTATTCTACGCCGACGACATAATCCTATTAGACAAAACCATCTCGGGTCTACAACTGAGCTTACATCTTATGGGAACCTACATGAAATCCAACAACCTAAGGATCAATACGGCAAAGACTAAAATCATGCCATTAGTAAAACTTCCATTCAAGAAACATCCAGCGCTAAAATTCTCTATTGATAACATTTGTCTAGAAGAAGTATCGACCTTCAAATATCTCGGCATTATACTAAATCAATCTAAAATAGAAAAACAGTGGTTCAATAACTTGGAAATGAAAACCCAGACACTAGCCAGACAAGACTGTGTCCTACACAGGAAATATGGCAAATTTTCCTTTAAACCAGTCATAACATTCTACAGACAGAAAGTAATCCCGGAAATTACATACGGCAGCGACGCAATGATCCACTCACAATCCAACAATTGGGCGAAACTAGAAGCTATATTCTGGAGAAAGATCTTAAGGCTCCCAGATTCTAATCCGATGGCTAGAATTCGCTATGAGGTGGCAACCCAATCCCTATCTTCGATAGTGACAAGGAAACAACTCGACCTACTAAGAAAACTTCTGACAAACGATGAAACACCAGCAACAGCAATTTTGAAAAATAATCCAGCTGCTCTTCATAATACATTTTTAAGGAAATGGAAAGATAATTTGCACTAACAATTAAAGGATGAAGAAATATCACTCGAAACCCTCATGAACAGACCACAACATGCAAAACACAAATTAGCAAATAACGACTTGATCCGAACATGTCATGCCAAAACCCTATATTTAAGAAATCTGCAAAGTCAATTGGACATTTGAGCACTAAACGAAATTCCGAAGTAACTGGAACAGTTTCCTGATAACAATATACGTACAGTGTACATGGCAATTCATTTAAATAACCTACCTACAAGAGACAAACTGGCAATGATACGACAAATCCCGAAAAGTGACAACTATTGTTGTTTCTGTAAAGATAGAGAAGTACCAGAAACAATTTATCATCTAGTAATGATCTGCCCAGAATTAACGACCAAGAGACTGAATTTTGGTAACTTTTTCAAAATATCGAGTCAACAGATGGACACGGATATGCGTTGGTCTTTATTATTGAATGGGCGCGAAAACAAACTAATTTTCACGATAGCTCAATACTTACAACACATCTTGGGATTGCAGCCTGAAGTTCAACAGAAAGCCAAGCGAAGATACTGACGACTGGTCTAATTGATGCCGAAAGTGTTAACAAGATCTTCTTATTGTCTCTACATTCCTTTTTTTTCTTCTTTTTTTTATCTACTCTCTCTAGCTCTCAATTGAACTGTTATATTTGATAATTTTGTGTATCACTGAGTTTTTAAAAATGAAATGAAAAGTTTGTAACAAACGAAATCATTTTAATAATAAAAAAAAATATGTATAATATATATATATATATATATATATATATATATATATATATATATATATATTCTTATTCCTTGGCACCCCCTTCACCTTTCTCTGTTTCTTTTGTGTTTAATATTCTTATTCCTTGGCACCCCCCTACACCTTTCTCTGTTTCTTTTGTGTTTAATATTCTTACTCCTTGGCACCCCCTTCACCTTTCTCTGTTTCTTTTGTGTTTAATATTCTTATTCCTTGGCACCCCCCCTTCACCTTTCTCTGTTTCTTTTGTGTTTAATATTCTTATTCCTTGGCTCCCCCTTCACCCAATATTCTTTGTCCTTGGCACCCCCCCTTCACCTGTCTCTGTTTCTTTTGTGTTTAATATTCTTATTCCTTGGCACTCCCCTTCACCCTTCTCTGTTTCTTTTGTGTTTAATATTCTTATTCCTTGGCACCCCCCTTCACCTTTCTCTGTTTCTTTTGTGTTTTATATTCTTATTCCTTGGCACCCCCTTCACCTTTCTCTGTTTCTTTTGTGTTTAATATTCTTATTCCTTGGCACCCCCCTACACCCAATATTCTTATTCCTTGGCACCCCCCCTTCACCTTTCTCTGTTTCTTTTGTGTTTAATATTCTTATTCCTTGGCACCCCCCTACACCCAATATTCTTATTCCTTGGCACCCCCCCTTCACCTGTCTCTGTTTCTTTTGTGTTTTATATTCTTATTCCTTGGCACCCCCTTCACCTTTCTCTGTTTCTTTTGTGTTTAATATTCTTATTCCTTGGCACCCCCTTCACCCAATATTCTTATTCCTTGGCACCCCCCCTTCACCTTTCTCTGTTTCTTTTGTGTTCAATATTCTTATTCCTTGGCACCCCCTTCACCCAATATTCTTATTCCTTGGCACCCCCCTTCACCTTTCTCTGTTTCTTTTGTGTTTAATATTCCTATTCCTTGGCACCCCCCTTCACCTTTCTCTGTTACCTTTGTGTTTAAAATTCTTATTCCTTGGCACCCCCCTTCACCTTTCTCTGTTTCTTTTGTGTTTAATATTCTTATTCCTTGGCACCCCCTTCACCTTTCTCTGTTTCTTTTGTGTTTAATATTCTTATTCCTTGGCACCCCCCTTCCCCTTTCTCTGTTTCTTTTGTATTTAATATTCTTATTCTTTGGCACCCCCTTCACCCAATATTCTTATTCCTTGGCACCCCCCTTAAACTTTCTCTGTTTCTTTTGTGTTTAATATTCTTATTCCTTGCCACCCCCTTCACCTTTCTCTGTTTCCTTTGTGTTTAATATTCTTATTCTTTGACACCCCCTTCACCCAATATTCTTATTCTTTGGCACCCCCCTTCACCTTTCTCTGTTTCTTTTGTGTTTAATATTCTTATTCCTTACCACCCCCTTCACCTCTCTCTGTTTCCTTTGTGTTTAATATTCTTATTCCTTGGCACCCCCTTCACCTTTCTCTATTTCTTTTGTGTTTAATATTCTTATTGCTTGGCACCCCCCTTCACCTTTCTCTGTTTCCTTTGTGTTTAATATTCTTATTCCTTGCCACCCCCTTCACCTTTCTCTGTTTCTTTTGTGTTTAATATTCTTATTCCTTGGCACCCCCCTTCACCTTTCCCTGTTTCTTTTGTGTTTAATATTCTTATTCCTTGCCACCCCCTTCACCTTTCTCTGTTTCCTTTGTGTTTAATATTCTTATTCCTTGACACCCCCCCTTCACCTTTTTCTGTTTCCTTTGTGTTTAATATTCTTATTCCTTGGCACCCCCCTTCACCTTTCTCTGTTTCTTTTGTGTTTAATATTCTTATTCCTTGGCACCCCCTTCACCTTTCTCTGTTTCTTTTGTATTTAATATTCTTATTCTTTGGCACCCCCTTCACCCAATATTCTTATTCCTTGGCACCCCCCCTTCACCTTTCTCTGTTTCTTTTGTGTTTAATATTCTTATTCCTTGCCACCCCCTTCACCTTTCTCTGTTTCCTTTGTGTTTAATATTCTTATTCCTTGGCACCCCCCCTTCACCTTTCTCTGTTTCTTTTGTGTTTAATATTCTTATTCCTTGCCACCCCCTTCACCTTTCTCTGTTTCCTTTGTGTTTAATATTCTTATTCCTTGGCACAACCCCTTCACCTTTCTCTGTTTCTTTTGTGTTTAATATTCTTATTCCTTGGCACCCCCTTCACCTTTCTCTGTTTCTTTTGTGTTTAATAATCTTATTCCCTGGCACTCCCCTTCACCTTTCTCTGTTTCTTTTGTGTTTAATATTCTTATTCCTTGGCACCCCCTTCACCTTTCTCTGTTTCTTTTGTGTTTAATATTCTTATTCCTTGGCACCCCCTTCACCTTTCTCTGTTTCCTTTGTGTTTAATATTCTTATTCCTTGACACCCCCCCTTCACCTTTCTCTGTTTCCTTTGTGTTTAATATTCTTATTCCTTGGCACCCCCCCTTCACCTTTCTCTGTTTCTTTTGTGTTTAATACTCTTATTCCCTGGCACTCCCCTTCACCTTTCTCTGTTTCTTTTGTGTTTAATATTCTTATTCCTTGGCACCCCCTTCACCTTTCTCTGTTTCTTTTGTGTTTAATAATCTTATTCCCTGGCACTCCCCTTCACCTTTCTCTGTTTCTTTTGTGTTTAATATTCTTATTCCTTGGCACCCCCTTCACCTTTCTCTGTTTCTTTTGTGTTTAATATTCTTATTCCTTGGCACCCCCTTCACCTTTCTCTGTTTCTTTTGTGTTTAATATTCTTATTCCTTGGCACCCCCCCTTCACCTTTCTCTGTTTCCTTTGTGTTTAATATTCTTATTCCTTGACACCCTCCCTTCACCTTTCTCTGTTTCCTTTGTGTTTAATATTCTTATTCCTTGGCACCCCCTTCACCCAATATTCTTATTCCTTGGCACCCCCCCCTTCACCTTTCTCTGTTTCCTTTGTGTTTAATATTCTTATTCCTTGGCACCCCCCTTCACCTTTCTCTGTTTCTTTTGTGTTTAATACTCTTATTCCCTGGCACTCCCCTTCACCTTTCTCTGTTTCTTTTGTGTTTAATATTCTTATTCCTTGGCACCCCCCCTTCACCTTTCTCTGTTTCCTTTGTGTTTAATATTCTTATTCCTTGGCACCCCCCCTTCACCTTTCTCTGTTTCTTTTGTGTTTAATATTCTTATTCCTTGGCACCCCCCCTTCACCTTTCTCTGTTTCTTTTGTGTTTAATACTCTTATTCCCTGGCACTCCCCTTCACCTTTCTCTGTTTCTTTTGTGTTTAATATTCTTATTCCTTGGCACCCCCCCTTCACCTTTCTCTGTTTCTTTTGTGTTTAATACTCTTATTCCCTGGCACTCCCCTTCACCTTTCTCTGTTTCTTTTGTGTTTAATATTCTTATTCCTTGGCACCCCCCCTTCACCTTTCTCTGTTTCCTTTGTGTTTAATATTCTTATTCCTTGGCACCCCCCCTTCACCTTTCTCTGTTTCTTTTGTGTTTAATATTCTTATTCCTTGGCACCCCCCCTTCACCTTTCTCTGTTTCTTTTGTGTTTAATACTCTTATTCCCTGGCACTCCCCTTCACCTTTCTCTGTTTCTTTTGTGTTTAATATTCTTATTCCTTGGCACCCCCCCTTCACCTTTCTCTGTTTCTTTTGTGTTTAATATTCTTATTCCTTGGCACCCCCCCTTCACCTTTCTCTGTTTCTTTTGTGTTTAATATTCTTATTTCTTGCCACCCCCTTCACCTTTCTCTGTTTCTTTTGTGTTTAATATTCTTATTCCTTGCCACCCCCTTCACCTTTCTCTGTTTCCTTTGTGTTTAATATTCTTATTCCTTGCCACCCCCTTCACCTTTCTCTGTTTCCTTTGTGTTTAATATTCTTATTCCTTGGCACCCCCCTTTCACCTTTCTCTGTTTCTTTTGTGTTTAATATTCTTATTCCTTGGCACCCCCTTCACCTTTCTCTGTTTCTTTATTTACAGTCAGCTCTCTTTTTTCTTATCCGCTCATTTTTCTGCATACTTCGGTCTCACTCCCCGAACCTCCCAGAGCGTCACGCTCCGGGCAAAACACATTGGCAGTCGCCGCTGTTGGGCTACAGGGAAAGCTGTCATGATTTCCTTTCTCCAACAGTCCAAGTTGGAAGTTGACGACCACGTGGGTGTCCCTGCTCTTTTTTCCGTGCCTCCCCATGTTGTGCTAGGCTAACAGGGGGCCATTAACCCGTGGTCCTCTTTACCCCACATCAGGAGATTAGTTTACACAATGCTCAATTGCCTGAGTTACCGCCACGGCAAAAAGGGGTTTCGCCCCTTTGCCACCCCTATTATTGCAAAAATTGGCATACTATTCACACCCTCGCCCTCTTAGGGCATCCTCCAAGTTCAGCAAAAAGAGGTTCCAGCCCATATCCGACAGGTGAACCCCATCCTCTGGCACTCCTAGGTTTGTGAGCTGATTGTCGAGAGCGTCAAGTGATTAAAACTTACGAGTGTAGAATCAAACAACGCTGAATGTCGCACGCAGTGAGATAAACTACTCTAATCTCCTCGTTGGAGTGGTTGCATTCCAGCACAACTGACTTGGTGGGAGTCTTAATTGCAATGAGAACAGAATTCGAAATGGATCTGGGTTCTAATTAACAGAAATGTGTACTGCCCGCTTACACGAGTGATTGAGCAACTTTTAGCGGTCACTGTTTAATGAAAACAGAAAAACCACCTGAGAAGTACTCATGAGCGTGAACGCAGTGTTGGAATGGTGGAGAACGTAAACCAATGTTTTATGACACGTTAATTTCTCTTTTTGTGCCCCTGATGAATTTCCTTACATCATTCTGTAATTTAAACGGGAATTAAACATGTTTGGACTATGTGCTGTTTGATTTTTAGGCAGGTAAATTAGGGAATTTTGCAGCTTATTTAAGATTTATAATTAAAGAAACTGTCAATCATACGAATTGGTTGATGCTAGACACATGGATGTTTGACCTTACCCAGTGCTGGTATCATTTGTGTGCCATTTATATAGGACTTGAGTCCTTTACATTGGTGTTTTTAGTAGCTTGATTTTGGAAACTATGAGGATCTTGCTTGTTCCAAAGCAGCAATTGTGTATTTCCATATACTCTGTCATATACAATGAATTATGTGTAAAAAAAAAAAAAATTTAAAAACAATTTGTTCAATAAAGAATAATTTATTCATTTTATATTGTGTGAGGTTATAATGTCAGTACTCCCCAGGAGATAAGTGTGGAATTTATATGTTGTGTAGTTCTACATCGGGTTCACAGTTCTGAATAACTTTCTCAGCGGTGGTGCCCCAGGGACTTTTGACCCTAAAGTGTATAGTCGAGAGGAGACAGGACTTTACAGTTAAGGTTTGGTGTTGTTTGAAGGGTGCGGTCCTGTCCTCTTTTTGAAAAACAAACCTGTAATCCTTTTTGAGTGTTTAGGAGCTGATTGTTGAGAAACCAGCCCCCCTGCAACATTTTGCCATTGCCATGCTCAGCTTTCTTCTGGAATTTTCAACAGGTGAGTTGGACTTGGCTTCTCTCCATGTACACCTAGGAATCCTTTCTGATAACATCAATTCTCAAGCCGCCAGGGCCTTGCTCAATTCCCACGTTGTGTGGCGCATTTCGTGCAGCAGGAGACCTCTGCCCAATTGGGCCAGGTCATTCACCCCTAAGTGGATATTTACTACGTCGGGTGGGGGGGTCCTCTTCCATCAATGCCGCCAGTTCATCCCATCACGTTCCTTCCTTACCAAACCAAAGGATGTCAGTATTACTCAAAGGCCCTCATTACGACCCTGGCGGATTTTTTCCGCCATCGACAGACTTTCCGGCCATGGCGTAAAGTCCGTTTACGCCATGGCGGATGGTGGACTTACCGCCCCATTCCGAGGTCGGCGGGGCGGTAAGTCCCCATTGACCCATTTACCCTTCCCCATTCCCATTTCGGCCCCATAGGGTATAATGGGAGTGGGGAAGGAGTTAATTACGCCACCGTAAAATACGGTGGCGTAATTAACACCAAGGTCCCAGAGCGCCATGGATTTTTCCGCCCGCAAAAAGCGGGCGGAAAAATGACCATGGCGCTCCGGGAACTCGTAGTTGGCGGTAAGGGGTCGGCGCAGCTAACGCTGGCGCAGACCCCTTAGCGCCAGGGTCGTAATGAGGGCCAAAGTCCTTTTTCTTCCACTCCTCCTGATGTTCGTCCATTCCACCACTCTCACTACGAACGAGTGGCCAATCACCCATACTACCTTTCTGTCATGCGTGGCGTCCTCTAGAATGAGGGGAGACAAATATATAAAACCATCAGTGGTGCGCACTATATTCTTTCTGTCCTGATGTATTTTTTATAGACCCTCGATTTCCAACGCCCGATCTCCTTAATCCCCTGGATGCTTGCCTCTGCTCCTGCTGCTGTGGAAGCCTCTCCGATTCTAAAAGAGTGAGTTCTCTACTGCTTAAGGTCCTTGCCCACTCTTTTAAACACCATGGCCAACACCGTCCAGGACTGAAACACTGTGAGCGGTAGCCCGTCCGTGTGTACCAACAGATTCCTTGCGCCCCAGGGTCTTGCAGCCAGGAATTTCTTAGCAGAAGTGCCAGGCAGCAGCTGCCGTATCTTATTCTGCACAGCCGGACCCTGCAGCTCCACGCCAGCCTCCCTGAGGCCGCCCTGGCCATCACCTGCCTTGTTTGCCGCAGCCAATCCGCTAACCCTACATGCCCCAGAGAATGCTAAACTGAAAGAGGTTGTCCCCCTTTGCATATGACCGTGGCCTCGCTCATTATGCCTGCCAGATCCTATAAGGTAATGGGACGCCTGTTATCTGGCTCCCTTCCTTCCGTCCTCCCCCAGGCCCCCATGGGTGCCTTTCTAACCTTGCTTTTTGTGGAGTCGGCTTCTCCTCTGGTCCTGCTAAAGAAAGCCACCGCTGCTGAGGTGGTTGCTGCCCATGCCCTGCTTATCTGGGCCCTGCAAGCCCCTGCTATGAACTTTACATACCTGGGGCCACAGACTTGTCCACGGGTGTCCTTAGAACCTCCTCGCTATCCCCCAGAGCCACTCCGGAATTTCTGACATCTCCTCTTCTGCCCCTGATGCAAGCTGCCTGATTCTCTGTCACAGCAAACGAGACAAAGCGTCAGCTATGCTGTTCTGCACGCCTGGCATATGCCTCGCCCACCCCTCTGTATTCAGTCTCAGCCATGTAAGTGTTAAGAACCTTAGCAGGGCATGCACTAATGGCCATTTAGCTGCACCGCGATTCACTACCTGCACTACTGCCTGGTTGTCGCACCACAGTGTGATCTTCTTATTGACCAACCTCTCCTGCCATCAGTGGAAGCTGACTGCTGTAGGGAACAGCTCCCGGAATGGTATGTTCCCTGTCACTCTCTCCTCAATCCATGGCCCTGGACACGCCCTCATGCACCAGCTCCCTGCCAAAAAAGCTCTGAATCCCACACCTACTGAGGCGTCTGTGAACAGTGCCATCTCCTGGCTGGACTGCCATGGCTCTCTCCATACTGACACCCCATTGCTGGATCCCAGGAAGCTCACCCGCACTAGGAGGTCTCTCTTCACTCTCGTCCCCAGTCGCCCGTGGTGATGTTATGTTATGTTATTCTGCATTTACATAGCGCCTTATGTACCATTGGTATGATCTCAAGAAGCTGGTAGGTTGAACGCCCTCTGGAACCGAAGTTCAAGTCAGTAGAGAGAGAGAGTCATAAGGTGCGTGTGAGCACCGGATATGTGTGCAGCAGGTGTTCCTGTGATAGCTGCTTCTTAGCGGTAGGTGTGGTGGTTGGGAGATCAAGAGTATGTGTTCGTTCTGGCAGGTTGTTATCCAGACCGATTCTGGCTGCGTTAGGCCTGAGGAGAACGCCTAGGCTGGAGGGTGTGTAACCAGCGGTGTTTAGATAGGATGATGGGGAGTATGAGGCAAGTGATGGTATGAGAACAGCTATACCGAATGGTGTCATAGTATCGCTGTGTTCTAGTTGAGTGGTGGTGTAAAGAAGAGAGTAAGCATGGAGATGTGATATGGTGGTTTACCTTAGGTGCTTGAGATCGATCTCACTCCAATAGTTCCATGCACTCCAACCGTTCCATGCACTCCGACCGTTCAATGCACTCCGACCGGTCAATGCACTCTAAACCGCTCCATGCACTCCAATCCGTTCCATGCACTCCAAACCGCTCCATGCACTCCAAACTGCTCCATGCACTCCAAACCGCTCGATGCACTCTAAACCATTCCATTAATTCCGTTTTATGCACTCCAACCCTTTTATGCACTCCCACCCTTTTATGCATTCCAACCATTTTATGCATTCCAACCATTTTATGCATTCCAACCATTTTATGCACTTCAACCATTCTATGCACTCTAACCATTCTATGTACTCCAACCCTTCTATGCACTCCAACCATTCTATGCACTCCAACCATTCTATGCCCTCCAACCATTCTATGTACTTCGGTCGTTTTATGCACTTCATCCTCATACCTCACCGGTTCCATCCACATACTTGACCTGTTCCATCTACATACTTGATCCGTTCCATCCACATACTTCACCCGTTTCATCCATCCATTTCCCCTATTCATCCGCATACTTCACCCGTCCTTCCACATACTTCATCAGTTCCATCCATCCACTTCATCAGTTCCATCCATCCACTTCACCCTTTCCATCCATCCACTACACCTCGTTCCATCCACATACTTGTCCCTTTCCATCCACATACTTGACCCGTTCCGTCCACATACTTGACCCGTTCCGTCCACATACTTGACCCGTTCCATCCACATACTTGACCTGTTCCCTCTACATACTTGACCCGTTCCATCCACATACTTGACTCGTTCCATCCACATACTTGACCCGTTCCATCCACATACTTCACTGGTTCCATCATCTAATTTTCTCATTTTTTCCACATATTTCATCTGTTCCTTCCACATAATTCATCTGTTCTATCCATATACATACTTCCCCTGTTCCATCCACATACTTCACCCGTTCCATCCATATACTTCACCCGTTCCATACACCCATTTTCTCCGTACCATCTACCTATTTCAACCGTTTCTTCATCATACTTCACCTGTTCCATTCACCCATTTTCTCCGTTCTTTCCACATATTTCACCCGTTCATTCCACATACTTCATCCGTTCCTTGCCTCTAGACACTTCACCCGTTCCATCCACATACTTCACCCGTTACATCTATAAACTTCACTTGTTCCATACACCCACTTTCTCTGTTCCATCTACCCACTCAGTTCACCCGTTCCACCCAGTTCACCCGTTCCACCCAGTTCACCCGTTCCACCCAGTTCATCCATTCCACCCAGTTCATCCGTTCCACTCAGTTCATCTGTTCCACTCAGTTCGCCCTTTCCAACCCTATGCTTTGTCCGTTTCAGCCACATACTTCACTTGATCCATCAATTTCACCTGTTCCATCCACATACTTCACCCGTTCGATTCAACATACTTGACTCGTTCCGTCCACATACTTCATCTGTTTCTTCCACATACATCACCCGTTCCTTCCACATACATCACCCGTTCGCTCCACACTCTACACCCGCTCCACTCTCTACATCCGTTCCATTCAATATACTTGATCCGTTCCTTCCACCTGCATCACCCGTTACGTCACATACATCACCCGTTACGTCACATACATCACCCGTTACGTCACATACAACAACCGTTCCAACACATACATCACCTGTTCCGACACATACATCACCAGTTCACTCCAGACTCTACACCCGCTTGACACTCTACGCCTGCTCCACACTCTACACCCGCTACACACTCTACACCCACTGCACACTCTACACCCGCTCCACACCCGTTCCGCACTCTACCCTGCCCTATACCCTACATTTGCTCCACACCTTACTGCCACTCCACACCCTCCATCCATTCAGCACCCTACATTTGCTCAAAACACCCCTACAACCGACATCCGCTCAACCCCTACATCTGTTCAACAACCTACATCCGCTCCACGCTATCATCTACTCCACAGCCTGCATCTACTCCACAGCCTGCATCTGCTCCATGCTCTCATCTGCTCCATGCTCTCATCTGCTCCACGCTCTCATCTGCTCCACGCTCTCATATGCTCCATGCTCTCATCTGCTCCATGCTCTCATCTGCTCCATGCTCTCATCTGCTCCACGCTCTCATCTGCTCCACGCTCTCATCTGCTCCACGCTCACATACGCTCCACGCTCTCATCTGTTCAACACTCTACATCCGCTCCACGCTATCATCTAATACACAGCCTGCATCTACTCCACAGCCTGCATCTACTCCACAGCCTGCATCTACTCCACAGCCTGCATCTGCTCCAGGCTCTCATCTGCTCCAGGCTCTCATCTGCTCCACGCTCTCATCTTCTCCACGCTCTCATCTTCTCCACACTCTCATCTGCTCCACGCTCTCATCTGCTCCACTCTCTCATCTGTTCAACACTCTACATCTGCTCCATGCTATCATCTATTCCACAGCCTGCATCTGCTCCACAGCCTACATCTGCTCCATGCTCTCATCTGCTCCACGCTCTCATATGCTCCATGCTCTCATCCGCTCCATGCTCTCATTCATTCTGCGCTCTCATCCGCTCTACGCTCTCATTCTCTATACGCTCTCATTCGCTATACGCTCTCATCCGCTCTACACACTTCATCCTCTCTACCGACATTCATCCGCACCACCGAGTTCATCCGCGTTACCAACTTCAACCGTTCCACCGACTTCATCTGCTCCACCGACTTCCATCTGGTCTACTTACTTCATCCATTCATCATACCTTATTGGTTCAACTCATGTCACTTGTCGCACGCACTCGATCCGTCCCATGTTCTCCATCTGTCGCATGCACTACACCTGTCACATTTAATTAATTTGTCTATTCTATACGTTCCATTTATACTATGCACTCTTGCCTTCCATGCCATATATCTGTTTCATGCACTCTACCAGTTCTGTGTACTCTGTGCACTCATCCGTATCATGTATTCGTCTTTCCGTCCTCTCCACATTATTCCTCTCGTCCATTTTGTTCCTCTCGTCCATCACATTCATTTCATTGAATTTATTAATTTCAATCACTATTCTGCTTTCATACAGTTTAATCATTTTTTTATCCACTTCACTGCTTTGTTCCATTTTACTCGTTCTATTCTGTTTGTCCTTTTTAGTTTACATTAGGGGTATTAGTTTTCGATTTCTCGCTTGGAATCTTGATGTTGGATTGTTATTTATGTTATTGTTATTTATGATCCAGTAGTTTGGGCTAGTTGAGTTGCTGTTATCCACTTTATTCCTCTCGTCCACTTTGATCTTATTGTCCATAACATTTATTTAATCCATTTCATTAATTTCAACCACTTTACTGCTCTCATACAACTAATTCATTTTATCCACTTCACTGCTTTGATCCTTTTTACTCATTTTATTTTGTTTGTCCTTTTTAGTTTACCTTAGAGGTTATTAGTTTTCGATTTCTCGCTCGGATCATGCTGCTGGATTGTTATTTATGATCTGACATTTTGGACTAATGTCATTGTGTTGCTGTTATCCAGTTTGAGTTTGGGGTCGGTTTTAGGGGAAGAGCCATGTTTTCAGTAGTTTGCGGAAAGACATAAGGTCCTCGGTGAGACGGATGTGGGGTGGGAGTGCGTTCCACAGAGTGGGCGCCAAGGCTGAGAATGATGATTCGCCTAACCTGACTGAGTTTGTTTTTGGTATGACTAGGAGGACGACTGAGCTTGATCTTGGGGTACGTGCCGGGTGATAGGGTTTTAGTTTGTCTTGGAGATATTGAGGTCCGGTTTTATGCAGTGCTTGGTGAGAAACGCATAAGGTTTTGAAGGTCACCCTTTGGGCAACCGGAAGCCAGTTCAGAGTTTTTAGGGCTGGGGAGATGTGGTCTCTTGGGCCAAGCGCTAGTAGCAGTTTGGCTGCAGCGTTTTGTGCTCTTTGTAGTTTAGTCAGTTGGTATAGGGGGTTAGCATAGTCCAGTCTTGATATAACAATTGATTGGACCGCGGTGTCTGTTGGGAAAGGAGAGGTATGGAAAAATGTGCCTAAGCGTTTTAAGGTGGGAGTGGCAGGACTTCGAGACGTTGTTGACTAGGCGCGAGAAGGTTAGGTCAGAGTCTAGGGTGCATCCAAGGTTTTTTACTGAATTAGAGGGTGTCAGTGAGTTGCCCATGGTACATGGCCAGGGTAGTGGGTGTGGAAGAAGTTTGGTGTTGCCACATACCATGATTTCGGTTTTGGAGGGATTTAGCAGGAGGTGGTTTGTGGTCATCCAGAGATCTATGTCGAGGAGGCAGGAAGCGGCGAGGTCAGGTTGGCAGTTGGGTTTTGAGTTCAGGAGTTTTAGAATTAGTTGAGTGTCATCGGCGTAGTTGTAGCAAGAATGTTGTGCAAACGAATTATTCGTGGGAGGGTGGCCATGTAGAGGTTAAACAGGAGGGCTGATAGGCATGCTCCTTGTGGAACTCCGGTGTCGACTGGTCGGGCTTGGGAGAAATAGGTGGAGAGTAGGGTTATTTGTTTCCTATTATTGAGGAAGGATGCTATCCATTTGAGAGCGGTTCCACGAATTCCTAGTGAGTGGAAGCGGTCAAGGAGGATTGAGTGGTTGATTGTGTCGAATAATAATAAAAATAATAATAATTTTGCATTTATATAGCACTACGAACCCTCAGGTATCTGAGCGCTGCTTATTATTACCCACTGTGTGGTGCTCATTTATCAATCTCGGAAGGATGAAAGGCTGACTTTGGCCCCGCCGGGATTCGAACCTGCAGGCTCTGCACGGATGCCAAAGCGAGCGCTCTACTCGCTGTGCCACTTGACCGGCTGGTGGCGGATAGGTCAAGAAGGATTCATGCAGCACATCCCGCAGAATCTGCTGTGTTTTTAAGGTAATCCCAGATTGAGGTTTTGGTTCCATGTCGGGCTCTGAAACCTGATTGAGCGGGGTCTAGAAGATTGTTGGCTTTGACAAAGGTATTTAGTTGGGAGTAGGCAGTTCGGTAAATGAGTTTGGCTAGGAATCTGGTGTTTGAGATGGGGCGGTAGTTTTTGGGCTCGAGAGGGTCGAGGGAGCTTTTTTTATGAGAGGTTTGACATGAACCATTTTGAATGCGTCGGGAAAGATTCCCATGGAAAGGGAGTCGTTTATGATGGTTCTTGCGTGTTCTCCTGCGCATGTAGATGCGAACATTTCTTTGAGGGTTGTAGCTGGGCATGGGTCCAGCGGAGAGCCGGATGGTTTGTGGGCAAAGAGAAGTTTGAGAAATTGGTCTGTTGATATTGGGCTGAAGGAGTCGAACGTTGGTTGGGTAGTGGTCGCTGGCGGTGGGTTGGCTGGTATGGAAGGTGGATTTCCTGGTGGGTGTAAGAGAGCTAGTTTGTTGGTTAGAGCATTTGTTCTTTCGAGAGCTGTGGTGTAAAAATGGAGAGTGAGTCGCACAGCGATTGTGAGGGGGTCGGGAGGGTGGTGATGCATGATGGTTTGGTGAATTCGGTGATGATTTTGTGCAGTTCTTTGCTGGGGTTTTTACAGTTTAGGATTCGGGAGTTGTAATGGGCTTTTTTTGCTTTCCGGATTTCAGCCTTGTACTGACGAAGGTGCCGGGCCAAGGTCGATCTGCTCAGGGGGGTTTTGTCTTTCCGCCATTTGCGTTCTAGGGGTTTATGTAGTTGTTTAGTGGTCTTCAGTTCAGATGTGAACCATCTAGAGAAAAGGCCACGGCGGGCTGATGGTTTGCAAGAGGGTGTAAGCCGCATTAGTGAGGTGTTGAGCCATGAGTCAAAGGCGTCGGAGGTTAGTTGTTCATTAGGTAGGGAGGTAGGGGGTGGAGACTGAAGCAGTGCATCAGCTAGGTCACGAAGTATTATTAGTTTCTTCCTGCATTTGCGTAGATTCGGAGGTTCAGGTTCGGGTAAGGGGAGCCGGTTGGGTGAGCGAATGGCAAAAGAAACAATGAAGTGATCGGACCAGATGGTAAGGGTGGGGGGGGGGTTCAGATGTATCAGGTTGTGGGACTGAAGATGGCATCAAGTGTGTGTCCTTTATAGTGATTCGGGCCGTTTATGTGGGGTTGGAGGTTAATCGCGGCTAGGCCATCAACCAGAGAGTGTGTCATAGGGTTGGTGGGAATGTCAAGCCATATGTTGAAATCTCCTAGGAGGGTGAGGTTGGGATGGTTTAGTTGGAGGGTGGCAATAGAGTCGCAGAGGTTGTTTGAGAATTGTCTATCGTAGCCAGGGGGTCTGTAGATTATTAGGAAGCTGTGGGAGAACAAAGGGGGGAGGGAGAGTTTTATGAGGAGAGATTTGCAGGAAGGAATGGATGGCTGGTTATCGATGATTGAGGCGTGGAAGTGAGACTTGAAGGCGATTGCAATTCCTCCTCCTCTAGAGGGACGGTTTAGTGAGATGAGGGAGTAGTCTGGGGGGAAGGCTTCATTGGCGATCGGGGCGAAGTAGTCAGAGAACCAGGTTTCCGTGATAAAGACCAGGTCCGGTTTGTCTGAGGCGAGGAGGTCAAAGATGCTGTGTCTGTTTTTTGCTACAGACCGGGCATTAAAAAGGATGCAGTTTACTTTAGTACAGGGGGGTGAGGAGGGAGTTGCAGAGGAGGCGGGTGGAAAGGGGGAAGATAGAGGGGGGGTGCATGGTGGTCGATGGGAAGAGTAGGCGGGAGGTTAAATTGGTGGGTTTGGGGGGGTTGGACTGGTGTGACGGGTTGACTGAATTTGGGTCGGAGGATTTGAGGGTGGGGTGTGAGGGGTTAGGAGTTTCGGTTGTGGTCAGTGAGAATTCGAGGGAGAGGGGATGGGTTTCCGGTGGGGTGGGGCAGGGGGGGAGGGTGGTGATGAATGAGATTGGGAGGATGAGGAGGTAGATCTAGACACGAGTGGCGATGAGTACTGAGCGATTGAAGGAGACCGAGTACGTTTTCTCTTCAGTGTTTTTGATGTGGTTGGAGTGTGAGAGAGGGTAGGGGGGTCGGAGGGGGAGAGGGAAGCGGCTACTGTTCTTGCCAGGGTGAGGCGTGCAATTTTTATAGAGGGGAAGGAGTGGGCTCGGGGGCGGATGATTGTCGGAGTTGATGGGGTGAGTGGGGGTTGGATGGTAGCAGGGATGGGAGTTCTTGGGAGGTTAGGCTGGCCGTTGGTCGGGGGGGTGGGGGAAGCGGGTATGATGATAGTAGGGGGGTGGGAGGAGGGGACGGGAGGAGGAGTGGTCTTAGGATGGTTGGCTCGCCATCGTGCTCCTCTGGCTTGGTGTTTGGATAGGGGATGGGTAGGGGATGTGGTGGAGGGGAGGATGGGTTGAAGGGGGGTATGGAAGGTATGGGGGGGAAGGGAGGTGGATACGAGGAGGTCATTTTTGGTGGTTTTTGGTGGGTTTGGAGGACTCAAGCTTTTGTTAGTTTGAGCTGTGTTATAGTTGGCGTTGGATGGTTTTGTTCACACCTTCCCACTACAACTATACCGCTGGATGTTAGTTGTATACACTCTCTATGATTAGCTGTACTACCGCTGTACCACAGCGATAATTCGCACTTTCCAAGTTCAACTATACCACCGGGTGAGATTATTCACAGTTTCTAAGTTTGACTAAACCACGGGGTGATATTATTCACATATTCTGAGTTCAACTATACCATAGGGTGATATTCACATTTCTGAGTTCACATCCATGGTTCACACGCTATTCACACGCTATTCACAGTTTCTAACTTCAATTATCTTTCTAAAAGTAGACTACACCACAGGTATGTTTATAGGCATGCTTTCTAAATGCAACCACACCACAGATATGCTACTCGGTGGACTTTCCAAATGCAACCATATCACAGATTTTCTTTTAGGCCGACATTCTGAATGCAATTATACCACGGATATGCTTTTAGGGACACTTTCTGGATGTAGACTACACCATCGATGTGCTAATAGGTAGACTTTCTAAATGCAATTATACCACGAATACTATTGGGAACACTTTCTAAGTGTAGGCTACACCACAGATATGCTATTAGGCAGACGTTCTAAGTGTAGACTACACCACAGATATGCTGTTAGGCGGGCTTTCTAAATTCAATTACACCACAGATATGCTATTTAGGCAGACTTTCTAAAAGCAATTATACCACAGAATGCTATGGGGACACCTTATAAGTGTAGGCTACACCACAGATGTGCTATTAGGCAGACAGTCTGAATGCAATTATACCATAGATTTGCTATTAGGCAGACTTTCTATATATAGTTAAATCACAGATATCTTATTAGGGACACGTTCTAAATGCAACCACTTCTAGGAGCAACTACACCACAGGTATGCTATTAGGCAGTCTCTCTAAATGCAAACTAGAACACAGAATGCTATTAGGCGGATATCCTAAATGCAATTATGCCAAGATATGCTATTATGCAGACTTTATAAATGAAATTACACCAAGATATGCTATTAGGAGACTTACTAAATGCAATTACACCAAGATATGCTATCAGGGGACTTCTAAATGCAATTACACCAAGATATGCTATTAGGGGACTTCTAAATGCAATTACACCAAGATATGCTATCAGGCGGACTTTCTAAGTGTAGACTACACCAAAGATATGCTATTAGGTGGACAGTCTGAATGCAAATTATACCATAGATTCGCTATTAGGCAGACTTTCTAAATATAGTTAACCACAGATATGCTATCAGGGACACATTCAAAATGCAACCACTTCTAGGAGCAACCACACCACAGGTATGCTATTAGGCAGTGTTTCTAAATGCAATTACACCAAGATATGCTATTAGGCGGACTTTCTAAATGCAATTACACCAAGGTATGCTATTAGGCGGACTTTCTAAATGCAATTACACCAAGATATGCTATTAGGGGACTTCTACATGCAATTACACTAAGATATGCTATCAGGCGGACTTTCTAAGTGTATACTACACCAAAGATATGCTATTAGGGACACGTTCAAAATGCAACCACTTCTAGGAGCAACCACAGGTATGTTATTAGGCAGTGTTTCTAAATGCAATTACACCAAGATATGCTACAAGGCAGACTTTCTAAATGCAATTACACCAAGATATGCTATAGCCAGACTTTCTAAATGCAATTACACCAAGATATGTTATTAGGCAGACTTTCTAAATGCAATTACACCAAGATATGCTATTAGGGGACTTCTAAATGCAATTACACCAAGATATGCTATTAGGGGACTTCTAAATGCAATTACACCAAGATATGCTATTAGGGGACTTCTAAATGCAATTATACTAAGATATGCTATTAGGGGACTTCTAAATGCAATTACACCAAGGTATGCTATTAGGCGGACTTTCTAAATGATATTACACCAAGATATACTGTTAGGGCACTTCTAAATGCAATTAAACCAAGATATGCTATCAGACGGACTTTCTAAGTGCAATTACCCCAAGACATGCTATAGACAGACTTTCTAAATGCAATTACACCAGGATATGCTATAGGCAGACTTTCTAAATACAATTACACCAAGATATGCTATTAGGGGACTTCTAAATGCAATTACAGTAATATATGCTATTAGGGGACTTCTAAATGCAATTACACTAAGATATGCTATTAGGGGTCTTCTAAATGCAATTACACCACAGGTATGTTATTAGGCAGTGTTTCTAAATGCAATTACACCAAGATATGCTACAAGGCAGACTTTCTAAATGCAATTACACCAAGATATGCTATAGCCAGACTTTCTAAATGCAATTACACCAAGATATGTTATTAGGCAGACTTTCTAAATGCAATTACACCAAGATATGCTATTAGGGGACTTCTAAATGCAATTACACCAAGATATGCTATTAGGGGACTTCTAAATGCAATTACACCAAGATATGCTATTAGGGGACTTCTAAATGCAATTATACTAAGATATGCTATTAGGGGACTTCTAAATGCAATTACACCAAGGTATGCTATTAGGCGGACTTTCTAAATGATATTACACCAAGATATACTGTTAGGGCACTTCTAAATGCAATTAAACCAAGATATGCTATCAGACGGACTTTCTAAGTGCAATTACCCCAAGACATGCTATAGACAGACTTTCTAAATGCAATTACACCAGGATATGCTATAGGCAGACTTTCTAAATACAATTACACCAAGATATGCTATTAGGGGACTTCTAAATGCAATTACACCAAGATATGCTATTAGGGGACTTCTAAATGCAAATACAGTAATATATGCTATTAGGGGACTTCTAAATGCAATTACACTAAGATATGCTATTAGGGGTCTTCTAAATGCAATTACACCAAGGTATGCTATTAGGTGGACTTTCTAAATGCAAGTACACCAAGGTATGCTGTTAGGTGGACTTTCTAAATGCAATTGCACCAAGATATGCTATCAGGCGGACTTTCTAAATGCAATTACACTAAGATATGCTATTAGGGGACTTCTAAATGCAATTGCACCAAGATATACTATTAGGGGACTTCTAAATGCAATTACACTAAGATATGCTATCAGGCGGACTTTCTAAGTGTAGACCACACCAAAGATATGCTATTAGGGACACATTCCAAATGCAACCACACTACAGGTATGCTATTAGGCGGACTTTCTAAATGCAATTACACCAAGATATGCTATTATGCAGACTTTCTAAATGCAATTACACCAACATATGCTATCAGACGGACTTTCTAAATGCAATTACACCAAGATATGATATCAGACGGACCTTCTAAATGCAATTACACCAAGATATGCTATCAGACGGACTTTCTAAATACAATTACACCAAGATATGCTATAGGCAGTCTTTCTAAATGTAATTACACCAAGATATGCTATTAGGGGACTTCTAAATGCAATAACACCAAGGTATGCTATCAAACAGACTTTCTAAATGCAATTACACCAAGATATGCTATTAGGCGGACTTTCTAAATGCAATTACACCAAGATATGCTATTATGCGGACTTTCTAAATGCAATTACACCAACATATGCTATCAGACGGACTTTCTAAATGCAATTACACCAAGATATGATATCAGACGGACCTTCTAAATGCAATTACACCAAGATATGCTGTCAGACGGACTTTCTAAATACAATTACACCAAGATATGCTATAGGCAGTCTTTCTAAATGTAATTACACCAAGATATGCTATTAGGGGACTTCTAAATGCAATTACACCAAGGTATGCTATCAAACAGACTTTCTAAATGCAATTACACCAAGATATGCTATTAGGCGGACCTTCTAAATGCAATTACACCAAGGTATGCTATCAGACGGACTTTCTAAATGCAATTACACCAAAACATGCTATAGGCAGACTTTCTAAATGCAATTACACCAGGTTATGCTATAGGCAGACTTTCTAAATGCAACTACACCAAGATATGCTATTAGGGGACTTCTAAATGCAATTACACCAAGATATGCTATTAGTGGACTTCTAAATGCAATTACACCAAGATATGCTATCAGGGGACTTCTAAATGCAATTACACTAAGATATGCTTTCAAGCAGACCTTCTAAGTGTATACCACACCAAAGTTATGCTACTAGGGACATTTTCAAAATGCAACCACTTCTAGGAGCAACCACACCACAGGTATGCTATAAGGCGGACTTTCTAAATGCAATTACAACAAGATATGCTATTAGGCGGACTTTCTAAATGCAATTACACCAAGATATGCTATTAGGTGGACTTTCTAAATGCAATTACACCAAGATATGCTATTAGGGAACTTCTAAATGCAATTACACCAAGATATGTTATCAGACGGACTTTCTAAATGCAATTACACCAAGATATGATATCAGACAGACTTTCTAAATGCAATTACACCAAGATATGCTATCAGACGGATGTTTTAAATGCAATTACACCAAGATATGCTATAGGCAGTCTTTCTAAATGCAATTCCACCAAAATATGCTATAGGCCGACTTTCTAAATGCAATTACACCAAGATATGCTATCAGGCGGACTTTCTAAGTGTAGACCACACCAAATGTATGCTATTAGGGACACGTTCAAAATGCAACCACTTCTAGGAGCAACCAGACCACAGGTATGCTATTAGGCGGACTTTCTAAATGCCATTACACCAAGATATGTTATTAGGCAGACTTTCTAAATGCAATTACACCAAGATATTCTATTAGGGGACTTCTAAATGCAATTACACCAAGGTATGCTATTAGGCGGACTTTCTAAATGCAATTACACCAAGGTATGCTGTTAGGTGG
The DNA here is from genome assembly GCF_040938575.1 of Ambystoma mexicanum. Taxonomy (NCBI): domain Eukaryota; kingdom Metazoa; phylum Chordata; class Amphibia; order Caudata; family Ambystomatidae; genus Ambystoma; species Ambystoma mexicanum. The sequence goes on from NC_090932.1 coordinate 55,299,015, forward strand.
ATTTCTAAATGCAATTACACTAAGATATGCTATTAGGGGACCTCTAAATGTAATTACACCAAGATATGCTATTAGGGGACTTCTAAATGCAATTACACTAAGATATGCTATCAGGCGGACTTTCTAAGTGCAGACTACACCAAAGATATGCTACTACAGACACGTTCAAAATGCAACCACTTCTAGGAGCAACCACACCACAGATATGCTATTAGGCAGTGTTTCTAAATGCAATTACACCAAGATATGCTATCCGATGGACTTTCTAAATGCAATTACACCAAGATATGCTATTAGGCAGACTTTCTAAATGCAATTACACCAAGATATGCTATTAGGGGACTTCTAAATGCAATTGCACCAAGATATGCTATCAGACGGACTTTCTAAATGCAATTACACCAAGATATGATATCAGACAGACTTTCTAAATGTAATTACACCAAGATATGCTATCAGACGGACTTTCTAAATGCAATTACACCAAGATATGCTATAGGCAGACCTTCTAAATGCAATTACACCAAGATATGTTATTAGGAAGACTTTCTAAATACAATTACACCAAGATATGCTATTAGGGGACTTCTAAATGCAATTACACCAAGATATGCTATTAGGGGACTTCTAAATGCAATTACACTAAGATATGCTATTAGGGGACTTCTAAATGCAATTACACCAAGATATGCTATTAGGGGACTTCTACATGCAATTACACTAAGATATGCTATTAGGGGACTTCTAAATGCAATTACACTAAGATATGCTATTAGGGGACTTCTACATGCAATTACACTAAGATATGCTATCAGGTGGACTTTCTAAATGCAATTACACCAAGATATGCTATTAGGGGACTTCTAAATGCAATTGCACCAAGATATGCTATCAGACGGACTTTCTAAGTGTAGACTACACCAAAGATATTCTATTGGGGACACGTTCAAAATGCAACCACTTCTAGGAGCAACCACACCACAGGTATGCTATTAGGCAGTGTTTCTAAATGCAATTACACCAAGATATGCTATTAGGGGACTTCTAAATGCAATTGCACCAAGATATGCTATCAGACGGACTTTCTAAATGCAATTACACCAAGATATGATATCAGACAGACTTTCTAAATGTAATTACACCAAGATATGCTATCAGACGGACTTTCTAAATGCAATTACACAAAGATATGCTATAGGCAGACTTTCTAAATGCAATTACACCAAGATATGCTATTAGGGGACTTCTAAATGCAATTACACCAAGATATGCTATTAGGGGACTTCTAAATGCAATTATACTAAGATATGCTATTAGGGGACTTCTAAATGCAATTACACCATGGTATGCCATTAGACGGACTTTCTAAATGCATTTACACCAAGGTATGCTGTTAGGCAGACTTTCTAAATGCAATTACACCAAGATATGCTATCAGGCGGACTTTCTAAATGCAATTAGACCAAGATATGCTATTAGGGGACTTGTAAATGCAATTACACTAAGATATGCTATCAGGCGGACTTTCTAAGTGTAGACTACACCAAAGATATGTTATTAGGGACACGTTCAAAATGCAACCACTTCTAGGAGCAACCACACCACAGGTATGCTATTAGGCAGTGCTTCTAAATGCAATTACACCAAGATATGCTATCAGACAGACTTTATAAATGCAATTACGCCAAGGTGTGCTATTAGGCGGACTTCCTAAATGCAATTACACGAAGATATGCTATTAGGTGGACTTTGTAAATGCAATTACACCAAGATATGCTATTAGGCGGACTTTCTAAATGCAATTACACCAAGATATGCTGTTAGGGGACTTCTAAGTGCCATTACACCAAGATATGCTATCAGACGGACTTTCTAAGTGCAATTACCCCAAGACATGCTATAGGCAGACTTTCTAAATGCAATTAGACCAGGATATGCTATAGGCAGACTTTCTAAATACAATTACACCAAGATATGCTATCAGGTGGACTTTCTAAATGCAATTACACTAAGATGTGCTATTAGGGGACTTCTAAATGCAATTACACTAAGATATGCTATCAGGCAGACTTTCTAAGTGTAGACTACACCAAAGATATGCTATTAGGGACACATTCAAAATGCAACCACTTCTAGGAGCAACCACACCACAGGTATGCTATTAGGCAGTGTTTCTAAATGCAATTACACCAAGATATGCTATCAGACAGACTTTCCAAATGCAATTACACCAAGGTATGCTATTAGGTGGACTTTCTAAATGCAATTACACCAAGATATGATATTAGGGGACTTCTAAATGCAATTACACCAAGATATGCTACCAGACGGACTTTCTAAATGCAATTACACCAAGATATGATATCAGACAGACTTTCTAAATGCAATTATGCCAAGGTATGCCATTAGGCAGACTTCCTAAATGCAATTACACCAAGATATGCTATTAGGCGCACTTTCTAAATGCAATTACACCAAGATATGCTATTAGGTGGACTTTCTGAATGCAATTACACCAAGATATGCTATTAGGGGACTTCTAAATGCAATTACACCAAGATATGCTATCAGACGGACTTTCTAAGTGCAATTACACAAAGATATTCTATAGGCAGACTTTCTAAATGCAATTACACCAAGATATGCTATAGGCAGACTTTCTAAATGCAATTACACCAAGATATGTTATTAGGCAGACTTTCTAAATGCAATCACACCAAGATATGCTATTAGGGGACTTCTAAATGCAATTACATCAAGATATGCTATTAGGGGACTTCTAAATGCAATTACACCAAGGTATGCTATTAGGCGGACTTTCCAAATGCAAGTACACCAAGGTATGCTATTAGGCAGACTTTCTAAATGCAAGTACACCAAGATATGCTATCAGGCGGACTTTATAAATGTAATTACACTAAGATATGCTATTAGGGGACTTCTAAATGCAATTACACCAAGATATGCTATTAGGGGACTTCTAAATGCAATTACACCAAGATATGATATCAGACGGACTTTCTAAATGCAATTACTCCAAGGTATGCTATTAGGCGGACTTCCTAAATGCAATTACACCAAGATATGCTATTAGGCGGACTTTCTAAATGCAATTACACCAAGATATGCTATTAGGCGGACTTTCTAAATGCAATTACACCAAGATATGCTATTTGGCGGACTTTATGAATGCAATTACACCAAGATATGCTATTAGGGGACTTCTAAATGCAATTACACCAAGATATGCTATTAGACGGACTTTCTAAGTGTAGACCACACCAAAGATATGCTATAAGGGACACGTTCAAAATGCAACCACTTCTAGGAGCAACCACACCACAGGTATGCTATTAAGCAGACTTTCTAAATGCAATTACACCAAGATATGCTATTAGGTGACTTTCTAAATGCAATTACACCAAGATATGCTATTAGGCAGACTTTCTAAATGCAATTACACCAAGATATGCTATTAGGGAACTTCTAAATGCAATTACACCAAGATATGCTATCAGACGGACTTTCTAAATGCAATTACACCAAGATATGATATCAGACAGACTTTCTAAATGCAATTACACCAAGATATGCTATCAGACGGATGTTCTAAATGCAATTACACCAAGATATGCTATAGGCAGTCTTTCTAAATGCAATTACACCAAGATATGCTATAGGCAGACTTTCTAAATGCAATTAGACCAAGATATGTTATTAGGCAGACTTTCTAAATGCAATTACACCAAGATATGCTATTAGGGACTTCTAAATGCAATTACACCAAGATATGTTATTAGGGGACTTCAAATGCAATTACACCAAGGTATGGTATTAGGCGGACTTTCTAAGTGCAATTACACCAAGATATGCTGTTAGGTGGACATTCTAAATGCAATTACACCAAGATATGCTATCAGGTGGACTTTCTAAATGCAATTACACTAAGATATGCTATTAGGGGACTTCTAAATGCAATTACATTAAGATATGCTATCAGGCAGACTTTCTAAGTGTAGACTACACCAAAGATATGCTATTAGGGACACATTCAAAATGCAACCACTTCTAGGAGCAACCACACCACAGGTATGCTATTAGGCAGTGTTTCTAAATGCAATTACACCAAGATATGCTATCAGACAGACTTTCTAAATGCAATTACACCAAGGTATGCTATTAGGTGGACTTTCTAAATGCAATTACACCAAGATATGATATTAGGGGACTTCTAAATGCAATTACACCAAGATATGCTATAAGGTGGACTTTCTGAATGCAATTACACCAAGATATGCTATTAGGGGACTTCTAAATGCAATTACACCAAGATATGCTATCAGACGGACTTTCTAAGTGCAATTACACCAAGATATGCTATAGGCAGACTTTCTAAATGCAATTACACCAAGATATGCTATAGGCAGACTTTCTAAATGCAATCACACCAGGATATGCTATTAGGGGACTTCTAAATGCAATTACATCAAGATATGCTATTAGGGGAATTCTAAATGCAATTACACCAAGGTATGCTATTAGGCGGACTTTCCAAATGCAAGTACACCAAGGTATGCTATTAGGCAGACTTTCTAAATGCAAGTACACCAAGGTATGCTGTTAGGCAGACTTTCTAAATGCAATTACACCAAGATATGCTATCAGGCGGACTTTCTAAATGCAATTACACTAAGATATGCTATTAGGGGACTTCTAAATGCAATTACACCAAGATATGCTATTAGGGGACTTCTAAATGCAATTACACCAAGATATGCTATCAGACGGACTTTCTAAATACAATTACACCAAGATATGATATCAGACTGACTTTCTAAATGCAATTACTCCAAGGTATGCTATTAGGCGGACTTCCTAAATGCAATTACACCAAGATATGCTATTAGGCGGACTTTCTAAATGCAATTACACCAAGATATGCTATTTGGCGGACTTTATGAATGCAATTACACCAAGATATGCTATTAGGGGACTTCTAAATGCAATTACACCAAGATATGCTATCAGACGGACTTTCTAAATGCAATTACACCAAGATATGCTATAGGCAGACTTTCTAAATGTAATTACACCAAGATATGCTATAAGCAGACTTTCTAAATGCAATTACACCAAGATATGTTATTAGGCAGACTTTCTAAATGCAATTACACCAAGATATGCTATTAGGGGACTTCTAAATGCAATTACACCAAGATATGCTATTAGGGGACTTCTAAATGCAATTACACCAAGGTATGCTATTAGGCGGACTTTCTAAATGCAAGTACACCAAGGTATGCTGTTAGGCGGACTTTCTAAGTGTAGACCACACCAAAGATATGCTATTAAGGACACGTTCAAAATGCAAACACTTCTAGGAGCAACCACACCACAGGTATGCTATTAGGCCGACTTTCTAAATGCAATTACACCAAGATATGCTATCAGGCGGACTTTCTAAGTGTAGACCACACCAAATGTATGCTATTAGGGACACGTTCAAAATGCAACCACTTCTAGGAGCAACCAGACCACAGGTATGCTATTAGGCGGACTTTCTAAATGCCATTACACCAAGATATGTTATTAGGCAGACTTTCTAAATGCAATTACACCAAGATATTCTATTAGGGGACTTCTAAATGCAATTACACCAAGGTATGCTATTAGGGGGACTTTCTAAATGCAATTACACCAAGGTATGCTGTTAGGTGGATTTCTAAATGCAATTACACTAAGATATGCTATTAGGGGACCTCTAAATGTAATTACACCAAGATACGCTATTAGGGGACTTCTAAATGCAATTACACTAAGATATGCTATCAGGCGGACTTTCTAAGTGCAGACTACACCAAAGATATGCTACTAGGGACACGTTCAAAATGCAAGCACTTCTAGGAGCAACCACACCACAGATATGCTATTAGGCAGTGTTTCTAAATGCAATTACACCAAGATATGCTATCCGATGGACTTTCTAAATGCAATTACACCAAGATATGCTATTAGGCAGACTTTCTAAATGCAATTACACCAAGATATGCTATTAGGGGACTTCTAAATGCAATTGCACCAAGATATGCTATCAGACGGACTTTCTAAATGCAATTACACCAAGATATGATATCAGACAGACTTTCTAAATGTAATTACACCAAGATATGCTATCAGACGGACTTTCTAAATGCAATTACACCAAGATATGCTATAGGCTGACCTTCTAAATGCAATTACACCAAGATATGTTATTAGGAAGACTTTCTAAATACAATTACACCAAGATATGCTATTAGGGGACTTCTAAATGCAATTACACCAAGATATGCTATTAGGGGACCTCTAAATGCAATTACACTAAGATATGCTATTAGGGGACTTCTAAATGCAATTACACCAAGATATGCTATTAGGGGACTTCTACATGCAATTACACTAAGATATGCTATTAGGGGACTTCTAAATGCAATTACACTAAGATATGCTATTAGGGGACTTCTACATGCAATTACACTAAGATATGCTATCAGGTGGACTTTCTAAATGCAATTACACCAAGATATGCTATTAGGGGACTTCTAAATGCAATTGCACCAAGATATGCTATCAGACGGACTTTCTAAGTGTAGACTACACCAAAGATATTCTATTGGGGAAACGTTCAAAATGCAACCACTTCTAGGAGCAACCACACCACAGGTATGCTATTAGGCAGTGTTTCTAAATGCAATTACACCAAGATATGCTATTAGGGGACTTCTAAATGCAATTGCACCAAGATATGCTATCAGACGGACTTTCTAAATGCAATTACACCAAGATATGCTATCAGGTGGACTTTCTAAATGTAATTACACCAAGATATGCTATCAGACGGACTTTCTAAATGCAATTACACAAAGATATGCTATAGGCAGACTTTCTAAATGCAATTACACCAAGATATGCTATTAGGGGACTTCTAAATGCAATTACACCAAGATATGCTATTAGGGGACTTCTAAATGCAATTATACTAAGATATGCTATTAGGGGACTTCTAAATGCAATTACACCATGGTATGCCATTAGACGGACTTTCTAAATGCATTTACACCAAGGTATGCTGTTAGGCAGACTTTCTAAATGCAATTACACCAAGATATGCTATCAGGCGGACTTTCTAAATGCAATTAGACCAAGATATGCTATTAGGGGACTTGTAAATGCAATTACACTAAGATATGCTATCAGGCGGACTTTCTAAGTGTAGACTACACCAAAGATATGTTATTAGGGACACGTTCAAAATGCAACCACTTCTATGAGCAACCACACCACAGGTATGCTATTAGGCAGTGCTTCTGAATGCAATTACACCAAGATATGCTATCAGACAGACTTTATAAATGCAATTACGCCAAGGTGTGCTATTCGGCGGACTTCCTAAATGCAATTACACGAAGATATGCTATTAGGTGGACTTTGTAAATGCAATTACACCAAGATATGCTATTAGGCGGACTTTCTAAATGCAATTACACCAAGATATGCTGTTAGGGGACTTCTAAGTGCCATTACACTAAGATATGCTATCAGACGGACTTTCTAAGTGCAATTACCCCAAGACATGCTATAGGCAGACTTTCTAAATGCAATTAGACCAGGATATGCTATAGGCAGACTTTCTAAATACAATTACACCAAGATATGCTATTAGGGGACTTCTAAATGCAATTACACCAAGATATGCTATTAGGGGACCTCTAGATGCAATTACAGTAAGATATTCTATTAGGGGACTTCTAAATGCAATTACACTAAGATATGCTATTAGGGGACTTCTAAATGCAATTACACCAAGGTATGCTATTAGGCGGACTTTCTAAATGCAAGTACACCAAGGTATGCTGTTAGGCGGACTTTCTAAATGCAATTGCACCAAGATATGCTATCAGGCGGACTTTCTAAATGCAATTACACTAAGATATGCTATTAGGGGACTTCTAAATGCAATTGCACCAAGATATGCTATTAGGGGACTTCTAAATGCAATTACACTAAGATATGCTATCAGGCGGACTTTCTAAGTGTAGACCACACCAAAGATATGCTATTAGGGACACGTTCCAAATGCAACCACTTCTAGGAGCAACCACACTACAGGTATGCTATTAGGCGGACTTTCTAAATGCAATTACACCAAGATATGCTATTAGGCAGACTTTCTAAATGCAATTACACCAACATATGCTATCAGACGGACTTTCTAAATGCAATTACACCAAGATATGATATCAGACGGACCTTCTAAATGCAATTACACCAAGATATTCTATCAGACGGACTTTCTAAATGCAATTACACCAAGATATGCTATAGGCAGTCTTTCTAAATGCAATTACACCAAGATATGCTATAGGCAGACTTTCTAAATGCAATTACACCAAGATATGTTATTAGGCAGACTTTCTAAATGCAATTACACCAAGATATGCTATTGGGGGACTTCTTAATGTAATTACACCAAGATATGCTATTATGGGACTTCTAAATGCAATTACACCAAGGTATGCTATTAGGCGGACTTTCTAAATGCAATTACAGCAAGGTATGCGGTTAGGTGGACTTTCTAAATGCAATTAAACCACGATATGCTATCAGGTGGACTTTCTAAATGCAATTACACTAAGATATGCTATTAGGGGACTTCTAAATGCAATTACACCAAGATATGCTATTAGGGGACTTCTAAATGCAATTACACTAATATATGCTATCAGGCGGACTTTCTAAGTGTAGACTACACCAAAGATATGCTGTTAGGGACAAGTTCAAAATGCAACTACTTCTAGGAGCAACCACACCACAGGTATGCTATTAGGCAGTGTTTCTAAATGCAATTACACCAAGATATGCTATCAGACAGACTTTCTAAATGCAATTGCACCAAGATATGCTATTAGGCGGACTTTCTAAATGCAATTATACCACGATATGCTATTAGGCGGACTTTCTGAATGCAATTACACCAAGATATGCTATTAGGGGACTTCTAAATGCAATTACACCAAGATATGCTATCAGACGGACTTTCTAAATGAAATTACACCAAGACGTGCTATAGGCAGACTTTCTAAATGCAACTACACCAAGATATGCTATTAGGGGACTTCTAAATGCAATTACACCAAGATATTCTATTAGTGGACTTCTAAATGCAATTACACCAAGGTATGCTATTAGGCGGACATTCTAAATGCAAGTACAGCAAGGTATGCTGTTAGGTGGACTTTCTAAATGCAATTACACCAGGATATGCTATCAGGCGGACTTTCTAAATGCAATTACACTAAGATATGCTATTAGGGGACTTCAAAATGCAATTACACTAAGATATGCTATCAAGCAGACTTTCTAAGTCTATACCACACCAAAGATATGCTATTAGCGACATGTTCAAAATGCAACCACTTCTAGGAGCAACCACACCACAGGTATGCTATAAGGCGGACTTTCTAAATGCAATTCCACCAAGATATGCTATTAAGCGGACTTTCTAAATGCAATTACAACAAGATATGCTATTAGGTGGACTTTCTAAATGCAATTACACCAAGATATGCTATCAGACGGACTTTCTAAATGCAATTACACCAAGATATGATATCAGACAGACTTTCTAAATGCAATTACACCAGGATATGCTATCAGACGGATGTTCTAAATGCAATTAAACCAAGATATGCTATAGGCAGTCTTTCTAAATGCAATTACACCAAAATATGCTATAGGCAGACTTTCTAAATGCAATTACACCAAGATATGTTATTAGGCAGAGTTTCTAAATGCAATTACACCAAGGTATGCTGTAAGGTGGACTTTCTAAATGCAATTACACCAAGATATGCTATCAGGTTGACTTTATAAATGCAATTACACTAAGATATGCTATTAGGGGACTTCTAAATGCAATTACACCAAGATATGCTATCAGACGGACTTTCTAAATGCAATTACACCAAGATATGCTATCAGACAGACTTTCTAAATGCAATTACACCAAGGTATGCTATTAGGTGGACTTTCTAAATGCAATTACACCAAGATATGATATTAGGGGACTTCTAAATGCAATTACACCAAGATATGCTACCAGACGGACTTTCTAAATGCAATTACACCAAGATATGATATCAGACAGACTTTCTAAATGCAATTACGCCAAGGTATGCTATTAGGCAGACTTCCTAAATGCAATTACACCAAGATATGCTATTAGGCGCACTTTCTAAATGCAATTACACCAAGATATGCTATTAGGGGACTTCTAAATGCAATTACACCAAGATATGCTATAAGGTGGACTTTCTGAATGCAATTACACCAAGATATGCTATTAGGGGACTTCTAAATGCAATTACACCAAGATATGCTATCAGACGGACTTTCTAAGTGCAATTACACCAAGATATGCTACAGGCAGACTTTCTAAATGCAATTACACCAAGATATGCTATAGGCAGACTTTCTAAATGCAATCACACCAGGATATGCTATTAGGGGACTTCTAAATGCAATTACATCAAGATATGCTATTAGGGGAATTCTAAATGCAATTACACCAAGGTATGCTATTAGGCGGACTTTCCAAATGCAAGTACACCAAGGTATGCTATTAGGCAGACTTTCTAAATGCAAGTACACCAAGGTATGCTGTTAGGCAGACTTTCTAAATGCAATTACACCAAGATATGCTATCAGGCGGACTTTATAAATGCAATTACACTAAGATATGCTATTAGGGGACTTCTAAATGCAATTACACCAAGATATGCTATCAGGCGGACTTTCTAAATGCAATTACACTAAGATATGCTATTAGGGGACTTCTAAATGCAATTACACCAAGATATGCTATTAGGGGACTTCTAAATGCAATTACACCAAGATATGCTATCAGACGGACTTTCTAAATACAATTACACCAAGATATGATATCAGACTGACTTTCTAAATGCAATTACTCCAAGGTATGCTATTAGGCGGACTTCCTAAATGCAATTACACCAAGATATGCTATTAGGCGGACTTTCTAAATGCAATTACACCAAGATATGCTATTTGGCGGACTTTATGAATGCAATTACACCAAGATATGCTATTAGGGGACTTCTAAATGCAATTACACCAAGATATGCTATCAGACAGACTTTCTAAATGCAATTACACCAAGATATGCTATAGGCAGACTTTCTAAATGTAATTACACCAAGATATGCTATAGGCAGACTTTCTAAATGCAATTACACCAAGATATGTTATTAGGCAGACTTTCTAAATGCAATTACACCAAGATATGCTATTAGGGGACTTCTAAATGCAATTACACCAAGATATGCTATTAGGGGACTTCTAAATGCAATTACACCAAGGTATGCTATTAGGCGGACTTTCTAAATGCAAGTACACCAAGGTATGCTGTTAGGCGGACTTTCTAAGTGTAGACCACACCAAAGATATGCTATTAAGGACACGTTCAAAATGCAAACACTTCTAGGAGCAACCACACCACAGGTATGCTATTAGGCCGACTTTCTAAATGCAATTACACCAAGATATGCTATCAGGCGGACTTTCTAAGTGTAGACCACACCAAATGTATGCTATTAGGGACACGTTCAAAATGCAACCACTTCTAGGAGCAACCAGACCACAGGTATGCTATTAGGCGGACTTTCTAAATGCCATTACACCAAGATATGTTATTAGGCAGACTTTCTAAATGCAATTACACCAAGATATTCTATTAGGGGACTTCTAAATGCAATTACACCAAGGTATGCTATTAGGCGGACTTTCTAAATGCAATTACACCAAGGTATGCTGTTAGGTGGATTTCTAAATGCAATTACACTAAGATATGCTATTAGGGGACCTCTAAATGTAATTACACCAAGATATGCTATTAGGGGACTTCTAAATGCAATTACACTAAGATATGCTATCAGGCGGACTTTCTAAGTGCAGACTACACCAAAGATATGCTACTAGGGACACGTTCAAAATGCAAGCACTTCTAGGAGCAACCACACCACAGATATGCTATTAGGCAGTGTTTCTAAATGCAATTACACCAAGATATGCTATCCGATGGACTTTCTAAATGCAATTACACCAAGATATGCTATTAGGCAGACTTTCTAAATGCAATTACACCAAGATATGCTATTAGGGGACTTCTAAATGCAATTGCACCAAGATATGCTATCAGACGGACTTTCTAAATGCAATTACACCAAGATATGATATCAGACAGACTTTCTAAATGTAATTACACCAAGATATGCTATCAGACGGACTTTCTAAATGCAATTACACCAAGATATGCTATAGGCTGACCTTCTAAATGCAATTACACCAAGATATGTTATTAGGAAGACTTTCTAAATACAATTACACCAAGATATGCTATTAGGGGACTTCTAAATGCAATTACACCAAGATATGCTATTAGGGGACCTCTAAATGCAATTACACTAAGATATGCTATTAGGGGACTTCTAAATGCAATTACACCAAGATATGCTATTAGGGGACTTCTACATGCAATTACACTAAGATATGCTATTAGGGGACTTCTAAATGCAATTACACTAAGATATGCTATTAGGGGACTTCTACATGCAATTACACTAAGATATGCTATCAGGTGGACTTTCTAAATGCAATTACACCAAGATATGCTATTAGGGGACTTCTAAATGCAATTGCACCAAGATATGCTATCAGACGGACTTTCTAAGTGTAGACTACACCAAAGATATTCTATTGGGGAAACGTTCAAAATGCAACCACTTCTAGGAGCAACCACACCACAGGTATGCTATTAGGCAGTGTTTCTAAATGCAATTACACCAAGATATGCTATTAGGGGACTTCTAAATGCAATTGCACCAAGATATGCTATCAGACGGACTTTCTAAATGCAATTACACCAAGATATGCTATCAGGTGGACTTTCTAAATGTAATTACACCAAGATATGCTATCAGACGGACTTTCTAAATGCAATTAGACCAAGATATGCTATTAGGGGACTTGTAAATGCAATTACACTAAGATATGCTATCAGGCGGACTTTCTAAATGCAATTACACCAAGATATGCTATTAGGGGACTTCTAAATGCAATTATACTAAGATATGCTATTAGGGGACTTCTAAATGCAATTACACCATGGTATGCCATTAGACGGACTTTCTAAATGCATTTACACCAAGGTATGCTGTTAGGCAGACTTTCTAAATGCAATTACACCAAGATATGCTATCAGGCGGACTTTCTAAATGCAATTAGACCAAGATATGCTATTAGGGGACTTGTAAATGCAATTACACTAAGATATGCTATCAGGCGGACTTTCTAAGTGTAGACTACACCAAAGATATGTTATTAGGGACACGTTCAAAATGCAACCACTTCTAGGAGCAACCACACCACAGGTATGCTATTAGGCAGTGCTTCTAAATGCAATTACACCAAGATATGCTATCAGACAGACTTTATAAATGCAATTACGCCAAGGTGTGCTATTAGGCGGACTTCCTAAATGCAATTACACGAAGATATGCTATTAGGTGGACTTTGTAAATGCAATTACACCAAGATATGCTATTAGGCGGACTTTCTAAATGCAATTACACCAAGATATGCTGTTAGCGGACTTCTAAGTGCCATTACACTAAGATATGCTATCAGACGGACTTTCTAAGTGCAATTACCCCAAGACATGCTATAGGCAGACTTTCTAAATGGAATTAGACCAGGCTATGCTATAGGCAGACTTTCTAAATACAATTACACCAAGATATGCTATTAGGGGACTTCTAAATGCAATTACACCAAGATATGCTATTAGGGGACCTCTAGATGCAATTACAGTAAGATATTCTATTAGGGGACTTCTAAATGCAATTACACTAAGATATGCTATTAGGGGACTTCTAAATGCAATTACACCAAGGTATGCTATTAGGCGGACTTTCTAAATGCAAGTACACCAAGGTATGCTGTTAGGCGGACTTTCTAAATGCAATTGCACCAAGATATGCTATCAGGCGGACTTTCTAAATGCAATTACACTAAGATATGCTATTAGGGGACTTCTAAATGCAATTGCACCAAGATATGCTATTAGGGGACTTCTAAATGCAATTACACTAAGATATGCTATCAGGCGGACTTTCTAAGTGTAGACCACACCAAAGATATGCTATTAGGGACACGTTCCAAATGCAACCACTTCTAGGAGCAACCACACTACAGGTATGCTATTAGGCGGACTTTCTAAATGCAATTACACCAAGATATGCTATTAGGCAGACTTTCTAAATGCAATTACACCAACATATGCTATCAGACGGACTTTCTAAATGCAATTACACCAAGATATGATATCAGACTGACCTTCTAAATGCAATTACACCAAGATATTCTATCAGACGGACTTTCTAAATGCAATTACACCAAGATATGCTATAGGCAGTCTTTCTAAATGCAATTACACCAAGATATGCTATAGGCAGACTTTCTAAATGCAATTACACCAAGATATGTTATTAGGCAGACTTTCTAAATGCAATTACACCAAGATATGCTATTGGGGGACTTCTTAATGTAATTACACCAAGATATGCTATTATGGGACTTCTAAATGCAATTACACCAAGGTATGCTATTAGGCGGACTTTCTTAATGCAATTACAGCAAGGTATGCGGTTAGGTGGACTTTCTAAATGCAATTAAACCACGATATGCTATCAGGTGGACTTTCTAAATGCAATTACACTAAGATATGCTATTAGGGGACTTCTAAATGCAATTACACCAAGATATGCTATTAGGGGACTTCTAAATGCAATTACACTAATATATGCTATCAGGCGGACTTTCTAAGTGTAGACTACACCAAAGATATGCTGTTAGGGACAAGTTCAAAATGCAACTACTTCTAGGAGCAACCACACCACAGGTATGCTATTAGGCAGTGTTTCTAAATGCAATTACACCAAGATATGCTATCAGACAGACTTTCTAAATGCAATTGCACCAAGATATGCTATTAGGCGGACTTTCTAAATGCAATTATACCACGATATGCTATTAGGCGGACTTTCTGAATGCAATTACACCAAGATATGCTATTAGGGGACTTCTAAATGCAATTACACCAAGATATGCTATCAGACGGACTTTCTAAATGAAATTACACCAAGACGTGCTATAGGCAGACTTTCTAAATGCAACTACACCAAGATATGCTATTAGGGGACTTCTAAATGCAATTACACCAAGATATTCTATTAGTGGACTTCTAAATGCAATTACACCAAGGTATGCTATTAGGCGGACATTCTAAATGCAAGTACAGCAAGGTATGCTGTTAGGTGGACTTTCTAAATGCAATTACACCAGGATATGCTATCAGGCGGACTTTCTAAATGCAATTACACTAAGATATGCTATTAGGGGACTTCAAAATGCAATTACACTAAGATATGCTATCAAGCAGACTTTCTAAGTCTATACCACACCAAAGATATGCTATTAGCGACATGTTCAAAATGCAACCACTTCTAGGAGCAACCACACCACAGGTATGCTATAAGGCGGACTTTCTAAATGCAATTCCACCAAGATATGCTATTAGGCGGACTTTCTAAATGCAATTACAACAAGATATGCTATTAGGTGGACTTTCTAAATGCAATTACACCAAGATATGCTATCAGACGGACTTTCTAAATGCAATTACACCAAGATATGATATCAGACAGACTTTCTAAATGCAATTACACCAGGATATGCTATCAGACGGATGTTCTAAATGCAATTAAACCAAGATATGCTATAGGCAGTCTTTCTAAATGCAATTACACCAAAATATGCTATAGGCAGACTTTCTAAATGCAATTACACCAAGATATGTTATTAGGCAGAGTTTCTAAATGCAATTACACCAAGGTATGCTGTAAGGTGGACTTTCTAAATGCAATTACACCAAGATATGCTATCAGGTTGACTTTATAAATGCAATTACACTAAGATATGCTATTAGGGGACTTCTAAATGCAATTACACTAAGATATGCTATCAGGCGGACTTTCTAAGTGTAGACTACACCAAAGATATGCTATTAGGGACACGTTCAAAATGCAACCACTTCTAGGAGCAACCACACCACAGGTATGCTATTAAGCAATGTTTCTAAATGTAATTACACAAAGCTATGCTATCAGACAAACTTTCTAAATGCAATTACACCAAGGTATGCTATTAGGCGGACTTTCTAAATGCAATTACACCAAGATATGCTATCAGGGGACTTCTAAATGCAATTACACCAAGATATGCTATCAGACGGACTTTCTAAAAGCAATTACACCAAGATATGATATCAGACGGACTTTCTAAATGCAATTACGCCAAGGTATGCTATTAAGCAGACTTCCTAAATGCAATTACACCAAGATATGCTATTAGGCGGACTTTCTAAATGCAATTACACCAAGATATGCTATTAGGGAACTTCTAAATGCAATTACACCAAGATATGCCATCAGACGGACTTTCTAAATGCAATTACACCAAGATATGATATCAGACGGACTTTCTAAATGCAATTACACCAAGATATGCTATAGGCAGACTTTCTAAATGCAATTACACCAAGATATGCTATAGGCAGACTTTCTAAATCCAATTACACCAAGATAGGTTATTAGGCAGACTTTCTAAATGCAATTACACCAGGATATGCTATTAGGGGACTTTTAAATGCAATTACACCAAGATATGCTATTAGGGGACTTCTAAATGCAATTATACCAAGGTATGCTATTAGGCAGACTTTCTAAATGCAAGTACACTAAGGTATGCTATTAGGCGAACTTTCTAAATGCAAATACACCAAGGTATGCTGTTTGGCGGACTTTCTAAATGCAATTACACCAAGATATGCTATCAGGCGGACTTTCAAAATGCAATTACACTAAGATATGCTATTAGGGGACTTCTAAATGCAATTACACCAAGATATGCTATTAGGGGACTTCTATATGCAATTACACTAAGATATGCTATCAGGAGGACTTTCTAAGTGTAGACCACACCAAAGATATGCTATTAGGGACACGTTCAAAATGCAACCACTTCTAGGAGCAACCACACCACAGTTATGCTATTAGGCGGACTTTCTAAATGCAATTACACCAAGATATGCTATCAGGCGAACTTTCTAAATGCAATTACACCAAGATATGCTATTAGGCGGACTTCTAAATGCAATTACACTAAGATATGCTATCAGACGGACTTTCTAAGTGTAGACCACACCAAAGATATGCTATAAGGGACACGTTCAAAATGCAACCACTTCTAGGAGCAACCACACCACAGGTATGCTATTAAGCGGACTTTCTAAATGCAATTACACCAAGATATGCTATTAGGTGACTTTCTAAATGCAATTACACCAAGATATGCTATTAGGCAGACATTCTAAATGCAATTACACCAAGATATGCTATTAGGGAACTTCTAAATGCAATTACACCAAGATATGCTATCAGACGGACTTTCTAAATGCAATTACACCAAGATATGATATCAGACAGACTTTCTAAATGCAATTACACCAAGATATGCTATCAGACGGATGTTCTAAATGCAATTACACCAAGATATGCTCTAGGCAGTCTTTCTAAATGCAATTACACCAAGATATGCTATAGGCAGACTTTCTATATGCAATTAGACCAAGATTTGTTATTAGGCAGACTTTTTAAATGCAATTACACCAAGATATGCTATTAGGGACTTTCTAAATGCAATTACACCAAGATATGCTATTAGGGACTTCAAATGCAATTACACCAAGGTATGCTATTAGGCGGACTTTCTAAGTGCAATTACACCAAGATATGCTGTTAGGTGGACATTCTAAATGCAATTACACCAAGATATGCTATCAGGTGGACTTTCTAAATGCAATTACACTAAGATATGCTATTAGGGGACTTCTAAATGCAATTACACTAACATATGCTATCAGGCAGACTTTCTAAGTGTAGACTACACCAAAGATATGCTATTAGGGACACATTCAAAATGCAACCACTTCTAGGAGCAACCACACCACAGGTATGCTATTAGGCAGTGTTTCTAAATGCAATTACACCAAGATATGCTATCAGACAGACTTTCCAAATGCAATTACACCAAGGTATGCTATTAGGTGGACTTTCTAAATGCAATTACACCAAGATATGATATTAGGGGACTTCTAAATGCAATTACACCAAGATATGCTACCAGACGGACTTTCTAAATGCAATTACACCAAGATATGATATCAGACAGACTTTCTAAATGCAATTACGCCAAGGTATGCTATTAGGCAGACTTCCTAAATGCAATTACACCAAGATATGCTATTAGGCGCACTTTCTAAATGCAATTACACCAAGATATGCTATTAGGTGGACTTTCTGAATGCAATTACACCAAGATATGCTATTAGGGGACTTCTAAATGCAATTACACCAAGATATGCTATCAGACGGACTTTCTAAGTGCAATTACACAAAGATATTCTATAGGCAGACTTTCTAAATGCAATTACACCAAGATATGCTATAGGCAGACTTTCTAAATGCAATTACACCAAGATATGTTATTAGGCAGAATTTCTAAATGCAATCACACCAAGATATGCTATTAGGGGACTTCTAAATGCAATTACATCAAGATATGCTATTAGGGGACTTCTAAATGCAATTACACCAAGGTATGCTATTAGGCGGACTTTCCAAATGCAAGTACACCAAGGTATGCTATTAGGCAGACTTTCTAAATGCAAGTACACCAAGGTATGCTGTTAGGCAGACTTTCTAAATGCAATTACACCAAGATATGCTATCAGGCGGACTTTATAAATGCAATTACACTAAGATATGCTATTAGGGGACTTCTAAATGCAATTACACCAAGATATGCTATTAGGGGACTTCTAAATGCAATTACACCAAGATATGATATCAGACGGACTTTCTAAATGCAATTACTCCAAGGTATGCTATTAGGCGGACTTCCTAAATGCAATTACACCAAGATATGCTATTAGGCGGACTTTCTAAATGCAATTACACCAAGATATGCTATTAGGCGGACTTTCTAAATGCAATTACACCAAGATATGCTATTTGGCGGACTTTATGAATGCAATTACACCAAGATATGCTATTAGGGGACTTCTAAATGCAATTACACCAAGATATGCTATCAGACGGACTTTCTAAGTGTAGACCACACCAAAGATATGCTATAAGGGACACGTTCAAAATGCAACCACTTCTAGGAGCAACCACACCACAGGTATGCTATTAAGCAGACTTTCTAAATGCAATTACACCAAGATATGCTATTAGGTGACTTTCTAAATGCAATTACACCAAGATATGCTATTAGGCAGACTTTCTAAATGCAATTACACCAAGATATGCTATTAGGGAACTTCTAAATGCAATTACACCAAGATATGCTATCAGACGGACTTTCTAAATGCAATTACACCAAGATATGATATCAGACAGACTTTCTAAATGCAATTACACCAAGATATGCTATCAGACGGATGTTCTAAATGCAATTACACCAAGATATGCTATAGGCAGTCTTTCTAAATGCAATTACACCAAGATATGCTATAGGCAGACTTTCTAAATGCAATTAGACCAAGATATGTTATTAGGCAGACTTTCTAAATGCAATTACACCAAGATATGCTATTAGGGACTTCTAAATGCAATTACACCAAGGTATGGTATTAGGCGGACTTTTCTAAGTGCAATTACACCAAGATATGCTGTTAGGTGGACATTCTAAATGCAATTACACCAAGATATGCTATCAGGTGGACTTTCTAAATGCAATTACACTAAGATATGCTATTAGGGGACTTCTAAATGCAATTACATTAAGATATGCTATCAGGCAGACTTTCTAAGTGTAGACTACACCAAAGATATGCTATTAGGGACACATTCAAAATGCAACCACTTCTAGAAGCAACCACACCACAGGTATGCTATTAGGCAGTGTTTCTAAATGCAATTACACCAAGATATGCTATCAGACAGACTTTCTAAATGCAATTACACCAAGGTATGCTATTAGGTGGACTTTCTAAATGCAATTACACCAAGATATGATATTAGGGGACTTCTAAATGCAATTACACCAAGATATGCTACCAGACGGACTTTCTAAATGCAATTACACCAAGATATGATATCAGACAGACTTTCTAAATGCAAT
Organism: Ambystoma mexicanum; assembly: GCF_040938575.1. Taxonomy (NCBI): domain Eukaryota; kingdom Metazoa; phylum Chordata; class Amphibia; order Caudata; family Ambystomatidae; genus Ambystoma; species Ambystoma mexicanum. The sequence goes on from NC_090932.1 coordinate 55,319,376, forward strand.
TACACCAAGATATGCTATAGGCAGACCTTCTAAATGCAATTACACCAAGATATGTTATTAGGAAGACTTTCTAAATACAATTACACCAAGATATGCTATTAGGGGACTTCTAAATGCAATTACACCAAGATATGTTATTAGGAAGACTTTCTAAATACAATTACACCAAGATATGCTATTAGGGGACTTCTAAATGCAATTACACCAAGATATGCTATTAGGGGACTTCTAAATGCAATTACACTAAGATATGCTATTAGGGGACTTCTAAATGCAATTACACCAAGATATGCTATTAGGGGACTTCTACATGCAATTACACTAAGATATGCTATTAGGGGACTTCTAAATGCAATTACACTAAGATATGCTATTAGGGGACTTCTACATGCAATTACACTAAGATATGCTATCAGGTGGACTTTCTAAATGCAATTACACCAAGATATGCTATTAGGGGACTTCTAAATGCAATTGCACCAAGATATGCTATCAGACGGACTTTCTAAGTGTAGACTACACCAAAGATATTCTATTGGGGACACGTTCAAAATGCAACCACTTCTAGGAGCAACCACACCACAGGTATGCTATTAGGCAGTGTTTCTAAATGCAATTACACCAAGATATGCTATTAGGGGACTTCTAAATGCAATTGCACCAAGATATGCTATCAGACGGACTTTCTAAATGCAATTACACCAAGATATGATATCAGACAGACTTTCTAAATGTAATTACACCAAGATATGCTATCAGACGGACTTTCTAAATGCAATTACACAAAGATATGCTATAGGCAGACTTTCTAAATGCAATTACACCAAGATATGCTATTAGGGGACTTCTAAATGCAATTACACCAAGATATGCTATTAGGGGACTTCTAAATGCAATTATACTAAGATATGCTATTAGGGGACTTCTAAATGCAATTACACCATGGTATGCCATTAGACGGACTTTCTAAATGCATTTACACCAAGGTATGCTGTTAGGCAGACTTTCTAAATGCAATTACACCAAGATATGCTATCAGGCGGACTTTCTAAATGCAATTAGACCAAGATATGCTATTAGGGGACTTGTAAATGCAATTACACTAAGATATGCTATCAGGCGGACTTTCTAAGTGTAGACTACACCAAAGATATGTTATTAGGGACACGTTCAAAATGCAACCACTTCTAGGAGCAACCACACCACAGGTATGCTATTAGGCAGTGCTTCTAAATGCAATTACACCAAGATATGCTATCAGACAGACTTTATAAATGCAATTACGCCAAGGTGTGCTATTAGGCGGACTTCCTAAATGCAATTACACGAAGATATGCTATTAGGTGGACTTTGTAAATGCAATTACACAAAGATATGCTATTAGGCGGACTTTCTAAATGCAATTACACCAAGATATGCTGTTAGGGGACTTCTAAGTGCCATTACACCAAGATATGCTATCAGACGGACTTTCTAAGTGCAATTACCCCAAGACATGCTATAGGCAGACTTTCTAAATGCAATTAGACCAGGATATGCTATAGGCAGACTTTCTAAATACAATTACACCAAGATATGCTATCAGGTGGACTTTCTAAATGCAATTACACTAAGATGTGCTATTAGGGGACTTCTAAATGCAATTACACTAAGATATGCTATCAGGCAGACTTTCTAAGTGTAGACTACACCAAAGATATGCTATTAGGGACACATTCAAAATGCAACCACTTCTAGGAGCAACCACACCACAGGTATGCTATTAGGCAGTGTTTCTAAATGCAATTACACCAAGATATGCTATCAGACAGACTTTCCAAATGCAATTACACCAAGGTATGCTATTAGGTGGACTTTCTAAATGCAATTACACCAAGATATGATATTAGGGGACTTCTAAATGCAATTACACCAAGATATGCTACCAGACGGACTTTCTAAATGCAATTACACCAAGATATGATATCAGACAGACTTTCTAAATGCAATTATGCCAAGGTATGCCATTAGGCAGACTTCCTAAATGCAATTACACCAAGATATGCTATTAGGCGCACTTTCTAAATGCAATTACACCAAGATATGCTATTAGGTGGACTTTCTGAATGCAATTACACCAAGATATGCTATTAGGGGACTTCTAAATGCAATTACACCAAGATATGCTATCAGACGGACTTTCTAAGTGCAATTACACAAAGATATTCTATAGGCAGACTTTCTAAATGCAATTACACCAAGATATGCTATAGGCAGACTTTCTAAATGCAATTACACCAAGATATGTTATTAGGCAGACTTTCTAAATGCAATCACACCAAGATATGCTATTAGGGGACTTCTAAATGCAATTACATCAAGATATGCTATTAGGGGACTTCTAAATGCAATTACACCAAGGTATGCTATTAGGCGGACTTTCCAAATGCAAGTACACCAAGGTATGCTATTAGGCAGACTTTCTAAATGCAAGTACACCAAGATATGCTATCAGGCGGACTTTATAAATGTAATTACACTAAGATATGCTATTAGGGGACTTCTAAATGCAATTACACCAAGATATGCTATTAGGGGACTTCTAAATGCAATTACACCAAGATATGATATCAGACGGACTTTCTAAATGCAATTACTCCAAGGTATGCTATTAGGCGGACTTCCTAAATGCAATTACACCAAGATATGCTATTAGGCGGACTTTCTAAATGCAATTACACCAAGATATGCTATTAGGCGGACTTTCTAAATGCAATTACACCAAGATATGCTATTTGGCGGACTTTATGAATGCAATTACACCAAGATATGCTATTAGGGGACTTCTAAATGCAATTACACCAAGATATGCTATTAGACGGACTTTCTAAGTGTAGACCACACCAAAGATATGCTATAAGGGACACGTTCAAAATGCAACCACTTCTAGGAGCAACCACACCACAGGTATGCTATTAAGCAGACTTTCTAAATGCAATTACACCAAGATATGCTATTAGGTGACTTTCTAAATGCAATTACACCAAGATATGCTATTAGGCAGACTTTCTAAATGCAATTACACCAAGATATGCTATTAGGGAACTTCTAAATGCAATTACACCAAGATATGCTATCAGACGGACTTTCTAAATGCAATTACACCAAGATATGATATCAGACAGACTTTCTAAATGCAATTACACCAAGATATGCTATCAGACGGATGTTCTAAATGCAATTACACCAAGATATGCTATAGGCAGTCTTTCTAAATGCAATTACACCAAGATATGCTATAGGCAGACTTTCTAAATGCAATTAGACCAAGATATGTTATTAGGCAGACTTTCTAAATGCAATTACACCAAGATATGCTATTAGGGACTTCTAAATGCAATTACACCAAGATATGTTATTAGGGGACTTCAAATGCAATTACACCAAGGTATGGTATTAGGCGGACTTTCTAAGTGCAATTACACCAAGATATGCTGTTAGGTGGACATTCTAAATGCAATTACACCAAGATATGCTATCAGGTGGACTTTCTAAATGCAATTACACTAAGATATGCTATTAGGGGACTTCTAAATGCAATTACATTAAGATATGCTATCAGGCAGACTTTCTAAGTGTAGACTACACCAAAGATATGCTATTAGGGACACATTCAAAATGCAACCACTTCTAGGAGCAACCACACCACAGGTATGCTATTAGGCAGTGTTTCTAAATGCAATTACACCAAGATATGCTATCAGACAGACTTTCTAAATGCAATTACACCAAGGTATGCTATTAGGTGGACTTTCTAAATGCAATTACACCAAGATATGATATTAGGGGACTTCTAAATGCAATTACACCAAGATATGCTATAAGGTGGACTTTCTGAATGCAATTACACCAAGATATGCTATTAGGGGACTTCTAAATGCAATTACACCAAGATATGCTATCAGACGGACTTTCTAAGTGCAATTACACCAAGATATGCTATAGGCAGACTTTCTAAATGCAATTACACCAAGATATGCTATAGGCAGACTTTCTAAATGCAATCACACCAGGATATGCTATTAGGGGACTTCTAAATGCAATTACATCAAGATATGCTATTAGGGGAATTCTAAATGCAATTACACCAAGGTATGCTATTAGGCGGACTTTCCAAATGCAAGTACACCAAGGTATGCTATTAGGCAGACTTTCTAAATGCAAGTACACCAAGGTATGCTGTTAGGCAGACTTTCTAAATGCAATTACACCAAGATATGCTATCAGGCGGACTTTCTAAATGCAATTACACTAAGATATGCTATTAGGGGACTTCTAAATGCAATTACACCAAGATATGCTATTAGGGGACTTCTAAATGCAATTACACCAAGATATGCTATCAGACGGACTTTCTAAATACAATTACACCAAGATATGATATCAGACTGACTTTCTAAATGCAATTACTCCAAGGTATGCTATTAGGCGGACTTCCTAAATGCAATTACACCAAGATATGCTATTAGGCGGACTTTCTAAATGCAATTACACCAAGATATGCTATTTGGCGGACTTTATGAATGCAATTACACCAAGATATGCTATTAGGGGACTTCTAAATGCAATTACACCAAGATATGCTATCAGACGGACTTTCTAAATGCAATTACACCAAGATATGCTATAGGCAGACTTTCTAAATGTAATTACACCAAGATATGCTATAAGCAGACTTTCTAAATGCAATTACACCAAGATATGTTATTAGGCAGACTTTCTAAATGCAATTACACCAAGATATGCTATTAGGGGACTTCTAAATGCAATTACACCAAGATATGCTATTAGGGGACTTCTAAATGCAATTACACCAAGGTATGCTATTAGGCGGACTTTCTAAATGCAAGTACACCAAGGTATGCTGTTAGGCGGACTTTCTAAGTGTAGACCACACCAAAGATATGCTATTAAGGACACGTTCAAAATGCAAACACTTCTAGGAGCAACCACACCACAGGTATGCTATTAGGCCGACTTTCTAAATGCAATTACACCAAGATATGCTATCAGGCGGACTTTCTAAGTGTAGACCACACCAAATGTATGCTATTAGGGACACGTTCAAAATGCAACCACTTCTAGGAGCAACCAGACCACAGGTATGCTATTAGGCGGACTTTCTAAATGCCATTACACCAAGATATGTTATTAGGCAGACTTTCTAAATGCAATTACACCAAGATATTCTATTAGGGGACTTCTAAATGCAATTACACCAAGGTATGCTATTAGGGGGACTTTCTAAATGCAATTACACCAAGGTATGCTGTTAGGTGGATTTCTAAATGCAATTACACTAAGATATGCTATTAGGGGACCTCTAAATGTAATTACACCAAGATACGCTATTAGGGGACTTCTAAATGCAATTACACTAAGATATGCTATCAGGCGGACTTTCTAAGTGCAGACTACACCAAAGATATGCTACTAGGGACACGTTCAAAATGCAAGCACTTCTAGGAGCAACCACACCACAGATATGCTATTAGGCAGTGTTTCTAAATGCAATTACACCAAGATATGCTATCCGATGGACTTTCTAAATGCAATTACACCAAGATATGCTATTAGGCAGACTTTCTAAATGCAATTACACCAAGATATGCTATTAGGGGACTTCTAAATGCAATTGCACCAAGATATGCTATCAGACGGACTTTCTAAATGCAATTACACCAAGATATGATATCAGACAGACTTTCTAAATGTAATTACACCAAGATATGCTATCAGACGGACTTTCTAAATGCAATTACACCAAGATATGCTATAGGCTGACCTTCTAAATGCAATTACACCAAGATATGTTATTAGGAAGACTTTCTAAATACAATTACACCAAGATATGCTATTAGGGGACTTCTAAATGCAATTACACCAAGATATGCTATTAGGGGACCTCTAAATGCAATTACACTAAGATATGCTATTAGGGGACTTCTAAATGCAATTACACCAAGATATGCTATTAGGGGACTTCTACATGCAATTACACTAAGATATGCTATTAGGGGACTTCTAAATGCAATTACACTAAGATATGCTATTAGGGGACTTCTACATGCAATTACACTAAGATATGCTATCAGGTGGACTTTCTAAATGCAATTACACCAAGATATGCTATTAGGGGACTTCTAAATGCAATTGCACCAAGATATGCTATCAGACGGACTTTCTAAGTGTAGACTACACCAAAGATATTCTATTGGGGAAACGTTCAAAATGCAACCACTTCTAGGAGCAACCACACCACAGGTATGCTATTAGGCAGTGTTTCTAAATGCAATTACACCAAGATATGCTATTAGGGGACTTCTAAATGCAATTGCACCAAGATATGCTATCAGACGGACTTTCTAAATGCAATTACACCAAGATATGCTATCAGGTGGACTTTCTAAATGTAATTACACCAAGATATGCTATCAGACGGACTTTCTAAATGCAATTACACAAAGATATGCTATAGGCAGACTTTCTAAATGCAATTACACCAAGATATGCTATTAGGGGACTTCTAAATGCAATTACACCAAGATATGCTATTAGGGGACTTCTAAATGCAATTATACTAAGATATGCTATTAGGGGACTTCTAAATGCAATTACACCATGGTATGCCATTAGACGGACTTTCTAAATGCATTTACACCAAGGTATGCTGTTAGGCAGACTTTCTAAATGCAATTACACCAAGATATGCTATCAGGCGGACTTTCTAAATGCAATTAGACCAAGATATGCTATTAGGGGACTTGTAAATGCAATTACACTAAGATATGCTATCAGGCGGACTTTCTAAGTGTAGACTACACCAAAGATATGTTATTAGGGACACGTTCAAAATGCAACCACTTCTATGAGCAACCACACCACAGGTATGCTATTAGGCAGTGCTTCTGAATGCAATTACACCAAGATATGCTATCAGACAGACTTTATAAATGCAATTACGCCAAGGTGTGCTATTCGGCGGACTTCCTAAATGCAATTACACGAAGATATGCTATTAGGTGGACTTTGTAAATGCAATTACACCAAGATATGCTATTAGGCGGACTTTCTAAATGCAATTACACCAAGATATGCTGTTAGGGGACTTCTAAGTGCCATTACACTAAGATATGCTATCAGACGGACTTTCTAAGTGCAATTACCCCAAGACATGCTATAGGCAGACTTTCTAAATGCAATTAGACCAGGATATGCTATAGGCAGACTTTCTAAATACAATTACACCAAGATATGCTATTAGGGGACTTCTAAATGCAATTACACCAAGATATGCTATTAGGGGACCTCTAGATGCAATTACAGTAAGATATTCTATTAGGGGACTTCTAAATGCAATTACACTAAGATATGCTATTAGGGGACTTCTAAATGCAATTACACCAAGGTATGCTATTAGGCGGACTTTCTAAATGCAAGTACACCAAGGTATGCTGTTAGGCGGACTTTCTAAATGCAATTGCACCAAGATATGCTATCAGGCGGACTTTCTAAATGCAATTACACTAAGATATGCTATTAGGGGACTTCTAAATGCAATTGCACCAAGATATGCTATTAGGGGACTTCTAAATGCAATTACACTAAGATATGCTATCAGGCGGACTTTCTAAGTGTAGACCACACCAAAGATATGCTATTAGGGACACGTTCCAAATGCAACCACTTCTAGGAGCAACCACACTACAGGTATGCTATTAGGCGGACTTTCTAAATGCAATTACACCAAGATATGCTATTAGGCAGACTTTCTAAATGCAATTACACCAACATATGCTATCAGACGGACTTTCTAAATGCAATTACACCAAGATATGATATCAGACGGACCTTCTAAATGCAATTACACCAAGATATTCTATCAGACGGACTTTCTAAATGCAATTACACCAAGATATGCTATAGGCAGTCTTTCTAAATGCAATTACACCAAGATATGCTATAGGCAGACTTTCTAAATGCAATTACACCAAGATATGTTATTAGGCAGACTTTCTAAATGCAATTACACCAAGATATGCTATTGGGGGACTTCTTAATGTAATTACACCAAGATATGCTATTATGGGACTTCTAAATGCAATTACACCAAGGTATGCTATTAGGCGGACTTTCTAAATGCAATTACAGCAAGGTATGCGGTTAGGTGGACTTTCTAAATGCAATTAAACCACGATATGCTATCAGGTGGACTTTCTAAATGCAATTACACTAAGATATGCTATTAGGGGACTTCTAAATGCAATTACACCAAGATATGCTATTAGGGGACTTCTAAATGCAATTACACTAATATATGCTATCAGGCGGACTTTCTAAGTGTAGACTACACCAAAGATATGCTGTTAGGGACAAGTTCAAAATGCAACTACTTCTAGGAGCAACCACACCACAGGTATGCTATTAGGCAGTGTTTCTAAATGCAATTACACCAAGATATGCTATCAGACAGACTTTCTAAATGCAATTGCACCAAGATATGCTATTAGGCGGACTTTCTAAATGCAATTATACCACGATATGCTATTAGGCGGACTTTCTGAATGCAATTACACCAAGATATGCTATTAGGGGACTTCTAAATGCAATTACACCAAGATATGCTATCAGACGGACTTTCTAAATGAAATTACACCAAGACGTGCTATAGGCAGACTTTCTAAATGCAACTACACCAAGATATGCTATTAGGGGACTTCTAAATGCAATTACACCAAGATATTCTATTAGTGGACTTCTAAATGCAATTACACCAAGGTATGCTATTAGGCGGACATTCTAAATGCAAGTACAGCAAGGTATGCTGTTAGGTGGACTTTCTAAATGCAATTACACCAGGATATGCTATCAGGCGGACTTTCTAAATGCAATTACACTAAGATATGCTATTAGGGGACTTCAAAATGCAATTACACTAAGATATGCTATCAAGCAGACTTTCTAAGTCTATACCACACCAAAGATATGCTATTAGCGACATGTTCAAAATGCAACCACTTCTAGGAGCAACCACACCACAGGTATGCTATAAGGCGGACTTTCTAAATGCAATTCCACCAAGATATGCTATTAAGCGGACTTTCTAAATGCAATTACAACAAGATATGCTATTAGGTGGACTTTCTAAATGCAATTACACCAAGATATGCTATCAGACGGACTTTCTAAATGCAATTACACCAAGATATGATATCAGACAGACTTTCTAAATGCAATTACACCAGGATATGCTATCAGACGGATGTTCTAAATGCAATTAAACCAAGATATGCTATAGGCAGTCTTTCTAAATGCAATTACACCAAAATATGCTATAGGCAGACTTTCTAAATGCAATTACACCAAGATATGTTATTAGGCAGAGTTTCTAAATGCAATTACACCAAGGTATGCTGTAAGGTGGACTTTCTAAATGCAATTACACCAAGATATGCTATCAGGTTGACTTTATAAATGCAATTACACTAAGATATGCTATTAGGGGACTTCTAAATGCAATTACACCAAGATATGCTATCAGACGGACTTTCTAAATGCAATTACACCAAGATATGCTATCAGACAGACTTTCTAAATGCAATTACACCAAGGTATGCTATTAGGTGGACTTTCTAAATGCAATTACACCAAGATATGATATTAGGGGACTTCTAAATGCAATTACACCAAGATATGCTACCAGACGGACTTTCTAAATGCAATTACACCAAGATATGATATCAGACAGACTTTCTAAATGCAATTACGCCAAGGTATGCTATTAGGCAGACTTCCTAAATGCAATTACACCAAGATATGCTATTAGGCGCACTTTCTAAATGCAATTACACCAAGATATGCTATTAGGGGACTTCTAAATGCAATTACACCAAGATATGCTATAAGGTGGACTTTCTGAATGCAATTACACCAAGATATGCTATTAGGGGACTTCTAAATGCAATTACACCAAGATATGCTATCAGACGGACTTTCTAAGTGCAATTACACCAAGATATGCTACAGGCAGACTTTCTAAATGCAATTACACCAAGATATGCTATAGGCAGACTTTCTAAATGCAATCACACCAGGATATGCTATTAGGGGACTTCTAAATGCAATTACATCAAGATATGCTATTAGGGGAATTCTAAATGCAATTACACCAAGGTATGCTATTAGGCGGACTTTCCAAATGCAAGTACACCAAGGTATGCTATTAGGCAGACTTTCTAAATGCAAGTACACCAAGGTATGCTGTTAGGCAGACTTTCTAAATGCAATTACACCAAGATATGCTATCAGGCGGACTTTATAAATGCAATTACACTAAGATATGCTATTAGGGGACTTCTAAATGCAATTACACCAAGATATGCTATCAGGCGGACTTTCTAAATGCAATTACACTAAGATATGCTATTAGGGGACTTCTAAATGCAATTACACCAAGATATGCTATTAGGGGACTTCTAAATGCAATTACACCAAGATATGCTATCAGACGGACTTTCTAAATACAATTACACCAAGATATGATATCAGACTGACTTTCTAAATGCAATTACTCCAAGGTATGCTATTAGGCGGACTTCCTAAATGCAATTACACCAAGATATGCTATTAGGCGGACTTTCTAAATGCAATTACACCAAGATATGCTATTTGGCGGACTTTATGAATGCAATTACACCAAGATATGCTATTAGGGGACTTCTAAATGCAATTACACCAAGATATGCTATCAGACAGACTTTCTAAATGCAATTACACCAAGATATGCTATAGGCAGACTTTCTAAATGTAATTACACCAAGATATGCTATAGGCAGACTTTCTAAATGCAATTACACCAAGATATGTTATTAGGCAGACTTTCTAAATGCAATTACACCAAGATATGCTATTAGGGGACTTCTAAATGCAATTACACCAAGATATGCTATTAGGGGACTTCTAAATGCAATTACACCAAGGTATGCTATTAGGCGGACTTTCTAAATGCAAGTACACCAAGGTATGCTGTTAGGCGGACTTTCTAAGTGTAGACCACACCAAAGATATGCTATTAAGGACACGTTCAAAATGCAAACACTTCTAGGAGCAACCACACCACAGGTATGCTATTAGGCCGACTTTCTAAATGCAATTACACCAAGATATGCTATCAGGCGGACTTTCTAAGTGTAGACCACACCAAATGTATGCTATTAGGGACACGTTCAAAATGCAACCACTTCTAGGAGCAACCAGACCACAGGTATGCTATTAGGCGGACTTTCTAAATGCCATTACACCAAGATATGTTATTAGGCAGACTTTCTAAATGCAATTACACCAAGATATTCTATTAGGGGACTTCTAAATGCAATTACACCAAGGTATGCTATTAGGCGGACTTTCTAAATGCAATTACACCAAGGTATGCTGTTAGGTGGATTTCTAAATGCAATTACACTAAGATATGCTATTAGGGGACCTCTAAATGTAATTACACCAAGATATGCTATTAGGGGACTTCTAAATGCAATTACACTAAGATATGCTATCAGGCGGACTTTCTAAGTGCAGACTACACCAAAGATATGCTACTAGGGACACGTTCAAAATGCAAGCACTTCTAGGAGCAACCACACCACAGATATGCTATTAGGCAGTGTTTCTAAATGCAATTACACCAAGATATGCTATCCGATGGACTTTCTAAATGCAATTACACCAAGATATGCTATTAGGCAGACTTTCTAAATGCAATTACACCAAGATATGCTATTAGGGGACTTCTAAATGCAATTGCACCAAGATATGCTATCAGACGGACTTTCTAAATGCAATTACACCAAGATATGCTATAGGCTGACCTTCTAAATGCAATTACACCAAGATATGTTATTAGGAAGACTTTCTAAATACAATTACACCAAGATATGCTATTAGGGGACTTCTAAATGCAATTACACCAAGATATGCTATTAGGGGACCTCTAAATGCAATTACACTAAGATATGCTATTAGGGGACTTCTAAATGCAATTACACCAAGATATGCTATTAGGGGACTTCTACATGCAATTACACTAAGATATGCTATTAGGGGACTTCTAAATGCAATTACACTAAGATATGCTATTAGGGGACTTCTACATGCAATTACACTAAGATATGCTATCAGGTGGACTTTCTAAATGCAATTACACCAAGATATGCTATTAGGGGACTTCTAAATGCAATTGCACCAAGATATGCTATCAGACGGACTTTCTAAGTGTAGACTACACCAAAGATATTCTATTGGGGAAACGTTCAAAATGCAACCACTTCTAGGAGCAACCACACCACAGGTATGCTATTAGGCAGTGTTTCTAAATGCAATTACACCAAGATATGCTATTAGGGGACTTCTAAATGCAATTGCACCAAGATATGCTATCAGACGGACTTTCTAAATGCAATTACACCAAGATATGCTATCAGGTGGACTTTCTAAATGTAATTACACCAAGATATGCTATCAGACGGACTTTCTAAATGCAATTAGACCAAGATATGCTATTAGGGGACTTGTAAATGCAATTACACTAAGATATGCTATCAGGCGGACTTTCTAAATGCAATTACACCAAGATATGCTATTAGGGGACTTCTAAATGCAATTATACTAAGATATGCTATTAGGGGACTTCTAAATGCAATTACACCATGGTATGCCATTAGACGGACTTTCTAAATGCATTTACACCAAGGTATGCTGTTAGGCAGACTTTCTAAATGCAATTACACCAAGATATGCTATCAGGCGGACTTTCTAAATGCAATTAGACCAAGATATGCTATTAGGGGACTTGTAAATGCAATTACACTAAGATATGCTATCAGGCGGACTTTCTAAGTGTAGACTACACCAAAGATATGTTATTAGGGACACGTTCAAAATGCAACCACTTCTAGGAGCAACCACACCACAGGTATGCTATTAGGCAGTGCTTCTAAATGCAATTACACCAAGATATGCTATCAGACAGACTTTATAAATGCAATTACGCCAAGGTGTGCTATTAGGCGGACTTCCTAAATGCAATTACACGAAGATATGCTATTAGGTGGACTTTGTAAATGCAATTACACCAAGATATGCTATTAGGCGGACTTTCTAAATGCAATTACACCAAGATATGCTGTTAGCGGACTTCTAAGTGCCATTACACTAAGATATGCTATCAGACGGACTTTCTAAGTGCAATTACCCCAAGACATGCTATAGGCAGACTTTCTAAATGGAATTAGACCAGGCTATGCTATAGGCAGACTTTCTAAATACAATTACACCAAGATATGCTATTAGGGGACTTCTAAATGCAATTACACCAAGATATGCTATTAGGGGACCTCTAGATGCAATTACAGTAAGATATTCTATTAGGGGACTTCTAAATGCAATTACACTAAGATATGCTATTAGGGGACTTCTAAATGCAATTACACCAAGGTATGCTATTAGGCGGACTTTCTAAATGCAAGTACACCAAGGTATGCTGTTAGGCGGACTTTCTAAATGCAATTGCACCAAGATATGCTATCAGGCGGACTTTCTAAATGCAATTACACTAAGATATGCTATTAGGGGACTTCTAAATGCAATTGCACCAAGATATGCTATTAGGGGACTTCTAAATGCAATTACACTAAGATATGCTATCAGGCGGACTTTCTAAGTGTAGACCACACCAAAGATATGCTATTAGGGACACGTTCCAAATGCAACCACTTCTAGGAGCAACCACACTACAGGTATGCTATTAGGCGGACTTTCTAAATGCAATTACACCAAGATATGCTATTAGGCAGACTTTCTAAATGCAATTACACCAACATATGCTATCAGACGGACTTTCTAAATGCAATTACACCAAGATATGATATCAGACTGACCTTCTAAATGCAATTACACCAAGATATTCTATCAGACGGACTTTCTAAATGCAATTACACCAAGATATGCTATAGGCAGTCTTTCTAAATGCAATTACACCAAGATATGCTATAGGCAGACTTTCTAAATGCAATTACACCAAGATATGTTATTAGGCAGACTTTCTAAATGCAATTACACCAAGATATGCTATTGGGGGACTTCTTAATGTAATTACACCAAGATATGCTATTATGGGACTTCTAAATGCAATTACACCAAGGTATGCTATTAGGCGGACTTTCTTAATGCAATTACAGCAAGGTATGCGGTTAGGTGGACTTTCTAAATGCAATTAAACCACGATATGCTATCAGGTGGACTTTCTAAATGCAATTACACTAAGATATGCTATTAGGGGACTTCTAAATGCAATTACACCAAGATATGCTATTAGGGGACTTCTAAATGCAATTACACTAATATATGCTATCAGGCGGACTTTCTAAGTGTAGACTACACCAAAGATATGCTGTTAGGGACAAGTTCAAAATGCAACTACTTCTAGGAGCAACCACACCACAGGTATGCTATTAGGCAGTGTTTCTAAATGCAATTACACCAAGATATGCTATCAGACAGACTTTCTAAATGCAATTGCACCAAGATATGCTATTAGGCGGACTTTCTAAATGCAATTATACCACGATATGCTATTAGGCGGACTTTCTGAATGCAATTACACCAAGATATGCTATTAGGGGACTTCTAAATGCAATTACACCAAGATATGCTATCAGACGGACTTTCTAAATGAAATTACACCAAGACGTGCTATAGGCAGACTTTCTAAATGCAACTACACCAAGATATGCTATTAGGGGACTTCTAAATGCAATTACACCAAGATATTCTATTAGTGGACTTCTAAATGCAATTACACCAAGGTATGCTATTAGGCGGACATTCTAAATGCAAGTACAGCAAGGTATGCTGTTAGGTGGACTTTCTAAATGCAATTACACCAGGATATGCTATCAGGCGGACTTTCTAAATGCAATTACACTAAGATATGCTATTAGGGGACTTCAAAATGCAATTACACTAAGATATGCTATCAAGCAGACTTTCTAAGTCTATACCACACCAAAGATATGCTATTAGCGACATGTTCAAAATGCAACCACTTCTAGGAGCAACCACACCACAGGTATGCTATAAGGCGGACTTTCTAAATGCAATTCCACCAAGATATGCTATTAGGCGGACTTTCTAAATGCAATTACAACAAGATATGCTATTAGGTGGACTTTCTAAATGCAATTACACCAAGATATGCTATCAGACGGACTTTCTAAATGCAATTACACCAAGATATGATATCAGACAGACTTTCTAAATGCAATTACACCAGGATATGCTATCAGACGGATGTTCTAAATGCAATTAAACCAAGATATGCTATAGGCAGTCTTTCTAAATGCAATTACACCAAAATATGCTATAGGCAGACTTTCTAAATGCAATTACACCAAGATATGTTATTAGGCAGAGTTTCTAAATGCAATTACACCAAGGTATGCTGTAAGGTGGACTTTCTAAATGCAATTACACCAAGATATGCTATCAGGTTGACTTTATAAATGCAATTACACTAAGATATGCTATTAGGGGACTTCTAAATGCAATTACACTAAGATATGCTATCAGGCGGACTTTCTAAGTGTAGACTACACCAAAGATATGCTATTAGGGACACGTTCAAAATGCAACCACTTCTAGGAGCAACCACACCACAGGTATGCTATTAAGCAATGTTTCTAAATGTAATTACACAAAGCTATGCTATCAGACAAACTTTCTAAATGCAATTACACCAAGGTATGCTATTAGGCGGACTTTCTAAATGCAATTACACCAAGATATGCTATCAGGGGACTTCTAAATGCAATTACACCAAGATATGCTATCAGACGGACTTTCTAAAAGCAATTACACCAAGATATGATATCAGACGGACTTTCTAAATGCAATTACGCCAAGGTATGCTATTAAGCAGACTTCCTAAATGCAATTACACCAAGATATGCTATTAGGCGGACTTTCTAAATGCAATTACACCAAGATATGCTATTAGGGAACTTCTAAATGCAATTACACCAAGATATGCCATCAGACGGACTTTCTAAATGCAATTACACCAAGATATGATATCAGACGGACTTTCTAAATGCAATTACACCAAGATATGCTATAGGCAGACTTTCTAAATGCAATTACACCAAGATATGCTATAGGCAGACTTTCTAAATCCAATTACACCAAGATAGGTTATTAGGCAGACTTTCTAAATGCAATTACACCAGGATATGCTATTAGGGGACTTTTAAATGCAATTACACCAAGATATGCTATTAGGGGACTTCTAAATGCAATTATACCAAGGTATGCTATTAGGCAGACTTTCTAAATGCAAGTACACTAAGGTATGCTATTAGGCGAACTTTCTAAATGCAAATACACCAAGGTATGCTGTTTGGCGGACTTTCTAAATGCAATTACACCAAGATATGCTATCAGGCGGACTTTCAAAATGCAATTACACTAAGATATGCTATTAGGGGACTTCTAAATGCAATTACACCAAGATATGCTATTAGGGGACTTCTATATGCAATTACACTAAGATATGCTATCAGGAGGACTTTCTAAGTGTAGACCACACCAAAGATATGCTATTAGGGACACGTTCAAAATGCAACCACTTCTAGGAGCAACCACACCACAGTTATGCTATTAGGCGGACTTTCTAAATGCAATTACACCAAGATATGCTATCAGGCGAACTTTCTAAATGCAATTACACCAAGATATGCTATTAGGCGGACTTCTAAATGCAATTACACTAAGATATGCTATCAGACGGACTTTCTAAGTGTAGACCACACCAAAGATATGCTATAAGGGACACGTTCAAAATGCAACCACTTCTAGGAGCAACCACACCACAGGTATGCTATTAAGCGGACTTTCTAAATGCAATTACACCAAGATATGCTATTAGGTGACTTTCTAAATGCAATTACACCAAGATATGCTATTAGGCAGACATTCTAAATGCAATTACACCAAGATATGCTATTAGGGAACTTCTAAATGCAATTACACCAAGATATGCTATCAGACGGACTTTCTAAATGCAATTACACCAAGATATGATATCAGACAGACTTTCTAAATGCAATTACACCAAGATATGCTATCAGACGGATGTTCTAAATGCAATTACACCAAGATATGCTCTAGGCAGTCTTTCTAAATGCAATTACACCAAGATATGCTATAGGCAGACTTTCTATATGCAATTAGACCAAGATTTGTTATTAGGCAGACTTTTTAAATGCAATTACACCAAGATATGCTATTAGGGACTTTCTAAATGCAATTACACCAAGATATGCTATTAGGGACTTCAAATGCAATTACACCAAGGTATGCTATTAGGCGGACTTTCTAAGTGCAATTACACCAAGATATGCTGTTAGGTGGACATTCTAAATGCAATTACACCAAGATATGCTATCAGGTGGACTTTCTAAATGCAATTACACTAAGATATGCTATTAGGGGACTTCTAAATGCAATTACACTAACATATGCTATCAGGCAGACTTTCTAAGTGTAGACTACACCAAAGATATGCTATTAGGGACACATTCAAAATGCAACCACTTCTAGGAGCAACCACACCACAGGTATGCTATTAGGCAGTGTTTCTAAATGCAATTACACCAAGATATGCTATCAGACAGACTTTCCAAATGCAATTACACCAAGGTATGCTATTAGGTGGACTTTCTAAATGCAATTACACCAAGATATGATATTAGGGGACTTCTAAATGCAATTACACCAAGATATGCTACCAGACGGACTTTCTAAATGCAATTACACCAAGATATGATATCAGACAGACTTTCTAAATGCAATTACGCCAAGGTATGCTATTAGGCAGACTTCCTAAATGCAATTACACCAAGATATGCTATTAGGCGCACTTTCTAAATGCAATTACACCAAGATATGCTATTAGGTGGACTTTCTGAATGCAATTACACCAAGATATGCTATTAGGCGACTTCTAAATGCAATTACACCAAGATATGCTATCAGACGGACTTTCTAAGTGCAATTACACAAAGATATTCTATAGGCAGACTTTCTAAATGCAATTACACCAAGATATGCTATAGGCAGACTTTCTAAATGCAATTACACCAAGATATGTTATTAGGCAGAATTTCTAAATGCAATCACACCAAGATATGCTATTAGGGGACTTCTAAATGCAATTACATCAAGATATGCTATTAGGGGACTTCTAAATGCAATTACACCAAGGTATGCTATTAGGCGGACTTTCCAAATGCAAGTACACCAAGGTATGCTATTAGGCAGACTTTCTAAATGCAAGTACACCAAGGTATGCTGTTAGGCAGACTTTCTAAATGCAATTACACCAAGATATGCTATCAGGCGGACTTTATAAATGCAATTACACTAAGATATGCTATTAGGGGACTTCTAAATGCAATTACACCAAGATATGCTATTAGGGGACTTCTAAATGCAATTACACCAAGATATGATATCAGACGGACTTTCTAAATGCAATTACTCCAAGGTATGCTATTAGGCGGACTTCCTAAATGCAATTACACCAAGATATGCTATTAGGCGGACTTTCTAAATGCAATTACACCAAGATATGCTATTAGGCGGACTTTCTAAATGCAATTACACCAAGATATGCTATTTGGCGGACTTTATGAATGCAATTACACCAAGATATGCTATTAGGGGACTTCTAAATGCAATTACACCAAGATATGCTATCAGACGGACTTTCTAAGTGTAGACCACACCAAAGATATGCTATAAGGGACACGTTCAAAATGCAACCACTTCTAGGAGCAACCACACCACAGGTATGCTATTAAGCAGACTTTCTAAATGCAATTACACCAAGATATGCTATTAGGTGACTTTCTAAATGCAATTACACCAAGATATGCTATTAGGCAGACTTTCTAAATGCAATTACACCAAGATATGCTATTAGGGAACTTCTAAATGCAATTACACCAAGATATGCTATCAGACGGACTTTCTAAATGCAATTACACCAAGATATGATATCAGACAGACTTTCTAAATGCAATTACACCAAGATATGCTATCAGACGGATGTTCTAAATGCAATTACACCAAGATATGCTATAGGCAGTCTTTCTAAATGCAATTACACCAAGATATGCTATAGGCAGACTTTCTAAATGCAATTAGACCAAGATATGTTATTAGGCAGACTTTCTAAATGCAATTACACCAAGATATGCTATTAGGGACTTCTAAATGCAATTACACCAAGATATGTTATTAGGGGACTTCAAATGCAATTACACCAAGGTATGGTATTAGGCGGACTTTTCTAAGTGCAATTACACCAAGATATGCTGTTAGGTGGACATTCTAAATGCAATTACACCAAGATATGCTATCAGGTGGACTTTCTAAATGCAATTACACTAAGATATGCTATTAGGGGACTTCTAAATGCAATTACATTAAGATATGCTATCAGGCAGACTTTCTAAGTGTAGACTACACCAAAGATATGCTATTAGGGACACATTCAAAATGCAACCACTTCTAGAAGCAACCACACCACAGGTATGCTATTAGGCAGTGTTTCTAAATGCAATTACACCAAGATATGCTATCAGACAGACTTTCTAAATGCAATTACACCAAGGTATGCTATTAGGTGGACTTTCTAAATGCAATTACACCAAGATATGATATTAGGGGACTTCTAAATGCAATTACACCAAGATATGCTACCAGACGGACTTTCTAAATGCAATTACACCAAGATATGATATCAGACAGACTTTCTAAATGCAATTACGCCAAGGTATGCTATTAGGCAGACTTCCTAAATGCAATTACACCAAGATATGCTATTAGGCGCACTTTCTAAATGCAATTACACCAAGATATGCTATTAGGGGACTTCTAAATGCAATTACACCAAGATATGCTATAAGGTGGACTTTCTGAATGCAATTACACCAAGATATGCTATTAGGGGACTTCTAAATGCAATTACACCAAGATATGCTATCAGACGGACTTTCTAAGTGCAATTACACCAAGATATGCTATAGGCAGACTTTCTAAATGCAATTACACCAAGATATGCTATAGGCAGACTTTCTAAATGCAATCACACCAAGATATGCTATTAGGGGACTTCTAAATGCAATTACATCAAGATATGCTATTAGGGGAATTCTAAATGCAATTACACCAAGGTATGCTATTAGGCGGACTTTCCAAATGCAAGTACACCAAGGTATGCTATTAGGCAGACTTTCTAAATGCAAGTACACCAAGGTATGCTGTTAGGCAGACTTTCTAAATGCAATTACACAAAGATATGCTATCAGGCGGACTTTATAAATGTAATTACACTAAGATATGCTATTAGGGGACTTCTAAATGCAATTACACCAAGATATGCTATTAGGGGACTTCTAAATGCAATTACACCAAGATATGCTATCAGACGGACTTTCTAAATACAATTACACCAAGATATGATATCAGACGGACTTTCTAAATGCAATTACTCCAAGGTATGCTATTAGGCGGACTTCCTAAATGCAATTACACCAAGATATGCTATTAGGTGGACTTTCTAAATGCAATTACACCAAGATATGCTATTAGGGAACTTCTAAATGCAATTACACCAAGATATGCTATCAGACGGACTTTCTAAATGCAATTACACCAAGATATGATATCAGACATACTTTCTAAATGCAATTACACCAAGATATGCTATCAGACGGATGTTCTAAATGCAATTACACCAAGATATGCTATAGGCAGTCTTTCTAAATGCAATTACACCAAGATATGCTATAGGTAGACTTTCTAAATGCAATTAGACCAAGATATGTTATTAGGCAGACTTTCTAAATGCAATTACACCAAGATATGCTATTAGGGACTTCTAAATGCAATTACACCAAGATATGTTATTAGGGGACTTCAAATTCAATTACACCTTGGTATGGTATTAGGCGGACTTTCTAAGTGCAATTACACTAAGATATGCTGTTAGGTGGACATTCTAAATGCAATTACACCAAGATATGCTATCAGGTGGACTTTCTAAATGCAATTACACTAAGATATGCTATTAGGGGACTTCTAAATGCAATTACATCAAGATATGCTATTAGGGGAATTCTAAATGCAATTACACCAAGGTATGCTATTAGGCGGACTTTCCAAATGCAAGTACACCAAGGTATGCTATTAGGCAGACTTTCTAAATGCAAGTACACCAAGGTATGCTGTTAGGCAGACTTTCTAAATGCAATTACACAAAGATATGCTATCAGGCGGACTTTATAAATGTAATTACACTAAGATATGCTATTAGGGGACTTCTAAATGCAATTACACCAAGATATGCTATTAGGGGACTTCTAAATGCAATTACACCAAGATATCCTATCAGACGGACTTTCTAAATACAATTACACCAAGATATGATATCAGACGGACTTTCTAAATGCAATTACTCCAAGGTATGCTATTAGGCGGACTTCCTAAATGCAATTACACCAAGATATGCTATTAGGTGGACTTTCTAAATGCAATTACACCAAGATATGCTATTAGGGAACTTCTAAATGCAATTACACCAAGATATGCTATCAGACGGACTTTCTAAATGCAATTACACCAAGATATGATATCAGACATACTTTCTAAATGCAATTACACCAAGATATGCTATCAGACGGATGTTCTAAATGCAATTACACCAAGATATGCTATAGGCAGTCTTTCTAAATGCAATTACACCAAGATATGCTATAGGTAGACTTTCTAAATGCAATTAGACCAAGATATGTTATTAGGCAGACTTTCTAAATGCAATTACACCAAGATATGCTATTAGGGACTTCTAAATGCAATTACACCAAGATATGTTATTAGGGGACTTCAAATTCAATTACACCTTGGTATGGTATTAGGCGGACTTTCTAAGTGCAATTACACTAAGATATGCTGTTAGGTGGACATTCTAAATGCAATTACACCAAGATATGCTATCAGGTGGACTTTCTAAATGCAATTACACTAAGATATGCTATTAGGGGACTTCTAAATGCAATTACACTAAGATATGCTATCAGGCAGACTTTCTAAGTGTAGACTACACCAAAGATATGCTATTAGGGACACATTCAAAATGCAACCACTTCTAGGAGCAACCACACCACAGGTATGCTATTAGGCAGTGTTTCTAAATGCAATTACACCAAGATATGCTATCAGACAGACTTTCTAAATGCAATTACACCAAGGTATGCTATTAGGTGGACTTTCTAAATGCAATTACACCAAGATATGATACTAGGGGACTTCTAAATGCAATTACACCAAGATATGCTACCAGACGGAGTTTCTAAATGCAATTACACCAAGATATGAGATCAGACAGACTTTCTAAATGCAATTACGCCAAGGTATGCTATTAGGCAGTCTTCCTAAATGCAATTACACCAAGATATGCTAGTAGGCGCACTTTCTAAATGCAATTACACCAAGATATGCTATTAGGTGGACTTTCTGAATGCAATTACACCAAGATATGCTATTAGGGGACTTCTAAATGCAATTACACCAAGATATGCTATCAGACGGACTTTCTAAGTGCAATTAAACCAAGATATGCTATAGGCAGACTTTCTAAATGCAATTACACCAAGATATGCTATAGGCAGACTTTCTAAATGCAATCACACCAAGATATGCTATTAGGGGACTTCTAAATGCAATTACATCAAGATATGCTATTAGGGGACTTCTAAATGCAATTACACCAAGGTATGCTATTAGGCGGACTTTCCAAATGCAAGTACACCAAGGTATGCTATTAGGCAGACTTTCTAAATGCAAGTACACCAAGGTATGCTGTTAGGCAGACTTTCTAAATGCAATTACACCAAGATATGCTATCAGGCGGACTTTATAAATGCAATTACACTAAGATATGCTATTAGGGGACTTCTAAATGCAATTACACCAAGATATGCTATTAGGGGACTTCTAAATGCAATTACACCAAGATATGCTATCAGACGGACTTTCTAAATACAATTACACCAAGATATGATATCAGACGGACTTTCTAAATGCAATTACTCCAAGGTATGCTATTAGGTGGACTTCCTAAATGCAATTACACCAAGATATGCTATTAGGCGGACTTTCTAAATGCAATTACACCAAGATATGCTATTAGGTAACTTCTAAATGCAATTACACCAAGATATGCTATCAGACGGACTTTCTAAATGCAATTACACCAAGATATGATATCAGACAGACTTTCTAAATGCAATTACACCAAGATATGCTATCAGACGGATGTTCTAAATGCAATTACACCAAGATATGCTATAGGCAGTCTTTCTAAATGCAATTACACCAAGATATGCTATAGGCAGACTTTCTAAATGCAATTAGACCAAGATATGTTATTAGGCAGACTTTCTAAATGCAATTACACCAAGATATGCTATTAGGGACTTCTAAATGCAATTACACCAAGATATGTTATTAGGGGACTTCAAATTCAATTACACCAAGGTATGGTATTAGGCGGACTTTCTAAGTGCAATTACACCAAGATATGCTGTTAGGTGGACATTCTAAATGCAATTACACCAAGATATGCTATCAGGTGGACTTTCTAAATGCAATTACACTAAGATATGCTATTAGGGGACTTCTAAATGCAATTACACTAAGATATGCTATCAGGCAGACTTTCTAAGTGTAGACTACACCAAAGATATGCTATTAGGGACACATTCAAAATGCAACCACTTCTAGGAGCAACCACACCACAGGTATGCTATTAGGCAGTGTTTCTAAATGCAATTACACCAAGATATGCTATCAGACAGACTTTCTAAATGCAATTACACCAAGGTATACTATTAGGTGGACTTTCTAAATGCAATTACACCAAGATATGATATTAGGGGACTTCTAAATGCAATTACACCAAGATATGCTACCAGACGGACTTTCTAAATGCAATTACACCAAGATATGATATCAGACAGACTTTCTAAATGCAATTACGCCAAGGTATGCTATTAGGCAGACTTCCTAAATGCAATTACACCAAGATCTGCTATTAGGCACACTTTCTAAATGCAATTACACCAATATATGCTATTAGGTGGACTTTCTGAATGCAATTACACCAAGATATGCTATTAGGGGACTTCTAAATGCAATTACACCAAGATATGCTATCAGACGGACTTTCTAAGTGCAATTACACCAGGATATGCTATAGGCAGACTTTCTAAATGCAATTACACCAAGATATGCTATAGGCAGACTTTCTAAATGCAATCACACCAAGATATGCTATTAGGGGACTTCTAAATGCAATTACATCAAGATATGCTATTAGGGGACTTCTAAATGCAATTACACCAAGGTATGCTATTAGGCGGACTTTCCAAATGCAAGTACACCAAGGTATGCTATTAGGCAGACTTTCTAAATGCAAGTACACCAAGGTATGTGTCTTGATATGGGCAAAATCTTCCTCGGGGCCAGCCCTTTGAGAGCAAAAATACCCAATTCAGCCCAAAATACAGGTTCTATTGTGCTGAGCAGTGATCTCATGCTAGTGACAAATGACACCCTCAAAGTTTTAGCATATTTATTCTAAGCAGTGAATTTCATATACATTTGGGATTCAAGTTAGAGAATATTACAAAGCATAAAACAAAGAGCAATGCAAAATATAGTGAAACATGGAACTTAGATAAACATAGAGAAACATAGAGAAATATAGAGAAACATAGAGAAACACAGTCTTACGTCCCTTAATCTCAGCCCTGGGAGACCTGGGTTTTTCATAGAAAAACAAGGCTGGAGGACACCGTGAGAGCCAATTCCGGGCACCTGACTGTACACGAATCAAGTCCACAGGCGATCTCCCCCTGATCCCATGTGTGCATGGATATTTTATAATCTCTTGCTGTCAGTCACCATGACGCATAGTTCCAGAACTTTCCCTGTGCAACTGGCTCATGGAAAAAACCCAGCTCTCTCTGAGATGCTCCCTGCTCGCTCCTACCCCCTCCCTTGGTTCCCATCTGCGCTGGCTGAGGAATGTCTTATCAGTACCTTCCCAGAGAAAAGGAAGATTAGCTTGGAGCCAGGGCTACCGTTAGTGAGGCTGAATATTCTAAGGGAAGCAGGGATGTATTAACCCCATCTGCAAGCTCTAAAAGGCATGCACTCATAGCTTAGTGTTTATAGCGCTTAAGACTGGCTATCTAAGCGCTATATAGGTGCCATGATGTTCCAAACACTCCAAAAACCTATTAGCTACATAGCTGGGGGCCCTACCTGCCTGTCTATCAACAATGCTTAATGTGACCTATTTCATACTAGGCCTGCATATCCCTTGTAGCTCACTACTGCATAATGGAAGTGCTACAACAGACTACTGTCAGCATTTTTAGCACATACTTTGAATACACTATTGGCTTTCAGCGGCTAATGCTGTCATCTAAAGCCCTGATTGGCAAGGTTGCAATTTCGTGTATCACTACATTCCACCCCTATTCAACGTGTGTGCGACAAAATGCTGACTAATACCTATCAATATAGTATTTAGTGCAGTGATAAAGACCTTGGGGCTTTGCAAGAGGTTTAAGCAAACTATCTTCTAGCGGTTAGTTAGCGTGGCATGCAAGGTAAAACACTACCTAAACAAAAATGTACACAAAGTGAACAGTGACATATACCCTTGCCAAAACCTGGCCTACACAAAAATACCTACGCCAAGTGAACATGGACATTTACTCTAGCCAAAACCTGGCCTACACAAAAATACCTAAATCAATTTTGTATAACTGATTGTCAGTTAAAAAGCAGCATGCAGTTAAAATGTCAAGGCAATCCAGTGTAGTCTAATCTACAATGCACTATTGCATTTATGTATGGTTACCAATTCTAAAACCTGGCAGCCTTTCACCCTAAGGGCCTCCCCTCCCCCTGATCCCAGGGCATTCAAGCGTGACTATGGGCTGTGTGATTAGACACTTCCCCCAGGTAGGTGGAACCCAACCAGAAACCATCTAATTTCGTGAACAAGGTGAACCCATGGGCACCAGGTTGTCTAAATAAAAACAATTCTACTAATTTACATCAAAGCATGGCATGTGTTATTCATGCAATCAAAAAGCAAGCAATTCAATCCATATGTATGCTGGTAACTGTAGCTCTGCGTGCCAGTGTGTGGAGGATGGTTGCCCCCACCCAGTAAAAAGCCAACACCTGCTGATTTAACAATGTTTGCCATACAATGCATTGTGTGTATTTAGCAGTCTTGTTGACCTGCCCTATGGCAGACAAAAATGTCTTCATGTCTAAAATTCTGTCATCTTCAGTTGGCTGTCAATACTTGTAGCAGTGCTGGGCATATCAATGGGCCCCACTAGGCCAGAGGTTCTATAGCAGAGCTGGCATCAGAACCCATAGTGGCTAGCTTATAGTGCACAGTTTCTATGTCACAAGCATATAAAGCTCCTGCAATTAATGAATCTAGCTCCCTAGCTACGCGCACTCTAGTGATGGGCCATAGAAATGGACTCCATTTGTAGCAGCTTGGTAGTACTAAGGAAACATTGCCTCATGGTAAATCTATGTCTAAGTGTATCACTGTAATAATGAAGGTGTGCATTACCAGTCTACCTATTGTGACTTGGAGAATACTCTTCTTCAAGTGGGATATCTACCATATACAATATTAACTTTAGCCACAAACACCATACTACTATCCGGCAGTGGCTGTTTCATCACACCATGGTAAAATTCATTTAGTCAAGTTATAGTCCATAAAATCTTGGCGAGAACACTCGCTGCAGTTCTTGGTCAGAAAAACATCACATTAGACAAATTAAACAAATGGTATCCATTCAGTGACAAAAGATGCCTGACAATGTGCCTGGCCAATACACTAGCAATTCCATGTGGATACTCATTTGTAGCGCTTTTCCAAAGAATTATTCCAAATGTCTACAATCAAAAGGTGACTCTTTGCATTAGTGTGCTGGAGACAGCTGTCCCCACAAAAACATGAAACTGGTTGGTTTAACAAAAACCGTGTCACACTCTGTGTCATAAAATCAAACATCAAGTCAGTCATGGTTTCATTTACCTGCCTTAAGCTGGCTGTAAAAGTATCCAGTGTTTCAAAGATTACCATTTCAAATTATAGCTCATACACTTGGCAGCATTACTTCAATTAAGAATCTTAACCTACGCACAGGTGACTTTGATGTGCGCACCCATCTTATCTCAAAATAAATTACGCTCCTGCTTGCATAATTCTGCTGCCCCAACAGTTCATAAATCATTCTCCTGCCTACGTGCAATGTAGAATATTTTTTTTTCTTCAAAAAACAAAAATCTCTGGTTAAAGCCATTCAGTTGGAAGAGTAAAACCATTTGGTTTTTTCAGATTCATCTCAACAGTGCATTTAAAATCCATTTTTTCAATGTGTTAGCATTCAATTGCTGTGTCACACAGCTGTATGTGGTGCCTGATGTTACAGTCCACAGTTCATTGTCCATAGTCCTTTAAACAAGAAAGGGCAAACCATGTCATTTAAGTTATTTCCAGCAACTGAGTCATTTGAATGTGTAGCATCAAATACTGGATAATTAGCCAAGTCTGCATCGTGCCAGTTCAGCAAAAGTTATTACTCTGTTGGACACTATTCGCAGGTTACAGCATTGAGTGCGGTGCAGGGCACGTTAAAGTTGAAATAGCATGTCGCAGTGGCTCGCTTTCTCTGAGAATGCGTCTGACCCTTCTTTGATCAGTGTCACCCACAAACTGCATATTAATTTTCTGATATTGTAAAATGTCTTGTCGTGCTTTGTCTAGGCAAAATACAAACAGAAATGTTAGGATTTCATCAAAAGTTCAATATCATTATTATCCATGTTAGGATGTCATCAAAACTTCAATATCAGCGTTATCCACCCCTTCCCATAATACCACCCCCATCTTCAAAAAGTCTCATCAGGTAACTACACACTTTGTCATTGCTACTGCAATTATTTATCACCTTTCTGCATGTTTCTGGGGGCTTATTTACACTCAACCATACGGGGTGTAACTGCCTAATCACAAACTCATTTGTGCAATGCAATCATAGCTGGTCAATGGTACCTCAGACTGATCTGTGCTTTTACAAAGCCATATAGTAAGTACCCAGGTCGCACAATGCTTTTCTTTTTCACCAAAGCGATCACCAATGCCAGGCGCCAACTTGCTTCCAGTGTCCCATGATCTTGGTTTAGGTTGCCCTGCTGGCATCACTCCATTTTTCAAAGGTAAAGTCTTTCAGTCCAATACCGCTTACAGTTGCACAAACAGCTGTTTATTTTTCTTTCCTTACAGGCAGTGTCTTTTCAAGCCTCTGGTTTTTTCACTTGTCATTTTTTCCAAAGGGTGTTTGCTGTTTCCTGAACCACCCCTTTGAGTGCGATAGTTTAAGTCAGTTTCTTTTGTTGCTTCAACAAATCATTCATTCTTGCACTAAGCCGTGTGGCTTCTGGATCATGGCTAATGTGCAGTGTTCATGTTGTACTTCAAAGCCCCGCTCTGCATGTTGTCTCTTGCAAAACGGCTAAGCACTTTTTGTCAGTTTTGCTTCCATCTGGAATGCCATAATGTCTTTGTCAGTTACTCCATCCCCTGGCAATGTAGCTTGCAGTTTGCCAGATGTGTATTTTCTCTTCTCAAAGCGCCTAGAGGTTTCTTCTCCAGTGCACAGCGCTTTACTTCAGTTCACATCACATGGAGCATTGGAATGCAGCTTGCACAGCAATAGCGTTTCACTTCACTTCACATCACATCACATGGGAATGCGGTTTGCACAGTAATGTCTGTTGGAATGGGCAGCTGTCTTTTCTTGGCCCATTCACAGATGCATAGGTAAATGTTCAGATGTGATGTGCCCGTCTGCCATCCTGCATGAAGCCTTTGCTCCCCACCACAGTTTACTGGGCAAATTCTTTACTTCTGAATTGCTCTCTCTTTTTGCTCCCCCTTCCTCAGGAATGCAGGCATGTTTATCTTTCGTGTGCACCTGGCAGCGCCATGAGCACGCAGCTTATCTCTTTTGCCTCTTTCAATGGGAAGCACTCGTTTCAGACAGTTCATCCAGATTAACTCTTTCTTGTACTGTTTCTGCTTTTGTTTGCCTTCCTGCACCTCGCCCAAGACAGCTTCAAGGCACAAGCTCTGCACACACAGCAAGACTCTTGTTTTCAAAAGCGGCACTTTTCTTGTAATGTGCGATCTTTCAAGAGAACTCGCAACCCATTAAATCTTTGTGCTATCTTATCACACACAGATGTCAATTCTGTTGTACCATTGCCAAACTATAACCACTCATTTCAGTGCATTTAAAAAATAAAAATGCCAATGTTTATTTTTTGCAGCTCCCTGCACGTTTTTTTTTTTCTGCAAGAACAACCCACACTCTATTGCTTGTGGGCTGTTTAATGTGTCAACAACATTTTTCCCCATGTATCACAGTCAACAGGACACTATTTCCAAATCATACATCACTTATAAGGCAACAGCACAAATCCATGGCATAGCATGGGATCAAAAATACTCCAGGGGCAATTTAGAAAAATATAAATTGTTTTTCCCCCCAACCATTGCAAACTGATTCTGCAATTTCAAATCAGTACACAAAAATCGAAAATCCAAATAACATTCACTCACTTTCCTTTTAAGTGAGTCTCTCACCCAATATAAGCATGGCACAGCCTAAAATGCAATATAACCATTTTAGTGTGTTTCCTTTAAACAGAATTTGCCACCATTAGCACATGGAATTTTACAGTTGCCAAAAGAAAGAAAAAACTCTTTAGGCTCTCAGCACAGATGTTACTCATTCTCCTAAGCATGGCTCATTCCCCTTCCTCATTATTCAGGAATGCCAACCCTTCAAAAGCATATATCAAAAAAGCGAACCTTCGCCTCCGAACATTACAGCCCCCACTCGCTAGCACACTGGGGCTGAGTCAATGGTTAAATCACTATTCACAATTTGCATGTCAAATCCCTGCAATTATTTTTTTTTTCCTGCCCTCATGACAGAATAGAGATGAGAACTCCGTCTCATTATGCATTCCAAATTACAACTTTAAACTTGGGAAACCACATGATAAAATTCTTTTTCTAATTGAGCATACATCTTTCTTAACCATTCATCGGAGTGCTTTAAACAAAGCCATTTCCCGCTCGTTTATTGCCTTGTATTCCCTGGCACCAATCCCATGCAATAAGTCAGTCACGACTGATTTACTGAAGGGAGTCTTAACCACACAAGCTATCGGCCACGGCAAGCCGACACAACATTGCTGCCTTTTGAAGTCTCAGAGCTGCAGTGAGACCATCAAGGAAATGCGACAGCCTGCTCCCCACTCTACACTGTGTTCTCTCACACCATTTGTCATGTCAGCATGGCACTGCTCTTCACAAATCCCACAAAGCTGCCACCAAATGTCTTGATATGGGCAAAATCTTCCTCGGGGCCAGCCCTTTGAGAGCAAAAATACCCAATTCAGCCCAAAATACAGGTTCTATTGTGCTGAGCAGTGATCTCATGCTAGTGACAAATGACACCCTCAAAGTTTTAGCATATTTATTCTAAGCAGTGAATTTCATATACATTTGGGATTCAAGTTAGAGAATATTACAAAGCATAAAACAAAGAGCAATGCAAAATATAGTGAAACATGGAACTTAGATAAACATAGAGAAACATAGAGAAATATAGAGAAACATAGAGAAACACAGTCTTACGTCCCTTAATCTCAGCCCTGGGAGACCTGGGTTTTTCATAGAAAAACAAGGCTGGAGGACACCGTGAGAGCCAATTCCGGGCACCTGACTGTACACGAATCAAGTCCACAGGCGATCTCCCCCTGATCCCATGTGTGCATGGATATTTTATAATCTCTTGCTGTCAGTCACCATGACGCATAGTTCCAGAACTTTCCCTGTGCAACTGGCTCATGGAAAAAACCCAGCTCTCTCTGAGATGCTCCCTGCTCGCTCCTACCCCCTCCCTTGGTTCCCATCTGCGCTGGCTGAGGAATGTCTTATCAGTACCTTCCCAGAGAAAAGGAAGATTAGCTTGGAGCCAGGGCTACCGTTAGTGAGGCTGAATATTCTAAGGGAAGCAGGGATGTATTAACCCCATCTGCAAGCTCTAAAAGGCATGCACTCATAGCTTAGTGTTTATAGCGCTTAAGACTGGCTATCTAAGCGCTATATAGGTGCCATGATGTTCCAAACACTCCAAAAACCTATTAGCTACATAGCTGGGGGCCCTCCCTGCCTGTCTATCAACAATGCTTAATGTGACCTATTTCATACTAGGCCTGCATATCCCTTGTAGCTCACTACTGCATAATGGAAGTGCTACAACAGACTACTGTCAGCATTTTTAGCACATACTTTGAATACACTATTGGCTTTCAGCGGCTAATGCTGTCATCTAAAGCCCTGATTGGCAAGGTTGCAATTTCGTGTATCACTACAGTATGCTGTTAGGCAGACTTTCTAAATGCAATTACACCAAGATATGCTATCAGGCGGACTTTATAAATGCAATTACAGTAAGATATGCTATTAGGGGACTTCTAAATGCAATTACACCAAGATATGCTATTAGGGGACTTCTAAATGCAATTACACCAAGATATGCTATCAGACGGACTTTCTAAATACAATTACACCAAGATATGATATCAGACGGACTTTCTAAATGCAATTACTCAAAGGTATGCTATTAGGCGGACTTCCTAAATGCAATTACACCAAGATATGCTATTAGGCGGACTTTCTAAATGCAATTACACCAAGATATGCTATTAGGCGGAATTTCTAAATGCAATTACACCAAGATATGCTATTTGGCGGACTTTATGAATGCAATTACACCAAGATATGCTATTAGGGGACTTCTAAATGCAATTACACCAAGATATGCTATCAGACGGACTTTCTAAATGCAATTACACCAAGATATGCTATAGGCAGACTTTCTAAATGCAATTACACCAAGATATGCTATAAGCAGACTTTCTAAATGCAATTACGCCAAGATATGTTATTAGGCAGACTTTCTAAATGCAATTACACCAATATATGCTATTAGGGGACTTCTAAATGCAATTACACCAAGATATGCTATTAGGGGACTTCTAAATGCAATTACACCAAGGTATGCTATTAGCCAGACTTTCTAAATGCAAGTACACCAAGGTATGCTGTTAGGCGGACTTTCTAAGTGTAGACCACACCAAAGATATGCTATTAAGGACACGTTCAAAATGCAACCACTTCTAGGAGCAACCACACCACTGGTATGCTATTAGGCCGACTTTCTAAATGCAATTACACCAAGATATGGTATTAGGCGGACTTTCTAAATGCAATTCGACCAAGATATGCTATTAGGGGACTTCCAAATCCAATTACACCAAGATATGCTATCAGACGGACTTTCTAAAGGCAATTACACCAAGATATGATATCAGACAGACTTTCTAAATGCAATTACACCAAGATATGCTATCAGGCGGACTTTCTAAGTGTAGACCACACCAAATGTATGCTATTAGGGACACGTTCAAAATGCAACCACTTCTAGGAGCAACCAGACCACAGGTATGCTATTAGGCGGACTTTCTAAATGCCATTACACCAAGATATGTTATTAGGCAGACTTTCTAAATGCACTTACACCAAGATATTCTATTAGGGGACTTCTAAATGCAATTACACCAAGGTATGCTGTTAGGTGGACTTTCTAAATGCAATTACACTAAGATATGTTATTAGGGGACTTCTAAATGCAATTTCACCAAGATATGCTATTAGGGGACTTCTAAATGCAATTACACTAAGATATGCTATCAGGCGGACTTTCTAAGTGTGGACTACACCAAAGATATGCTACTAGGGACACGTTCAAAATGCAACCACTTCTAGGAGCAACCACACCACAGGTATGCTATTAGGCATTGTTTCTAAATGCAATTACACCAAGATATGCTATCCGACGGACTTTCTAAATGCAATTACACCAAGATATGCTATAGGCAGACTTTCTAAATGCAATTACACCAAGATATGATATCAGATGGACTTTCTAAATGTATATACACCAAGATATGCTATCAGACGGACTTTCTAAATGCAATTACACCAAGATATGCTATAGGCAGACCTTCTAAATGCAATTACACCAAGATATGTTATTAGGAAGACTTTCTAAATACAATTACACCAATATATGCTATTAGGGGACTTTTAAATGCAATTACACCAAGATATGCTGTTAGGGGACTTCTAAATGCAATTACACTAAGATATGCTATTAGGGGACTTCTAAATGCAATTACACCAAGATATGCTATTAGGGGACTTCTACATGCAAATACACCAATATATGCTATAGGCAGACCTTCTAAATGCAATTACACCAAGATATTATTTATTTATTTATATGTTATTAGGAAGACTTTCTAAATACAATTACACCAAGATATGCTATTAGGGGACTTCTAAATGCAATTACACCAAGATATGCTATTAGGGGACTTCTAAATGCAATTACACTAAGATATGCTATTAGGGGACTTCTAAATGCAATTACACCAAGATATGCTATTAGGGGACTTCTACATGCAATTACACTAAGATATGCTATCAGGCAGACTTTCTAAGTGTAGACTACACCAAAGATATTCTATTAGGGACACGTTCAAAATGCAACCACTTCTAGGAGCAACCACACCACAGGTATGCTATTAGGCAGTGTTTCTAAATGCAATTACACCAAGATATGCTATCAGGTGGACTTTCTAAATGCAATTACACCAAGGTATGCTATTAGGCAGACTTTCTAAATGCAATTACACCATGATATGCTATCAGACTGACTTTCTAAATGCAATTACACCAAGATATGCTATTAGGTGGACTTTCTAAATGCAATTACACCAAGATATGCTATTAGGGGACTTCTAAATGCAATTGCACCAAGATATGCTATCAGACTGACTTTCTAAATGCAATTACACCAAGATATGATATCAGACAGACTTTCTAAATGTAATTACACCAAGATATGCTATCAGACGGACTTTGTAAATGCAATTACACAAAGATATGCTATAGGCAGACTTTCTAAATGCAATTACACCAAGATATGCTATAGGCAGACCTTCTAAATGCAATTACACCAAGATATGTTATTAGGAAGACTTTCTAAATACAATTACACCAAGATATGCTATTAGGGGACTTCTAAATGCAATTACACCAAGATATGCTATTAGGGGACTTCTACATGCAATTACACTAAGATATGCTATCAGGCGGATTTTCTAAGTGTAGACTACACCAAAGATATGCTATTAGGTGGACAGTCTGAATGCAAATTATACCATAGATTTTCTATTAGGCAGACTTTCTAAATATAGTTAAACCACAGATATGCTATTAGGGAAACGTTCAAAATGCAACCACTTCTAGGAGCAACCACACCACAGGTATGCTATTAGGCAGTGTTCCGCAATGCAATTACACCAAGATATGCTATCAGACGGACTTTCTAAATGTAATTACACCAAGGTATGCTATTAGGTGGATTTTCTAAATGCAATTACACCAAGATATGCTATTAGGCGGACTTTCTAAATGCAATTACACCAAGATATGCTATTAGGCGGACTTTCTAGGTGCAATTACACCAAGATATGCTTTTAGGCAGACTTTCTAAATATAGTTAAACCACAGATATGCTATTCGGGACACGTTCAAAATGCAACCACTTCTAGGACAACCGCACCACAGGTATGCTATTAGGCAGTCTTTCTAAATGCAAGCTAGAGCACAGAATGCTATTAGGCAGACTTTCTAAATGTAGACTACACCAGTTGGGATGTGTGTTAGTAGGGCATGAAGTAATTGCTTCAGTCCCAGCCCTTGCCCCACCTACCTATTGTTGGCTTCTTGCTTCTCCTGCGGATGGATACCTGCAGATACAGTCTGGAGCCGTCACATTGAAGCTATCCTATGCCTTGGATCCTCAGTCGATGGGCTGCTGGGCAGATGGCTGCCCTGGGAGTTCTGGCAATGAATGGGGGATACTACTTGTCAGGACCAATCAGAGCGGGGGGGCGGTCTGGGAGGCGGGTGGTTGGAGGGAGCGAGGGGCGCGGTAAGGGGGGTTTAGGGGACTGGGGCCGACTAAAATGGAGATTTTAAGCTTAAAATGCAACTATTTCAATAGAATGGCACAGGTCAGTACTTACTGAATCAGCCACGCTGGAAGTGGGGCTCATGGGCACACGCAGGTTATTAGACCTAGCAAACGCAGGTACATAGTCCGATCAGAGCGGGGGGCTGATCACGGGAGGTGGGAGGGCTGGGGGCAGGGGAAGGGATAAATCTACCGATGATCAGGGCCTGGAGGGAGCGGGCTGCACGCGGGCTGAGGGTGGTTCAAGGATGGATCAAATAGCCGGATTCAGCGGGCCAGAGGGTGTCTGGGGGCAGATGCTCACCTGGGAGGTCACGGGCAGAAAGGGGGCACCAAGCACTCGTGTTAGGGTGGATGAAAACACGGAAGAGGAATAGCCAATCACAGGAGGTGGGAGGGCTGGGGGCGAGTGGAAGGGAGAAATCTACCGATGCACAGGGCCTGGAGGGAGCAGGCTGCAGGCGGGCTGAGGGGGGTTCAAGGATGGATCAAATAGCCGGATTCAGTGGGCCAGAGGGTGTCTGGGGGCAGATGCTCATCTGGGAGGTCACGGGCAGATGTGCCGGCTCCAGCCCCACAGATTTTTGGGCCAGCCTTCTTGCACAGACTCTGCCAGCTGGGATCACCCTGCATGCAAGGTTGAGTTGCCCCATCAGCTTCTGCAAACCCTGCTAGATTTGATTTCTCTTTCCTGCCCAATTCTTTCACTACCTCCCTAAATTGCTCTATTTTCACTGGTGGCAGCCTGCAGAGCCCCTCGATGATGTCAATCTCGATACCCAGAAAAGTCAGGTTCATGGTTGACCTGACCGTTTTTTCCCCAGCCAGCGGGACACCCAAAATGCTCTGCCAGTTGTTCGAAAGTGCCTAGTGCCACCTCACAGCCTGCTTCGCCGTTCCTTCCGACAAATAGGAAATCATCCAGGTAGTGTGCCACTTTTGCTCTGCGCACCTTATCCTCACTGCCCACTGCAGGAAGGTGCGGAATAGCTCAAAGTAGTGGCACGAGATAGCGCAGCCCATAGGCATGCACTTGTTGAAATAGAGCTTGTCCTGAAACTGATGCCCCAGCAACCTAAAGCTCTCAGGGTGGACTGGCAACAGTCAGAATGTGGACTTGTTGTCCGCCTTTGCCAACAGAGATCCTCTGCCCACTTCCTTCACCAGGTCGACTGCATCGTCGAAGCAAGTGTACCCCACTGAACTCTGGTCCGGATCTAGCTCACTGTTTATGGATGCTCCCTGAGGGTAAGAGAGATGATCGATTAACTTGAATTGCCCCTCTTCCTTCTTTGGGACCACCCCTGGGGGTGGGGGCACAAATTCCCAGAGGGCAGGCACCATGAATGGCCCCTCTATCCCATCTAGTTTTATCTCCTTTTTTAGCTCCAAGTCCACTATCCCCGGCTTGATGGCTGCTGACTTCAAGTTTTTGGGAACACCCCACTGAGCTCATTGTGGCTGGGTTTCTTAAAACCCTCTGAGAAACTCCGTAAAAGTGTATCGGCTGCTACTTTGCCATCACAGGAATTCTGCAACGGCCGCAGTGTCTCAATCTTAATGGGGGTTGGGGCTTTTTCCCTAACGTAGGTTCCACCTCCTGTCTGCTTTGATTGCTCCCTCTGCTTGGGGATCTGTTGCTCCTTACTTCCGTACCGGGCGGCCATGTGGTTTCCGCCACATTTGCTGCATATGTGCCTGAACTTGCAGTTGTCTCCCCAAATGCAATACCCTTTTTCAAATTTCCAGCAGGTGGTGTCCTTCCCTATCTGATGCCCCTGGACCAGGCCCCACACCCCTGTTCCCCGAAAGGGCCGCCTTTCTCTGTCGCTACTCTGGTTGCTCCTCCTAACTCGCTGCTGCTCCTCCACTGGCATGCTCTTGTGCCCATTGCTATATATCATCTTGTGAATGTATTCATGGCACATCCTCGTCATCCCAGTTCATGCTGGAACACATTTGCATCTTTAACCTTGTTACTGCTCATGGGCCTCGTGAATACGCTGCTCGTACGTGTTGAGCGCAGCAGTATCACTCAGGTACTTCTCAACCATTATGGAGGTGTACCTCCTGAAGGCATACAGCCAGTTCATAATGTCCCTTTCCTTCCTCACTCTCTTCCTGCTATGCCTCCTGTCGTCCTCCTTCTTGACCTCCTTCACTATGTCCAGCCCTATCTGCTCCAGCTCAATTAAGGTAAATAATGTCAATAAAAACTTTGCTCCACATTTATTTATTTTACTTCCAAGGGTATGTGCTATACTAGGCCAGCTGCCCTTGTAGTCCTGGGTGTGCACCCTGGGTCCCTACCGACCCCCACTGCTGAAGCAAGCATGTCCGCTTGCCTGTCTGCCCCGCAGTTGCCCCTCTTTTCGAGCCCCCATGCTTCCCCTAGAAAGCCCACTGGTGGAGGACAGGCCACCTCCTTTGTCCCGTGGTCTCCCCTACTTGGTTCGGAAGCTGCCCACCTTCCCTGCGGCAACTGACCAGGTGGCACTACGCCCTTCGCCTGCACACCCTCACCGGAAATCGCTAAATCGTTTCCCCGATCGGGGCCCTGCTTTGTTCCACCAGCGCTATGTTCGTGCTCCCTTCTGCACTTGTCCCCGCTTGCAATCCATAGTTGTCCCTGCAGGAATTTACATTATCATCCCGCCAGTTCTCATGCAACTCTTTCACCGCTCTTTCTACATGCAATTTCTACCACCTTCGCACATTTTCTCACCCATTGTGTCCTGTTCTGCCGCCGCCGTGAAGGCCTCTAGCGGCTGCTTATCTCGGCAATTTGTCTGCTGCCTCTGCTTCGGTGAGTCGCTCTCGCCATAAGCTTCTGCCACCTTCACCGATGCCTTCCTTATTCTTTGAGGTCTCTTGGCTGCTGGTGGGCCGGGCTCTTCTTCTGTGCTTTTCCTTTTTAGGGCGGCCTCCATTCTGTCAGGCGCTGTTGAGTATTCCTCAGCTGTCTTGTTCTCCTTCCGCTCTGGCCACCCACTCTCTGCGAGAGTGTCTTGGACGGAGTCCTCTCCCTCTGTATCTTCCAGCACTTCCACTCCTTCTTGCTCTTTCTCTGCCTTTGCTGTTGCCAGCGCTATGAGCCAGTCCACGCAATTGTCTCCGGTGGCTGCTCTGATTCTCCTCAGTAGGTCGGCCATCTCCTTGTGACTTTCCATTCTTCTTTCTGCTTTTACGTCTTATGTCCCCAGCCACTGCCTGGCTCTGAAGATCTTCTGGGCTGGGTCACCCAACTACCTCCTCAATCTGTTCCCCTGCTGCTGGAGCCCCGCACTGGTGCTGCGCTTCACTTTGTTCTGGTTCCAGTTGCCACGCAGCCAAGGCCAGCAATTGCAGATTTCTGTTATTCCTTTTTTTTTTAAAGTTCTGTGACGATGAATATGTGTCACTCAAGCATTTGTGGTTGCTTTCAGTTTTCCTTTATTCTTTATGTATTTATTTATTGATTTATTTGTTCTGTTTAAAATAATCTAACGATGCAGGTGAGGCACTCAAGTGTTTGCAGTCATCTTTTTCCCCAACCAAAATGGCCGCCATGCAGCCCCCACGTGGTAGGGTCCCTTTTCTATTTCAGTTCCCCCTGCATGCACTACAGGTGCTTTGGACCAACTCTCATGTCTCTGCCTAGATGGCCGCCACACTTCGCCCACGTTTCTTGGGCATTTCCTATAAACGTTGGGATCACAAAAGCGTGTTTTCTTGATGTAAATAATTCACGTTTAGCTGTGCCATGCCATGGCGCGCTTCAGCTGGCTTTTTGTGGATTTTAACGACAGCGGGCGGGGTCAAATGCACTTCCCCTTGCCTCAGCTGTCTTCCCACATGCTCTGTCACTGGTTCTTGCCACTTGGATGACTATGCCCCATAGCTTGAGTCCTCCGATGCTGCATGCCACAGCAGATGGATTCGGTTCACTTCAGTGGTGCCTCAACCACCCGGGTACCGGGTTCTGCAGCTTTCCCCCACAACGCCGTCCTCACGGTGTCCTTGCGGACCGGCAAATCTTGCCAATCTCCACGGGATGCCCGACCAGCTTCCAATCTCCTGCTTGCCACCACAGACCTCTCTGGTTGCTAGCTTGACATCCTTTCAGCGTTCATAGTCCCAACAGTGAGCTGCCATGGATAACACTAGTCCTGCTGCCGGGGGAGCGGGCGTGCAAAGAGACCGCTCCTCCTGCAAAAGTACTAGCTATACGGGCCATTAGGATACTTTATGCCCCCATGTCATTTTCCTTCCTACGCCTCTTACTGAGGCAGCAGGCGGGGTGTGGGGGTTTCGGTCCCTCCACCCTTTTATGCCTTGGCGCTTCTAGCCCCTGTGAGGCCGTGACATTTGCCAACCACACAATCCATCATAGCACCTCAGGAGAAGGATCTAGCCAATCAGGATGCCAGGGACGCAGGCTGAATCTCGCAGTATAAGCCTGCCTTCCATCCTTAGGGGGGCAACTTTCCCTTGAGGCTGCAATGTTCTTGTACTCCCAGCCCCATGTCTGCATGCAGAATGCAAGATAATCTGCATGCGGTATTTCGGAGATATTTCATGTGGCAAAGACCATATTGGTAAAGACCACATTCTGTGTTTCCAGAAAACCACATGCAGTATTTATCACCTCATGTTGAGTTTTAAAAAAGCAAGCAAGCTTTCAAAATACATCAACAGGTTTACTGGAAGCCACCAGAGGGCGCAGGCATGATGTCAGCCTGATCGCTTCGCCCCACCCCCTGCCCTGATTGCAAGCAGAGAATCTGCAGAGTTGTGTGCTCGGGACCCACACCCACACCGCTGCGCCGTTGGTGCTGAAACCATGGCGGACAACACCTGGGCGGAGCCCCGGTGCTGGCTGCCCTGGGACAAACCAGTTATCTATATTTATATAGGAACAGTGTATGTTGGTCAATCCTTGAGAGAAAAACATTTTTATGGAAAAAAACGTTTAAATAAACATATTTTTTGATAATAAAAAACACTCTGATGTTAATGCTGATGGCTTGTGAAGCATCTAGCTGGTACTGTGTGCCATTCTGAACTGTGTTAGTGTCAAAGGGAGGGGTCACCTGTTTCCTTCTTAATATTGCATGACTTACATCTTCCCTTGTTGAAACTGGTCCCCCGAGAGCAAATAATTAGGAAGTACCCATATATTATATAAGATATTTGCCATCCTACATGCGTTGGAGAGCAAATCTCCCCATAAGTTTGGCATTGAAATAAATCAATAATTCAAGGTGTCAATCTGTACAGGGGGAATACGCTTGGGAAACCGTGTGTCGTCATAATGCAATTACAGCACAGCAATTGCTGCTGGAAAAGCTTCTGGTAGTGGGGGCTGTGCCTGAATCTGCCCGGGATGAGCCTGACTTAGGACCTCTACCTTTTTCATTCAGGCAAGTGACCCTGATAGAGGTAGCTGATATAACAAAAAACACAAAACCTACTTAATGTCAGGGTGATGCTAGTCCAGCGAAACTTCTAGAAAGTTCTATGGACCAGCTGCTACGATGGATAACTAAAATCATGAATTCCTCCTTTCTAGATCTTAAGGAATCATGGATTTTGCCTCTTCTTAAAATAAATAACTTGAATCCTGCTATTCCAGCTAACTTTAGGCCCATAATGAGTGTGCCCTTCTTATTGAAAATATTGGATAGTGTGGCCTACTCTCAACTATATAAAATTCATTGAAGACCATAATTCACTGGGTGTCAGACAATCGGGTTTTTGAAGGAAACACGGTTTCCTTCAAATCTGTATTATTGGACTTAAAATCCAACATTGGAAATATCATTGAAAAAGGTCATATTACCTAGTTAATGCTTCTGGATCTCGCTGATCACAGATTGTTGACGGATAGGTTGAAAAATCTAAGTAGATGCTCAGCCAAAGCTGTTCCATTGATTGAA
Source organism: Ambystoma mexicanum (assembly GCF_040938575.1). Classification (NCBI taxonomy): domain Eukaryota; kingdom Metazoa; phylum Chordata; class Amphibia; order Caudata; family Ambystomatidae; genus Ambystoma; species Ambystoma mexicanum. Next base: position 55,360,741 of record NC_090932.1, read on the forward strand.
TCTTTCTTAGGTCCACGACGCTCAAGGGTATCAAAAGATGAACTCAGTTCTTGTCTGATCATCCTTACGAGTGGGGTTCCCCAGGACTCTTGCCTATCTCGCCTTCTACTCAACATATACACAAAGTCTCTTCCCAACTTACTGGGGGGGTTAGGTGTGTCTTATACAAATTATGTTGATGACACGCAGCTCTTATTCCAACTCTCTGGTACCTACCTTCAAGAAGATGAAATCAATAGGATTTATTCGGGAATGTTATGTTACCGCAGTACATTTCTTCGAAGGAGAATGTGTCACGTTTTTTTACAATGGAAATTGCCACATATATATGTGGGGGGTGGGTTTAGGGAAATAATTAATGTCAGGTGTTTAATGATGGTTGTGGGGGTCTTCCCCCGCATACATGTGCAACAAAATCGACTTGTCAAAAAAAGAATTTGATAGATCCTCCTTCAAGGAAATGTATTCGAGCAAATCACCCTAAACCATTTATTCAGGCATTCAGCTCTGAATGGCTCAAAACTCTCCTGCTCTGAAGAACGGAAAAACTGAGTTACTTATTTTAGGCTCAGCACACAACTGAAGAAGCTGGACTCTTCCTATTGTCTTTTGTCTATTGCTGGATGTTCATTTGAGGTTGCTTAGCATGTGAAGACTCTTGGAGTCTACCTGGACTCTAAGCGCTTTTGGGTAACAAACATATATCCAATCTGTATTCAGTGTAATCTTACACAGCCAGACTCCTCTGGCAAATTCGGCCATACCTGTCAGAGAAAGATAGGGTACTTATAGCATCAGCAATCATCAATCAAAAATTTGACTATTGGAAAAGTCTTCTGATTGGCACTTCACAAACTAATATTAAGAAACTTCAGGTTACCCAGAATGGGGTAGTCCAAGCAGTATGGGGCCTATGAACACAGGATCATGTCACTGAAGCCCGTTGCAAACTTCATGGGTTACCTACCGGACCAGCAGAGAATACAGCACAAGGCCCAGTGCATTGTTTATAAATGTCGTTGCAGGGATTCTCCTTCATATCTTTCTAATCGTATCAAGAATGTCCAACAGAGGCGTAATCGAAGGTCTCACAATGATCTTCTTACTCAAGCACAATTTGCTTTGAACAAATATGGTGGTTCTTGCTTCGAAGTCCAGACACCTTCTTTCTGGGACACTATCCCGATCCAGTTGGAGTACGAGTCTGGGACACTTCAAAAAGGATCTAAAAACCTATCTGTTCAGTAAAGACACTGGCTAAGGTCTCTGTTCTTGAATTCGTATACTGCCATTGCTATTTTGCCTTGTTGTCTGTCTGTCTCTTTGTAATATGTGTGCTCTGAGGCATACGGCAAGTAGCGCGTTACAAATAATAAACTAAACTAAACCCCACTTTTCAATGCTACAGTTATAGAAATAGAGACTTTTGTAAAACACACTTCACAATAGGCATCGATACATTTAATTCACCCGGAGTGCGCATGCACCATCGATTAATAATGCAATGATGAATATTGAATTTGTTAATAAGCAAATTAGTTCAAAGCATCCCTGCCTACTGTGGCGGGTTGGGAGAAGGAGTCAGACACTTGAGGACATTATTCAATATCTTTAATGACATTTTAAATAAAATGCCTAACCTTCCCTATTGCTAGAGGGAATACCCTATTAATCTAAAGGAAGTGAAGCATATGGTCAGTTGTCAGGAAGTCCAAAGTAATGTGTCCTCTGTCCAAGCTAACTCTATCTGACCCTACCACTATATCTAACTAAATTAAATAGGCCAGGAAAGTGTCTTATATTCGCTTGGTCTTCTTTTCTCTGTATCTGTAGTTACAACTCTTCTCTATGGTGTAGACATTTCTTTGCATAGTCTCTGAGATCAGTTCTTGAAGTGACACTCCTGGTTTCCGTGCTTTCTGTGGTCCTATATTTTTTATGCTTTCTCTGGTGGTGGTTCCTCACACTCTTATCACGCCTTGTAGACTCTTCCCAGTCTTTAATTTCAGGCTTTCCTGAGTTGAGTTTATCTTGACCCCGTTTTAGGCTTTCCTTATCTTGAAAGCATTGTCTTTAAATCTTTTGTCTTTTTTCCTGTTCATATGGTATTCTCCCTTCCTCCCAGGGGATTTGTTTCCAGTCTCTGCTTGTTCCACACCTGGGTTGGATAAACCCCTTTTGTATATTCTTTTCACTTCTCTTGTTAACTGGTTTCCCTTTTGATATCTCGCCTTCAGGAATGGGGCGAGTTTCTCTCTTCTTATAATAAACCTCTTCCCCAACTGGGTTATTCGTTACTTGTTTTTTCTGCTTTTCACAATTCCAATTGCACAGTCTTCTCTTTCATTTTGTGTCCTTTGAACTGGGACACATTTCTTCAGATTGATAATGGTGCGCCAGCAGTCTGTCATGATCTCTTCTTCCAAAAGGTCAGGGTTTTCCCAACTCCCTTGGAAGCAGATCCATAACCCAGGTTCCGAGGGCCAACCAGTCCCAATTGGGACCTTTTGGACCCAGTCCTGGCGCCAGTGGCACCAGGCTCATAAATGTGTCCAGTCCCAGCGCTGGAAGCGCCGGGCTCATAATGCTTGGGTGGACTTACCTGCAGCAGACCATGCTGCTTACTTGCCTGCCAGCTGAGCCTCTGATCCTCTTCTGTTTGGAACTACTTTTCCTGTTGGGTGGGGCAGGAGCCACTCCCTAGATTCAGAACACTGGAACTCTTCTGGAAAGCAGGAACTCTTTTCTTACCTAGACGTGGCTGTGGAAGGAGACACCTAAGCACTACAGGAGGCTATTTAAACCACACCCGGTGGATGAATCTTGCTTTGCGTTATTCTGCATCCTCTGCAGCAGAACGCTCATCGTGTCTTCTGCATCGGATCCTGGGCCTAAGGAAAAAGGCTTACCATCCTGAATCCAGTCTTCAGCAACACCTATAAAGACAAGAAAGAACAGGTTAGCATTCCGGCATCTGAAAGACAAAGGCTTACCTACTCTTCGTGCGCTCCGGAGGTCTTCACACTGCATTCCGGCATCTGAAAGACAAAAGCTTACCGACTCTTCGCACTCTCCGGAGGCCTTCGGCGCTGCATCCTGCATCTGAAAGACAAAACAAGGTGCGTTTAAAGACATTGGGGAACTTTAATACTCACGTGCCATTACTCCTTTCCACATCAACCCCAGTGGGTATTCCGGCACCCTGCAGCCGCTCCGAACTCGTACCTGCAAAATAAAAGACAGTTAGAGCGCATCGTGAAGCAGGCAACAAGTGCTTACTTACGTGCTTCCAGGCGCTTCTATTCATCATACGGACTCCATCTTCAACTCACTTCAGCCCGTCATCCGCCATCGCCGGAACCTGCAAAATAAGAGACATCATTGCTAAAGACTTTAAAGACAATAGAATTACTCGAAACTTACCGTTCGTGCAGTAAACGACGGACAGCAGTCCTCTGAAGTCAAGAGGCCTGCGCTACCGATCCAGTGAAGAAACTGATTACAGCACCCTGCCCCGAGGCAGATGGAGAGCTCGGCATTCACTTACCTAAGGTGAGAGCGTTAACCTTTGGGGGTCTACAGGAGAACAAAAAGGGAAGAGATAGGGACACCCCCAATAACCCCAGTTCATTAATCCCATATTTTCTGTCTGCAGACATCTTACTCTTGAAGTCAGGCATACAGTGCACAGAGGTCCAGCCCAAAGAGCCAACCGGGTGCTACACATCACCTTTGAAGATACGGTAGTCGCCCAGTCAAGACCGGCGCCTCTGTGAGAATCAGGTGAGCGTTACAGAACGCAAAGCCTACCGCAAAACTCTCGCCCAGGCTCTATGGAAACCTCGGATACTGACCACCTAGCCCGGTTACTTGGGGAACTAAGGGCAGAAGTGCATGCAGCTCGTCAGGAAACGAATGCTCTAAGAAGGGAACTAATTATTTCCAAGGAGAGAACAGACGGTCTTGCTAGACAATTGCTACAGTCACAAGCCGGACAAACCCCGTTACCCGCATCAGGGGCAAATCTTCCTTCAACATCCTCTATGAATCCAGTGCAGATCAACCTACCTGGGAATGTACCTCTGGCTCCGCCCGAACGATTTTCTGGTGACCCAAAGAGGTTTGCAGTATTTATCAATCAGTGCCAGTTGCACTTCTTATGCCGGCCAGCAGCCTTTCCAACTGATCAAGCTAAAGTAGCTTTTGTACTTTCGTACCTTAGTGGCAATGCGGCAGACTGGTCGATCCCTCTAGTTAATCAAGATGATCCGGTTCTCCATGATTTTCAAGCCTTTCAGCTTAGTATGGAAAAACTGTTCGCAAGACATTCACAGGGGCAGGCCTTGGACAATGAGCTTCTTTCGTTGCGACAGGGTAATCAAGACCTTTTGGCTTATATTGCATCTTTCAATAGACTAATAGTGGAAACTCAATGGCCTGAGGACAAAAGGATTACGCTGTTTTACAGAGGTCTACGTGGAGAGCTCAAAGACGTTTTAGCCCAAGTAGTGAATCCCCCACAAGACTGTTCGGATTATATAGACTTGGTCGTTCAAATAGATCATAGACTGCAGAACAGGAAGGCCGACCGTTCCAAGTTTGATGCTCGAGTATTTTCCAAACCGCCAACTCCTTCCAAAGGAGTAAACTCCGGGGAACCCATGCAAATTGGGGGTCTGAAAGGTCCTCTAACACAAAAGGAGCGGGAAAGGAGAAAACAGTTGCAATTATGCCTATATTGCGGAAACTCAGGGCACTGTCTTCGAGACTGTCCGGTGAAACCTGCCAAGAAGGCAGTAGGAGCTGCAGTTACCAAAGTTACAAACTCTGAGCAGGGAAACGACCTCGCCCGACAAGAATAGAGGTCCTCTTGCCGAGCGTGAAAACCAGTTCCGTGACCTCGCATTTCGTGATACCTATGGTCCTCATTAGCCCTGATAATCCGGATCGATTACATGCAATTGAAGCTTACGTCGACAGCGGTGCCATCGGCAATTATGTGGATCATGAAATGGTTTTGAGGATGAATCTAACTCTTTGTCCCAAGGCTGTAAAGGACGTCATTACTACAGTGGATGGTACGGAGATAGCCTCCGGGCCAGTAACGCATACCACTCAAGAGGTGACGCTAGTAAGTCAAGATGGACACCATGAGAAGATCGTGTTCGATGTGATCAAGGCCCATCAGTTTCAGATTATTCTAGGAATACCTTGGTTAGAGAAACACAATCCTCTGATCGATTGGCGAGCAAGAACGGTCCAGTTTCCAGAATGTGTCTCTACTTGTCACCTTCCACCTGGTGTTGCACTGGCAGCAATTTCTTCAGAGACTCCCCAGTTACCTCCCGAATACCTTGAATACCAAGATGTTTTCCGGAAGGATCAGGCTAACACTCTACCTCCTCATAGGTCTTATGACTGCCAGATAGACCTGATACCTGGATCTACTCCTCCTTGTAGTAGAATTTATGCTCTCACCGAGCCTGAGAACCTTCACCTTCGACAATACCTGGATCAATACCTGGCGAATGGGTTTATTCGTCCTTCCAAGTCCCCTGCTTCTTCAGCTTTGTTCTTCGTTCCAAAAAAGGAAGGAGACCTTAGAACTTGTATCGATTATCGCTCCCTAAACCAGATCACCGTTAAGAATAGATATCCGTTACCTTTGATCCCTGAACTCCTGGACCAAGTCAGAAAAGCATGCATATATACAAAGCTGGATCTTAGGGGAGCTTACCACTTGGTACGAGTAAAAGAGGGCGATGAATGGAAGACTGCCTTCCGCACCAAGTATGGGCTATTTGAATATCAGGTCATGCCCTTCGGACTTTGCAATGCCCCGGCCGCCTTTCAATATTTTATGAACGATGTCCTCAGAGAGCTCATAGATGTGTGTGTTGTTGTTTACATTGACGACATCCTCGTTTATTCTTCATCGGAATCTGAACATCGGAAACACGTGAAAATGGTCCTCGAAAGATTGCGTCAACACAAGCTTTTCGCTAAGTTGGAAAAATGTGTTTTCAACGTGACTGAAGTTGAATTCTTGGGGTTCATATTATCACCTGGCGGAGTACGTATGGATTCAAAGAAGGTCGATGCAGTTCTCAAATGGCCATCACCATCCTCCGTAAAAGGTGTGCAAAGCATGTTAGGCTTCGCTAACTTTTACCGCAGGTTTATCCCCGAATTCCCTCGAATAGTCCAGCCCATCACTGCCTTGTTAAAGAAAAACAAACGTTTTGAATGGTCTACTGAGGCGGAACAAGCTTTCCAGGATTTGAAGACTAAATTTATCTCTGCACCAATCTTAAAACACCCTCGCCCCGAACTCCCCTACATTGTGGAAACTGATGCTTCAAGCCTTGTCATGGGGGCAGTTCTATCACAAAAGGACCCGGTAACCAATCAGTTGCATCCCGTGGCATTTTGGTCCCGCAAATTCTCGCCTCCGGAAATCAATTACACGATTACTGACAAGGAACTTCTGGCTATCAAGTCTGCCTTTAAGGCTTGGCGGCATTATCTGCTGGGGGCCCGACACACCGTTACTGTGATTACGGATCACCGAAACCTGCAATATTTGAAAACCGCAAAAGCCCAATCCTCTAGACAACTCCGTTGGGCATTATTCTTTGCCGAGTTTGACTTCATAATTACCTATCGACCTGGTACAAAGAACGGTAAAGCTGATGCCCTTTCTCGGATGGGAGTGGAAGAACACTTGATCAACCCTAAACCTGTACCAATCATTCCCGAACAAAGAATTCTGGGTGTAATCGCCACAGAATCCATAGAGGAAGTTAAGGATAAAGCCAGGCAACTTGTAACTCCAGCTGACATACAGAATTGGCATTTGCAGGGAAAGGACTTTGCAGTAAAAGACAACTTATTGTATTTCCAAGAACGATTATACCTACCCAGCACAGATTTACAGAAAAAAGTAATCTCCTGTTATCACGATTCTTTAATGGAAGGTCATCCCGGTATGGCCAAGACCTCAGAAAAGATCAAGCGCTACTTCTGGTGGCCGTCTTGGAAAAAAGATATCAGAGACTTTATAATGTCTTGTGGAGTATGCGCCCAAAACAAGAGTCAAAAGGAAAGACCAGCAGGCCTCTTACACCCTATTGACATCCCACCTCGCCCTTGGCATACGCTTTCTATGGACTTCATCACCGATCTACCTCCATGCTCCGGATACAATACGATTCTAGTAATCGTGGACTTATTCTCCAAGATGGCGCATTTCATTCCGCTCAAAGGCTTGCCAACAGCAGCAACTCTGGCCCGAGAATTCCTCGAAAACATCGTCCGACTACACGGTTTTCCTTCGGTTCTAATTTCGGATCGAGGTAGTCAATTTATTTCTCATTTTTGGCGAAGTTGCCGTCGGTCGGCTCAAATTGATGTGAGACTATCGACCAGTCACCACCCTCAGACCGACGGACAAACCGAGAGGACCAATCAAACTCTGGAACAGTATTTACGCTGCATGCTGCAACAAACTGAAAAAACTTGGAAAGACATCCTTTGGATAGCCGAATATGCCTACAATAACTGTGTCCATTCGGGAACTGGGAAAACACAGTTTTTTCTTTTGTACGGCAGTCACCCTCGAACCTCGGAGTTGGATCCCCTCCAAGATCTTGAAACACCAGCAGTAGACTACCTGCATTCTACAATCACCCAAGCCTTTAAGGAAGCTGTTTCTCACCTTCAAAGGGCTAAAGAACAATACAAGAAAGGAGCAGATCAACATCAGAAGGAAGCCCCTCAATATCAAGTAGGGGACCAAGTCTGGTTATCCACCAAATATCTACCTCTAAAAGGGCCACGCACATTCAACCCAAGATACCTTGGTCCCTATTCCATCACTACCATAGTAAACCCAGTAGCGGTCAAGTTGGACTTGCCCCCTCACATGAAGATACATCCGGTCTTCCACGTCTCTCTATTAAAACCCGTGCAACCTCAAACCCGACTAACTAAATCTCCAAAACCCATCCTAGTTGATGGAGAACTCGAGTTTGAAGTCAAAAGCATTCTGGACTCCAAGATCTCCAAATCTAAACTATTTTACCTAATTGACTGGAAAGGCTACGGCCCCCAAGAGAGATCCTGGGAACCTGCTGAATGTCCACGCTCCTCGCCTAATCAAAAGATTTCACCGAACATTTCCTGACAAGCCAAAACCCCCGGAGAAGCCCGGTTTGGGAGGGGCCTTGAGGGGGGGTACTGTCATGATCTCTTCTTCCAAAAGGTCAGGGTTTTCCCAACTCCCTTGGAAGCAGATCCATAACCCAGGTTCCGAGGGCCAACCAGTCCCAATTGGGACCTTTTGGACCCAGTCCTGGCGCCAGTGGCACCAGGCTCATAAATGTGTCCAGTCCCAGCGCTGGAAGCGCCGGGCTCATAATGCTTGGGTGGACTTACCTGCAGCAGACCATGCTGCTTACTTGCCTTCCAGCTGAGCCTCTGATCCTCTTCTGTTTGGAACTACTTTTCCTGTTGGGTGGGGCAGGAGCCACTCCCTAGATTCAGAACACTGGAACTCTTCTGGAAAGCAGGAACTCTTTTCTTACCTAGGCGTGGCTGTGGAAGGAGACACCTAAGCACTACAGGAGGCTATTTAAACCACACCCGGTGGATGAATCTTGCTTTGCGTTATTCTGCATCCTCTGCAGCAGAACGCTCATCGTGTCTTCTGCATCAGATCCTGGGCCTAAGGAAAAAGGCTTACCATCCTGAATCCAGTCTTCAGCAACACCTATAAAGACAAGAAAGAACAGGTTAGCATTCCGGCATCTGAAAGACAAAGGCTTACCTACTCTTCGTGCGCTCCGGAGGTCTTCACACTGCATTCCGGCATCTGAAAGACAAAAGCTTACCGACTCTTTGCACTCTCCGGAGGCCTTCGGCGCTGCATCCTGCATCTGAAAGACAAAACAAGGTGCGTTTAAAGACATTGGGGAACTTTAATACTCACGTGCCATTACTCCTTTCCACATCAACCCCAGTGGGTATTCCGGCACCCTGCAGCCGCTCCGAACTCGTACCTGCAAAATAAAAGACAGTTAGAGCGCATCGTGAAGCAGGCAACAAGCGCTTACTTACGTGCTTCCAGGCGCTTCTATTCATCATACGGACTCCATCTTCAACTCACTTCAGCCCGTCATCCGCCATCGCCGGAACCTGCAAAATAAGAGACATCATTGCTAAAGACTTTAAAGACAATAGAATTACTCGAAACTTACCGTTCGTGCAGTAAACGACGGACAGCAGTCCTCTGAAGTCAAGAGGCCTGCGCTACCGATCCAGTGAAGAAACTGATTACAGCACCCTGCCCCGAGGCAGATGGAGAGCTCGGCATTCACTTACCTAAGGTGAGAGCGTTAACCTTTGGGGGTCTACAGGAGAGCAAAAAGGGAAGAGATAGGGACACCCGCAATAACCCCAGTTCATTAATCCCATATTTTCTGGCTGCAGACATCTTACGCTTGAAGTCAGGCATACAGTGCACAGAGGTCCAGCCCAAAGAGCCAACCGGGTGCTACACATCACCTTTGAAGATACGGTAGTCGCCCAGTCAAGACCGGCGCCTCTGCGAGAATCAGGTGAGCGTTACACAGTCTCCCGCTTCTCCTGTTTCCCCCGGTACCTCTCTATTTGCAGGAGAAGGTGGTGGGGTTCAGCACTCGCTCGGGTATGCTTTCTCGCTCTTCCGGTCATCTGCTTCTAATGCTCGGATTCTCGTGAAACCCCGACAGTATATATTGGCACGGATGATCGGAAGCTATCGACGCTTCCCGCCATGGTGATTTATGTGTCGTTGTTCAGGCATCTTGACCACCATGCTGCACTTGGGGTCGAACCACCGTTCTCCTTGTTTCCTCCTCACAGTGCTATCCTCTCAGCCGCTCACGTCAGACCACCAGCGTTTTGTATTGGCATTCTCTGCCTCATAGAATGTTGCAGGCTCCACGATTCATCTTCACACCCCTTCTACAAGTCATGATGTTGTCAGGGGGCTTCCCCTGGGCACAAGGCTCTCCTCCTCCTTCTACTCTCATTGGACTCGTCCCAGTTAAATATATATCTCATGTTAAATAATCATCGCTCTTTTCTTTTCCAAAGGCGTTTCTCTTTACATTGCCACACTGCCTTCAGCCAAATGAAAAGATGTCACATCATTTGGTATAATAGGCAGTCCCATGTATGCGGCTATAGTAGGTGGTTAAGGGAGTACCACACATGAACGGGAGTCCTTGTCCCCAAAGGGGGAGTCTTTCCCAGTGAGGTCACAATTGCCGCAACCCCTAGGGAGGGTCTTGCGGGCAGGCTCACCTACCTATCCTCACAGGGGTTAGTCTTCCTCTTGGAGAGAAGAGACGAATGCCTGCGATTTGTCACATTATCCAATTTTCTCTAATTCTCCATCCACCCACATCTCTGAATAGGCATGTCAAAAGTCGAGCTGAATTCCTTTGTATTTGTAAAATCTCAAGCCCAACATACACACAGATGTAGGCCACAAAGAAGACTCTTAAAATGTATCTAGTGCATTCTGTCATCCTATGACCAAGTTCAAGAGACAGTCATTATCTTTATGGCTGAGCTTCAAATGATTTCCACTTCCTTGAGAAGGCAAGCCATCTCAGTACCCATCTTACTTCTTGGGGTTGTGATTTGAAATTCCATATGGTCGCTAAGGCCAAAGCTGGTGTTTGATTCAGAAGGGGGGGGTTTGGTGGGGGGGCAGAGCGCCTCCTTGGGGTATTTAAGGTTCCAGAGAAGGTTCGGGAGGCAGGCGACGGTTGGACTTGGTGATTGATCAGTCCTGTCGCCTGCTCCCGAGCCTTCCCTGAAGTAGCTTGGCCTAGTGTGTGAGGTTAGAGCAGGTGAGGCAGGGTTTTTGTGTTTAGTGATAAGGGTGGTTAGGTATTTAGTTAGGTATTTAAATTATTATTACAGTAATTAATTAAGTAATAATATTACAGCAAAAAAAAAAAAAGGTTTTCAAATAGTCGGTGGTACCGTACATAAGGTACCCCCCCTTACCGGTGCCGCCAGCGGCTTCATCTGCTTCTTTTTGGGTGGGTTTGTTGTTTTTTCAAGTTTACCAGCCCAGCTCTCTGTTATTGGGGGGTAGGTAGCTTTAAGGAATTGCAGGTTTTGTTCTCACGTCTCTCCTGGTGGGTGCTTTCTGGGGAGTGCAGGACGTGGGGGCTCAAGGGCTCCGGGTGCAGTGGGCGGTTGGGTAAGCTGCAGCGGGCCCATCTTTCCTCCGTTCTCTCGCCTGAAGTGTTGGGGATTAACTATCTGCATTCAGCTGCTACGAAGCGCAGCCGCGCCGTATCGGTAGTTGGCAGCTCAATCCCCTTGACACCCAGCGCCTGTTCAGGTACACCCGGGTCTTCCTGGGTTTTTTGGGCAGGCCGGCTGTTTATCATTATAGGAGCCCGTGCGGCTGCTGGGATTATACGCATCCGTGTACGCGGTAGCGGTCTCTTGGCAGAGGGGGCAGTGCGGTCGCCTTAAAGGGGCCGCACTATTTTTCTGATCTCCTTGTTAGTGTGGTTCATCTCGCGAGCCACCAGGGGGCAGTGTGGAGGAGTTTTTTTTCCCCCAATTAATTTGTTTGATGGTTGTTTAAGTGCTTTCTGCTGGGCACGGTAAGACCTGGTTTTTGTGGGTTGCCAGGGGCAAGGGCAGTAATAGGGGTGTTATATTTATAAAAAAAAAAAAAACAATTTTCTTCTTTCATATATGATAATATTTATTATTTTATAATATAAATAGGTTATATAGTGTTTAAGTGACTCTTTAAAGGGAGATTAGTTTATAGTCCAATTTACTTCTTGGTTTCCCATTTCTTAGAGTATTTGCCCACGGGTAGGTGCTGGCTCGGGGGTTTAGTTAGCTGAGTGCTACAAGGGGCATATTTTAGTGCACAAACAGATTATTGGTGCACGATGGTGGGCCAGGGAGCCAGCAAGAAGGGTCTGGTTGATGCTAGGGCTCTGAGGGAGGCCCTGGAAATTATTAGCAGGGCGTCTAAGGCCCAGCTGGAAGGGGCGGTGGTGGAGGTCATGGGTGAAGATGGAGTCAGGTGGGGGGAGGCCGCAGCGTAGAGCTGCGGCAGATGGGGCTCTCGCGGCAGTGGTGGCTTGCACCCCTGCGGCGGGGAGAGGGGAGGTTTGGGAATCCAGGGGCAGGAAGATGAGGAGGGAAATAGATAGGAGGGCGTCCGGGGGATAAATTATTTCGGGTGGGGATCCAGTGAAGGAGGGAGTCAATGATAGCCGAGGGGAAGTTAGGAGTGCTCAAACAGAGGTGGGTCAAGGGAACCACGATGGGGGCGGTGATGGGGCACAGAAGGGGGTGACAGGGCAGAGGGTAAAAGGGGGTACATACCTGCAGAAGAGTGCAGGTGGGAGAAGGAGTGAGAGGTCCCCATTAATTGAGGAGGTTAGAGTGGGGTGCGGAACGGCCCCCCCGGGTAGGAGGAGTGAGGGCAGAGGGCGCTGCGCAGCCCCCGCTGTTCAGGTGGAGGTAGAGGGTTATAGAACGGCCCTTCCTCGGTCAGCGGAAGGGGAGCCTAGAGGGTGCAGCACGGCCCCTAGCGAGGAGGATTCCAGAGTGGAGGACGGGACGCCTCGCCCGAGAGAAGAGGACCAGGTGGGGGTTTCTGCGGCCCCGCCGAGAAGATGTCAAAGGAGTGGCGAGGCGGATGCCCCGGGCTCGCAGGAAGAAGATCAACTCAACTCGAGCATGAGCTCGCATCACCAATGGTATTTAAGGGGTGATGAAGTTGGATTGGAGGATTATCTGGGGCAGTGGGAGGAAGAAGGTTATAGGGCTGTAAGGGAAAGGGGGGTGGAGAGAAGAAGTTTGAGGTGGGATCGGGAAAGACAGGTGCATGGTGGTCGGAGGGCAAGAGGTCGGGGGAACAATTGGCTGGGTGAGTCTGCTGATATGTTTTGTCCCCCTAGTAGAAACCCTCTAAGAAAAGAGATGAGGAGCATCAGTGTGGATGCCAGACCGCAGACGGCCTGTGTGGAAAGAGGTGAGCGGGAAAGGGAATGGTCATCTGCATGGCAGAAAGGAGACACGAGAAGGGGGACGGGAAATGAAGGGTCTGATCCGCAAGGGGTAAGGAAGGAAGTTGGTGTACAGGCCATTGGAGCCTTGGGGGTTGAGAAGAGCATTTGCTCAGTGGAGGTTCAAACGGACAAGGTGGTGGAGACATTGGTGCTCGAGGTGCCAGTTGCAAAAGAAAAGGAGGTTGAAGTGAAAGGCAAGGGGAAAAAACTGCCATACACGGGTATCACAAAACCTTTGGGGGCGCACTTGATGGCAGCGACCAGGGAGAAGATTCAGGCGGGGGAATTTGTAGATGTTTTTAAGTTGCTCCATAGGGAAGTGAGAGCAAAGGAGGGGTCTAAAGAAGAAGAGAGGGAACTGGCTTTGCGCCCAAGGGTCCCGGTGACTATTGAGAATTGGACGTCGGCATTTATCATTTATGCCAGTGTATATTGTGAAAAATTTCCGGAGCGAATTGTGGCTGTGCTTAAATATATGGACGTAATTAGGAAGGCTTTCACAAGTTTTGGGGGTTTTGCCTGGGTACGCTATGATGAGGAATTTAGAGCAAGAATGGCGGAGGACAGTCAGGCTGTTTGGGGGGAGATAGACATGGATCTTTGGCTGCAATGGATGGCTCCAACGAGGCCTGCCCCGACATTGCACACAGCAAGTGGGCTGCCTGTGCCTTACCGGCCCTTTCTTGGTCACCCCGCCCCTGAGGGGGCAGAGGGAGGAGGCAGAGGACAGTCCTCAGCAGTATACTGAGCATTTAATAAGGACGGCTGCACAAGGAACATATGTAGGTTCAGGCACGAGTGTAGCAAGTGTGGAGGAAAACACCCTCTCACTCAGTGTTTCCAACAGGGAAACAGGGGGCGGGGGATAGGTTCCAGTAGAGGGGTTGTGGGGAAAAGCTTTTACTCCAATTAAAGTGGGGGTGCTGCAGAAATGGTTGCAATTTTATCCGGACAGGGAAGGGGCTAAGATTTTGAGTGAAGGGTTTTGTCAGGGTTTCAAACTGGGGTACCAGGGCCCAAAGGTGCGTCGGTGGGTGGAAAATTTGAAGTCAGCCAAAGAAAATGTTGAGGTGGTAAGCCAAAAATTGAGTAAGGAAATAGCAGCAGGAAGGATAGTAGGGCCATTTGATGACCTGCCAGGTGACTTAGTTATATCCCCACCGGGGGTGGTGCCCAAGAAAGCCCCGGGGGAGTTCAGATTGATAACACAATTTATCATGGCCGGAGGGTATGTCAGTCAAGGATTTCATTGCCCCGGAAGAATGTGGGGTTGTATATGCAAGTGTTGACCAGGCCGTGGAGTTGGTGAGGAAAGAAGGGCGAGGGGCCTTCATGGCCAAGTGTGACATCAAGGCGGCTTTCAGGTTATTGCCGGTGCACCCGGAGGATTTTTGGTTGTTAGGCTTGCAATTTGAGGAACGCATATACATAGACAAAGCTTTGCCAATGGGGTGCGCAATTTCCTGCGCTTTGTTTGAACGGTTCAGTTCTTTCTTACAGTGGGTTTTCTCATTTAGCTCGGGTTGGGGGAGTGTGCTGCATTATCTGGATGATTTTCTGTTCATTAGCCGGGCAGAAAGAGAGGGGGAGTGCAAGGAAATGCTAAAATTGTTTCAGGAGCTGATGGAAGAGTTGGGGGTGCCTTTAGCGGAAGACAAAACAGAAGGGCCGGGAGTGGTGTTGACATTTCTAGGAATTAAACTGGATTCAGTGGCCATGACCTCACGCTTGCCGCACGACAAGATGAGCAAATTGGTAGGACTGCTGGAGAAAGCGGTAGGGGCCAAGAAAATGATGCTGGTTGAAATGCAGAGATTGGTGGGGCATCTGAATTTTGCATATAAGGTTGTGGCCCCAGGGCGGACTTTTTGTAGGAACATGGCGAGGGCTATGGCGGGAGAGAAGTGCCCACATCATCGGATAAGAGTATCGGGTGCAGTGCGGGAGGATTGTAGAATTTGGCTGTGCTTCTTGGAGAGATTTAACAGAGTGTCTATGTGGTTGCAGGGAGACCCGGTGACATGGGAGGTACAGATATTTTCTGATGCAGCAGGAGCGGGAGGTTTCGGAGTTTTCTGGGGAGGAAAGTGGTGTGCGGAGAAGTGGCCATCTCTGTGGTTGAAAGAGGGAAGGAGTATAGCATTTCTTGAATTTTTCCATTTGCTGGTGGCATTGGAGTTGTGGGGGAAGGATTTGCAGAATAAGAAAGTGAATTTCAATGTTGACAACGAATGCATGGTCCATGTAGTGAACAGGCAGTCAGCAAGGGATCGGAGGGTGGCAAGACTGATGAGAGAATTTGTTCTGCGTTGCATGGAATGGAATGTGGTGTTTAAGGCAACACATGTGCCAGGGAAGGATAATGGCATCACTGATGCATTATCTCGTTTTCAATGGCAGAGATTCCGTGGATTGGCTCCAGATGCGGATCAGGAGGGGCAGCAGATTCCGGAGGAGCTGTGGAAGATGGGAAGATGAGAGCACTGGCTTTGGTGGAGGGTTCATTGGCCTCGGCATTTAAGGAGTCATACAGGAGGGCTTGGGAGGATTTTGTAGGGGGGGGAGCTTGTAGCTGGAAGGGTAGATGGGATGTGGAAGAGCGGAGGAGGGATGATGTCATGAACTTCCTCTTGAGGTGCATGGACAGGGGCTGGTCTAGGGCAACTATAGCGGGGAAGGTGGCCGGGATGGCTTTCTATGGGAAATGGTTTTCAGCCAAGTGGTGGGGAAATGGCGAACAGGATGTTGGAAGGATGGAAAAGGGAGAATAAGAGAGATAAGGATAAGGGAGACCGGTATCGGCGGAATTGCTAAAGAGGTTGATAAAGGTGGTGAGGGGAGTTTGCTGGTCCGTATGGGAAGGGGAGCTGTTTGTGACTTGTTTTACTTGGTTATTCTTTTTTCGGGTTTCTGAGTTGGTAGGGGGAAAAGGTGGGTTAGGGGGACTGCAATGGGAAGATGTTCAAATTACAGAATCAGGTTTGGACATCAAGATTAAAAGGTTTAAGACGGATCAAGAAGGAAAGGGCTCTTGGGTTTTGCTGGGTCGAGGGAGCAATGATTTATGCCCGGTTCAGACAGGCAGGGTGTGGAAGGAGCGTTGTGGGGGAAAGACAGGTTTAGTTTTTCAGCATGAAGATGGGGCGCCGGTTTCAGAGGCTCAAGTTCTGGGGGTATTACAAAAGGCTCTGGTAGCGGTATGGGAAAAGGCAGAGGATTTTGGGACACATTCCTTTAGGATGGGTGCAGCATCTGAGGGTAATAGGCTGGGTTTTTCAGAGGATAAGGTTAAAAGTTTGGGGCGTTGGAGGTCCGGGAGATACAAGGGGTACGTCAGGGATTTGGGAAAAGGGGGTTTTTGAAGGAAGGTGGCAGAGGACCTCTGGAGAATGGCGTGTGGTAGGATGTTTTCATTTGTAAGTGATTTTGTCATTTCTTTTTCAGATGCTGTGCGAAAGGAGGGGGAGTTGGCGCAAATATGGATTGTCGGCCATTCAATTGTTAAGTGGGCTGGGAAAGAAGCAGAGAAAAGGGTTCTTCGTAGGCAACTGGCGTGTAGCTATAAGGATGTGGTGGTAAAATGGCACGGGTTAGGGGGTCTGCGCTGGGACCAGTTGCTTCCTATGTTGGCTGGGTTGAGGGAACGCTATGGGGCTCCAGAGGCGGTGATTATTCATGCTGGGGAGAATGACCTGGTAAGGGATAAGGGGGTGGCTCTTCTGAGAAAAATTAAAAGGGATTTAGTCTGGGTGCGGGAAATGTGGCCTCAAGCAGCTGTAGTATGGACTAAGTTGTTGACGCAGAGAGTTTGGAGGGGAGCGAGAAGTGAGGGAGCGATAGAGCAGGCTAGGAAGGGGATAAACAGAGAGATGGTAAAGTCTTGTGCCTCGGTGGCGGTACAGGTTATGGACCATAAGGAAATAGTCTATGAGGGATCCATGATCTTTAGAGAGGATGGGGTACACTTGTCGCTTTATGGGAATAATCATTATCTGGCGGACTTGGGCTCTTGGCTCGGAGATTGGTTAAGGAGCTGGAGGTAAAGAGAACTGGTGGGGGGGGCAGAAAGAACACCTCGGCGGAGGGTTTTTCTGGTGCCGGGGGCATGGCCCCTTTAGGTGTGGGGGGGAAGCACAATGGGGGAATGGCACGAGAAAGGATGGGGTGGTGCTGTTTGCACAAGCGGGCCACCCCGGGGAGCAGGTATTGAGCCTGGAGGGGCATGGCCCCGGGGAGAAAGCGGGACGCCTGGAAAAGGGGTAAGGAGACGGTAGGGTCCAAGGGATAGTTAGGGAGGAAGTGGCTTTATTTAATTATTTAATTGTTGGGGGAAAATGAAAATGTTTAATTATTTAATTGGTTGTTTAAAATAGTTCTTTAGTCTGTAAGGCCATGGAGCCAGGTAAGCGTTTAATTGTAAGCTTTGGCCTGTCACATTAAAGCGACCTGTTCCACTTTTAAATGAGTCTGGGTTTTTGTGCAGTAAGCCCCGGGGAGAAAGCGGGACGCCTGGAAAAGGGGTAAGGAGACGGTAGGGTCCAAGGGATAGTTAGGGAGGAAGTGGCTTTATTTAATTATTTCATTGTTGGGGGAAAATGAAAATGTTTAATTATTTAATTGGTTGTTTAAAATAGTTCTTTAGTCTGTAAGGCCGTGGAGCCAGGGAAGCGTTTAATTGTAAGCTTTGGCCTGTCACATTAAAGCGACCTGTTCCACTTTTAAATGAGTCTGGGTTTTTGTGCAGTAAGCCACAATGGAAGCCTTTAACAGTCATTGTATGTTCATGCGGCAATACAAAACACAACAGAACAAGAATATAAATCTTAATTTGCTAATCAAAGCTCTTTCTTAAAACACATCTTTAACGTCTGTGCATGTTTTTTAATACAGCATGTTGGTCTTGTAAGAGAAAATATATATACAATAAAAGACCTTCCACAATGAAGCTTCAATTGGCTTATCTCTCTTCAATGCGGTGCTTTTCACTTCTGATGGAACAGTTCTCCATTTTAACAAAAGTTGCAGAATAATGTCTTCTTCTCGAGCCTTGTTAAATGTATTTTGATTGAGAGGACTGCAGGCACCGCACATTTTGCTGGCACGCGTGTTTTTCAAATGCTTTGCGCAGGTCGCAGCTTACATGCTTGTTTTTAAGCTGGCCTTTTTCTTTCTGTGTAGTCTTCTCTTGAGTGCAGATTTCTCTACACTTGTTAGGGGATGTGGCCTAAGAATGGGCGAATGGCATGGTGGGGGAGGGCCTCCCCTGCCACAGCACCCACCCGTACTTAGGCCACACCCCCTAACTACAGCCTGCCCTTGAGTCTGCCTCCCATTTAAAGCTCTGATAAACCTGCTATGTTTGTATTTTGCACGCTTATTGAAGCTGGTCCTGAGCAGACTCAGAATGCGAATGACAGCATGGCGATACATGAATGATCACGGAATAGCACCCGGAGCCCCAAACGGGCATGCGCAGACCCTGTACTTTGGTACCAATGCAGAAAGGAGCCAGGTAAGGGGGTAAACGGTGAGGTGGAGTGTGAGCAATGGTGGTGGGGGCCAGATGACACCGGGGGCACAGGATCATTGGGGGACGAGGACACCCTGCCGATTGTTGCCAACACCGGGTGGGGGGGGGTACGAGGTGCTTGATCTGGGGGAGTAGGATAGTTAGGTGCAGGAGAGCGGGAGAGGAGAGAAGGGCGGCATCACAGGGGTGGCAATGAGCAAGCAGCCTAATGTGGGAGCGGCATTTAGTAGCAGTCAAAGAGACCCTGGACCTAGACGGCAATGTTATGTCCAAGCACAGGCTGAGTAGTGTATGTTAGACACCTTTAGCCGCCACTGCATGGTCAATGCACCACAGAAAGCTCGCCTCTGTGTGTAGGGCCACCCTGGCAATACGCATGCTAGATTCTCACTCCTCTCCTGGCTCCAGATCCCATCCATGAAATACCACCCCCCCCCCCACACGCCCTTGTTGCCCAGATGGCCAGGAGAAGCGTATAATGGACCTACATCTAATGAGCATTGGGGGGGAACGACAGCTTCTGCCAAACACATGTTGAAGAAAAGAAGCCAATAGAGAAAAGTGCTGAGCATCCATCTGGGCACCGCCTCCATCCAGCTGCGCCAGCACGGAACATACATGTGCTTAATTGAAATGCTTACAGCAGGTGTATCACATGTGCTAGTTACTGTAAAGATGCACCAGTCTTGTGCAGCTAGACATGATTCGATGTATGGACACCCTCGCCCCCTGTAACAGAGTGAACATCTCCCAGGCCCACCTGGCTGAGGAAATCTAAAGGGAAATATTTGGATGGAAACTATCTCTCTTGCCCCCATTCTGAGCAACTGAGCAGACCTATGAGGGGAGCCCATGTTGAAGCTCGGCCTAGAGACTAGGTATGAATCAGGAGGCACTTCAGTCCCCCCCCCCCCCACCATGGCCTTGCCCCAAGGCCCTGCTAACAGAAATCACAGGTTTGACAAAGGACCACACCTCAAGCAATGCCTGCTTCTGAGTTACTATAGAGAGCCCAACTGTTGGATTATCTGTCACTTTGCAGAGGTGGTGCAGAGCCTTGCACGACACTGCAGCCTCCACACATCAGTAGTATTGCACCAGGGTACTGCTGGTGTGGTTAGTGTGACTCCAGGGAGGGTGCGGTCACATCCATCTGAGTCAGGAATGCTGAGCCATTACATTCCATGAACTAGATCTGCAATGTTTGAAATGGTCAGTATTTGCGTATTTGATGGCATTCCAGAACCTGTAAAAACTGCAGTTAGTGGTAGACAACACTCATCAACATTATCTGCTAATTAAGATTCCTCACCTGGAACATTTATTTGGGTCTACCTGAATCTGGCTTGGTCCTGAGGAAGGCACTCTCCTGGGAAGCGCTCAAACTTTCTGTACGTCGACCCTGCAATGCACTCATTCATAACTGGTCTGAAGGACACGCATTCAGGACTCTGATGTTGTCAATAAAAACGGATAACTGCTTTTCAGTAGCTGTGAAGTATAGATTGCACCAAGTAGGAATTTGGACAACATACATATATATTGCACTGCATCCATTTGGATTTTTCTCTGTAATTTTGTTTACGCTAACCTATATTTTTGTTAATTTGTTTTAAACAAAAATGTACAATTCTATTCTATTTGTTTTTGGATCTGTGTTTTTTGTGACATATACATAATTGTCTCCATATTTTTTCATACTCATTTCGTCTTGGTTCTTCTGGTGGTTTTGTTGAAATAATAATTGTAATAAACTGGTAATGTTGATATATATATATAATGCATTTTCTTTCAAATTAAATATGTTTAGTGGTTGCTACATACATGCTGATTGACTGTGATGTCTGAAGAGTTACTCGGAATGCTGCAGATTTACTGCCCAATGGCACCAGACTCTGTCGTTTTTGTGAACTCCCAAGTTGCTAGTTGTGTAGGGTCCCTTGCCCTTCTGTAATAGAATCCATGGAGAACCAAACCTTCAGCATCCCACGGACACCCAGACCATGAAAGAGCCATTCTGTGACCGAGAACCTGCCATTTGGTAACTGTAGGAACCTGAAATCGAGCCCACCCAACACTTCCTGTATCGGGAGCACCTTTGTAATGATGCACACAAATGATGAAAATAATGTTCCCAAAGTCAGCTGTCGGTGACCCTAAAAATAGGTAAACTAAACGTTGCAATGGAAAGGCTATTCCAGAGGCATCCTTTAAAGTTGCTAATTATTTGATGAAAAACGAATGTACTTTTACTGATGGTGCAATTCTGAAGGGCGCAGTGACTCCCGTGGCTGAGCCTGTTGTAAGAGAGTTTAGCAACTGTCTTGAATGTATGTCTGCCATGTCAGGTGTGCAGTTAAGTGCAAACACTATGGCGAGGAGGGTACCAGCCAATGTGATTGCCTAACTCCTCGAATCTGCCTTTTTCAGACATGAACTTTTGATCCCATCTGACAGCATGTGAGTGCTGTTGCTGTTTCAAGCTACACACTAGATCACTGAGCACCAGTGGATAGCGGCAGTGTTCGCCTTGACAGCTGTTTCGAGCTACACACTAGATCACTGAGCACTGGTGGATAGCTGAAGTGTTCGCCTTGACAGCTGTTTCAAGCTACACACTAGATCACTGAGCACTGATGGATAGCTGCAGTGTCAGCCTTCACACTGGTGGATAGCTGCAGTTTCAGCCTTCACAGCTGTTTCAAGCTACACACTAGATCACAGAGCACTGGTGGATGGCTGAAGTGTCAGCCTTCACACTGGTGGATAGCTGCAGTGTCAGCCTTCACAGCTGTTTCAAGCTACACCCAGATTATTGAGCACGGGTGAATATCTGCAGCGTCGGCCTCCACAGCTGTTTCAAGCTACACACTAGATCACTGAGCACCGGTGGATAGCTGCAGTGTTCGCCTTGACAGCTGTTTCAAGCTACACACTAGATCACTGAGCACCGGTGGATAGCTGCAGTGTTCGCCTTGACAGCTGTTTCATGCTACACACTAGATCACTGAGCACCGGTGGATAGCTGCAGTGTTCGCCTTGACAGCTGTTTCAAGCTACACACTAGATCACTGAGTACCGGTGGATAGCTGCAGTGTTCGCCTTGACAGCTGTTTTAAGCTACACACTAGATCACTGAGCACCGGTGGATAGCTGCAGTGTCAGCCTTGACAGCTGTTTCAAGCTACACACTAGATCACTGAGCACCGGTGGATAGCTGCAGTGTTCGCCTTGACAGCTGTTTCAAGCTACACACTAGATCACTGAGCACCGGTGGATAGCTGCAGTGTTCGCCTTGACAGCTGTTTCATGCTACACACTAGATCACTGAGCACCGGTGGATAGCTGCAGTGTTCGCCTTGACAGCTGTTTCAAGCTACACACTAGATCACTGAGTACCGGTGGATAGCTGCAGTGTTCGCCTTGACAGCTGTTTTAAGCTACACACTAGATCACTGAGCACCGGTGGATAGCTGCAGTGTTCGCCTTGACAGCTGTTTTAAGCTACACACTAGATCACTGAGCACCGGTGGATAGCTGCAGTGTTCGCCTTGACAGCTGTTTCAAGCTACACACTAGATCACTGAGCACCGGTGGATAGCTGCAGTGTTCGCCTTCACAGCTGTTTTAAGCTACACACTAGATCACTGAGCACCGGTGGATAGCTGCAGTGTTCGCCTTGACAGCTGTTTTAAGCTACACACTAGATCACTGAGCACCGGTGGATAGCTGCAGTGTTCGCCTTGACAGCTGTTTTAAGCTACACACTAGATCACTGAGCACCGGTGGATAGCTGCAGTGTTCGCCTTCACAGCTGTTTCAAGCTACACAATAGATCACTGAGCACCGGTGGATAGCTGCAGTGTTCGCCTTCACAGCTGTTTCAAGCTACACACTAGATCACTGAGCACCGGTGGATAGCTGCAGTGTTCGCCTTCACAGCTGTTTCAAGCTACACACTAGATCACTGAGCACCGGTGGATAGCTGCAGTGTTCGCCTTCACAGCTGTTTCAAGCTACACACTAGATCACTAAGCACTGGTGGATAGCTGCAGTGTTCTCCTTGACAGCTGTTTCAAGCTACAGAGCACTGGTGGATAGCTGCAGTGTCAGCCTTCAAATTGAATGTCCTGATTGATCTCCCTTATTCTGATCTGCACGACAATGTTTTGGCGACAGCTACTAATAAACAATAATGAAATAAATGAAGATATGAATATCATGATAAATGCATGTTATTTAGTTTTTTATATAAAGAGCAAAAAAACGTGCCCAAGGAAATCCTGGTACAAATTCTCACACTCATAGACATCACGACGCAAGTCGCTGTCACCAGTAGCTCCCACCTATGGGCCATTAACTATAAGTAGCTCTTGCTAACAAGAGGGTCAAAGATCTCTGTTTTAGCAGCATCACAACATCAAAATGTAATTACACAGCCACGGTAGAGGCTGTGTAGTTATGGTTAAGTTCCTAATCCCATAGGAAGAGCACTTTTTGGGTGGTTTTTAACTTTGCTGTCCCTGGACAAATCCTCACCAAACTTTGCAAACAACTTATATGGCCCACTCTGAAACATTTCGCAAAGTTTGGTGAGGTTTGGTCCAGGGGAGGCGGCAAAGTTATAGGCGGGGGTCCCAATTTTTTTTTTTTCCATAGACTGAATGGGGAAAAAACTTTGTGCACGTCTGCAGCCCAAACCACTGGATGGATTTTCACCAAATTTGCAGCAGGAGCAGCGGCTTGGTCCCGGAAGCGTGCTTTTGTAAATTCGGTGAAAATCCGTCCAGTAGTTTTTTTTTAAAAAGACCAAAAAGTAGGCCACAAAAAATTAGTGATATCTATGTCCGCTTCGCGGACACACTTCCCTGTTCGCTCCGCCGACAGGACACCGATTGGCTAATTGGCTCGCATCATGTCCGTGGACATGCGACGTGTCCACTGATTGGATGGTGAAGAGCGTGAAGTGCGTCAGATTGTTCCGATGCGACCGCCTGCTTGGATCCGCCGACATTGCGGTGGCGAACAGAGGCGAAATGCAGTTTTGGCGAGTGTTTTGGTGTGCAAGAGTGCTTGGGGAGGTTTGGGGAGTAAGAGATGAGTCAAATACTGCATTTGTTTAGGTGGCAGGTGCCCCTGATGTATTCGCCATGCCCGCGCTGTCCGGGATGTCCGTAATTAGTCAAAATGAGGGGTGTCCTAAGGACACTATTCCCGTCCGTGCTGCCCGCAGGCAAGTTGAAACTGTTCTAAGGGCACGCGCGGTGTCCGCGGACATAAAAAATGCCCATATGGTACAGTTAAAATGTTTGATTCTATGGGTGTAATATGCTGCGGTGGTTGTGGCCAGGGCCTAGAGTCTTGAGTGCAAGGCCGAAGGCCATGCACCGAAGACCGAAGTTATATGCACCGAAGTTATAAGCCACCATGGGTGGCTTATAACTTCGCTCTCCCTGGGTGAATCCTCACCAAACTTTGCAAAAAGTGTGATATGGGTGGGCCCATATAGACAGTTAAAATGTTTGATTCTATGGGTGTGATCTATGGGTGTGATATTCTGCAGTGGTTTTGGCCAGGGCTTAGAGTCTTGGGTGCATGGCCAAAGGTCATGCACCCAAGACCGAAGTTATAAGCACTGAAGTTATAAGCCACCATGGGTGTGATATGCTGCGGTGGTTGTGGCCAGGGCCTAGAGTCTTGGGTGCATGGCCGCAGGTCGCAGGCCATGCACCCAAGACTCTAGTCCCTGGACACAACCACCACAGCATATCACACCCATAGATCACACTCATAGAATCGAATATCTATTAAATATTTGCAAATCTACAGTTTGTGTACTGTTTGATTTGTAAAGTTTGTATGTAAAGTTTTGGCTACGTCATGTCATTAAGACTGTAGAGTTTGGTAACAAGCACTGCAGTATAACATATCCATGGAAGTAAACATTTTGTATTGTGTATGGTTAGATGTTTGCTTCAATGGTTCTGTTATGCAACAGTATTTATGCGTTCTATTAGAATATACTTACTGTTAGATATTTTGAGATTGGATACATTTTTTTCATGAGTTGGGTAACTGGAGCACATATTTTTTAAAATTTCTGTGATAAAAGAAAAGATCATGTTAGTGTAGGTCTTTTATAAAGACTTATTACATTGCAAAATAGACATTTCAGCTTTTCTTCGACCCTCATATTTAGGAGTTTATAAACCAGTGCACTGTGCAATTTGCTCAATTTCTGTGTTTGTTTTTTAAATCATTGGGTCTGTGGGGAAAAAAATCCATGTTGGATTTAAAAAAAATCTTTTTTGTTATGCTACAGTCTGTTTGTTTGTTTTCAGTGTTCACTTGTTGTTTCTGGCTAATGTTCTATCTGTTGGCTTGTTGCAGATTTTTGGAGCAGTTAGATACCTCTTGCCGTATTCTAACTGTTTATTTCTTGTTATAATTTAGTGGTATTGATTTATCTGTTTGGTTGTTGCAAAATCTTGGGGCGGTTAGATACCTGTTGGCGTATTCTAATTGTTTATTTCTTGTTATAATTTAGTGGTATTCATTTATCTGTTTGGTTGTTATAGAATCTTGGGGCAGTTAGATACCTGTTGGCGTATTCTGTTTATAGTTTTTTAATTGAAGTTTTGTTAATGTTTAAGTACAGATTAGTTATAAAATTTTGGTTTTAAGAAGATTAAATAAGCGTTTGTAAGATTTGCTGGTAATCTCTGCTTTAGAGTAATGGTACTATCATAACATTCGAACCATCCACATTTCTTTTTTATATATGCAGTGTAGTGACCTGCATTGGTTGTGGCTCCTGCGTGATAGATTATACCTATTATTGTGAAGGTTTTCTTACCAAGTGATACTTGACTATGTGTGAATCCAGTCAGCTTGCAGTTGTTTTTGGTTCTATCTGCATTGTAACGTAGAAGCATTAGTATTAAATATTTACTATGTGTTTGTATTAGTAAGGTGGAGCGAATTTCTGAATTGCAGGTAGTACATAATCTAGCATGGTTTGCATTTTGTACAAGTTGCTGAAATGGAAAGGATTCACAATTAGGTATGGATACATACACAAAGCGCTCATTAGGGATTTGTTCCTGTGCCACATTGTTGCAGAGAGTGCATGTATGTTTCCACATGTATGAAATCTGGAAGATTTAATTTATAGGTATGTTTTTGTTTTCCAGTACTTGTAGTAAGTACATTAGAAATTCTTGTGGATCTTCTTGTGAGTTTATAGTGAATTTCACCATTGCAGCACAGTAGTCCAATTCTTGTGTTATTCCATGAACACTATGTGTTGTCAGGATTGTTTGTTGCGTTTCTATGAAGGACTAACATTTGAAAACACAATTGGTCTGTACTGTGTAAGTAAATGTTGTCAACAATTGGTGGCAATTGAAATAGTATATTCATTGCTACATTTGCGTAGCAACTTACACCAGTTATATTTGAAAATTTGAATGGACCAGATAGTTCTGTGTCCCAGTCATTTTTTTGGAGTGTGTGTTACTTCTTTGAAGAAGTACCTGAGTTACTTTGAGTAATAGGTTCTTCTTTGGTTGTGGTAATTAAGTATTAGCTTCTTTTACTCTCTTTGTAGGATTTGCAGTGAGATCCTGTTGCATTTCTGTTTGAATTAGTTTTCTTTTACAACGTTTTCCTTTTTGTGGAAAAGGATATGTTTTTAGATGGGGGTGTATAGTGAACGTAGTTTATTGTATTCTAAAATGCAAGGAATATCAGCGTTTACTTTACTTGCATCAAAGTTGATTAGAAATAGGCCGTCAAGTGTACGTAAGCGTGATAGTGCTACGTAGCTCATGCCTTCTTTAAAGACTTTGTTGCCAATATCTATCAATGCTTTGTCTAGGGTAAGACCTTGTGATTTGTGAATGGTGACTGCGTATGCTAGAGTTAGAGAAAATTGTTCTCTGCTTAAATACATGTCGTTGAAGAGAAGGAATCCTATCCTTTTTACTTCTGAAAGCTTGTCTAAGAGAATATTGACAAACTGAATGTTGTTGTCACGTGGGCATGTTTGAAAGCCAACAACTGTACCCAGTGCTCCATTAACTAGTCCTTGCTCCACGTCAAGGTTACGTTTAAGCATTACTCTACAGTTTAAGGATAATTTTAATATTTTCTCAAAACCAGCTGTGTTGGGGATAGAATTTTCTAAGGTTTTTAGTCTTGTTGTGGCTTGTTGACACATGGGTAGTGTCATATCACGTACGTCCAGTTTGTCTGTGGAGCAAATTTCAATTATTGGTTGCATTTCTTTTTTCAACATTGTTTCATTGAATTTGGAACAGCTTGCAAGAATTGGCATTAAGGACATACAATTGACATTTTTGTGTGCTAATTGTTCCATGGCATCAGTAGCACATGAGTTATGGCCATAAAGTGCATGGATGTGCCGGGTTTTTAATATTGCTTGTGCTTCTTGAGATAGTACACCAACTCTAATACTTTTTAAAATGTTGGCGTAAGTGAGTCTGCAGATTGGCACATGTTTTCTGTTAATTCTCTGTATTGGAAATGTTGCAAAATGTTGACATTTCCTATGCGGCCAACAGTTTTACGGCAGAGTTTGTGTCCTAAGGTTTCAAAAATAGGTTCACCTTTCACTGGTGTCAATTGAAGATCTCCGAAAACAATAATGTGTTTTCCTCCAAAGAGCTCTTCGTAGTTTGTTTTAAGTACTTCTTGCAATCTGAGGTGAATCAAAGCCAACATTAGGTTGGAGACCATGCTCACTTCATCTATTAGTAGCATTTTCATTTGTTTTAACACTCTGTGTAGTTCCATTGCAGCTTCTGTAGAAAGTTTGTAATATTCTAATTTGTTGTGGTGTTCTACTGAAAGGAGTAGTAATCACTGTAAAGGGACACCGCCTATGTTGTAGGCAGCTAAACCTGTGGGGGAAGTTACAACAGCTGACAGTTTGTTGTTTGTCAATTATTGAAGGAGCTTGCTGATGATTTTGATTTAGAATGTTTGCCTGAACAAGCTTCACCACTGACGTATAGTAGTATAGGTTTGTAATTTTGGTAAGTACATTCTTTATTTTCATGTTGTACACCATGTGCAATTTCTTGTGTTACTTCTTGAAAAATGGTACACTGCTCTTTGTTCAGTTTTGATTGTAGTACAGTTAAGTCTTCTGTATCTTCTTCATAGTGACACATGGTGTTCTCTACTTCTGTCATAGCTAATTCTGCCTCATTTGCTATTAGTGGCTGTCCCAGTGGTTCTTGGTTTCCTGTTACAGAAGGTTGACTACTGTCTGGAGTGTCCTTATCTAGTTAGGCCTGGAGTTCTTCTTCGTGTTGCTGTTCATTGTGCAACATTGTTTTGTACTGTGTAAAGTTTACATCGGTGATAGTGCTTTCATTTGCTTTGAAAGCGTCTTCATAGGAGTCATAGGGCCTCATTCCGAGTATGGCGGTAAGGGATAGCGGCCACCGCTAACGAGAGCGGTGGCGGTAATCCCTTACCGCCATACTCCGAGTTCCCTTAGCGCCATGGTGCTTTTAACACCTGCTTTTAGCAGGCGTTAAATACCATGGCGCTAAGGGACCCTGATGTTAATTACGCCACCGTAATTTACGGTGGCGTAATTGACGCCTTCCCCACTCCCATCATGCCCTATGGGGCAAGAATGGGAATGGGGAAGGGTAAATGGGGATTGGGGAATTACCGCCCGCCAACCTTGGAATGGGGCGGTAATTCCGCCAACCACCAAGGCGCTGCCGGTCCGGGTACGGCGTCAACCAAGGCGTTAATAGCGCCATTGGTTAGCGCCGTACTCGGAATGAGGCCCATAGTTTTCTAGTATCTCTTCTTATTTTCTCCATGGTTTAAAAAGTTGTAGCAAGGACATGTAAAATAGTTCTTTATGTTGAGGAGTTTTTAATGACAATTCGATATGATTAATTAAGCTTCGTTTGGTAAGTTTCACTAAGCTGCCTTCACAATCTGTCACTACCTTTTTTTTCATCGGGTTTTATATTATTTTTGTATGTGAAGTTTTGGGCTATGTGGTATAGACACATGGTTTCCAAAGTGGTACTCCTGTTTGGGTAGTATGTGTCTAGTACATTGTTTTTCAAAATGTCTTGGCTGTTGGGATCATTTTTGGCTATTGTTTCTATGTCATTGTATGATTTGAGAACTCTTTTTCTAGATTTAGCAGTACCAAGACTTAGCCATACTATTTTTTCAGATTTTCCATACAAAGCAGTACCGATTAAACGATCTGCAGCTTCATAGGACCCACATTCTCTATAAGAGAGCATTTTTATGCCTAAGCTGTACAATTTCTGAGATAGTGTTTTGCCCGATGATAGGTTATACCAGAGGTTTTGAAGCTCTGTTTTTTCTGCTTTTGTTAAGTAGGCTGTGGCATATCGTGCAACTTCAGTGGAATTGTCTGCAATGTACTGCACATCTATGTTTGCATTCCATAAGAGGGCAATGATTGCATTGTAATCATTGATATATTTTGCTTCTTCTGTTCTTTTTATGTAATATGTATTCTTAGGTGATTTACCTTTAACACTATGTCTAACTGAAGACATGAAGTTGTTCACTTCACCTGTTTCTGTAACTGGTCTAGGGAAACCAAAGCAGCATTTGGTGTAGTATTTCCCTTTTTTTGTATTTGTGATGACAATTTTGCCACATTTTGTCTTTGAAATTGTACAATTTGTGCATGAAGATCACTATTTGTTGCTTCCGATGGAATTACACAAGTGACATATTTTTTGATAAACTGTAAAACAGTGGCATCACTGTCTTGACCAAATTTAGGAGCATCTTTAATCCATAAAAGCATGTGGATATGTGGTGCTCTTCTGGCTTGGTATTCTTTTCTCCAAAAGAAGTGTTGCACTTCTCCGAGGGGAGGAACAGTTTTATTACAAATAAAGTGTAGCATAGCAATGAAACGATGATGGAAATATCTTGAAACATTAACAGGATCTAGAGAGCAAAGTTTTCCAGATGTTAGTATATCTATGTTTGTTTTGTTTTTGTTTGATATACGTAGGAAATCATGTAAATCTTCCCATGCATATTCTGCACAATTTAATGTAACAAACCAAGTGGGTGGACCAAGGTTTCTTATCATACAACGTACATCTCCGTGACGTCGGAACCAGTACTCTTTCGTACCACGCATGTCTGCTAACAGATTTGTAATGCTTGATTGTAAAACCTCATCTTTTTCTTGCACTTTTTGTATTAATTGCATAGCTGGCATATTTTGAAACTGGGTTCCTGATTTCAATGTGTGTGCAACTCCGTAACATAGAGTTGCTAGTTCATTTTCAAAGAGTAGGTGGAATATGTATTCCCAGATTTAGACAAAATGTGGATCTTCAGAATACATTTGTAACGAACGGTATTCTGATGCTGTTATCTGAGTGGGTCTATCATCGTACCTTCCTCCTTTGGCAGTAGGAAAGAGTAGAGGAAAAGCACGTGCTTCTATACTTTCCATATGCTGATTGGTGATCCTTTCGTTTGTCGCATTTGGTACGCTTCTAGTGCATCATCTATGGTGTCATTAGAGTGTAATGGATGAATTGTATAATGGTTTAAAACATTGGATACTGTAGCAAGATCTAGAAGTTCAAATTGACCAGTTTGTGGTGACTCTTGAATTATTTCAGTTGTTTCCCTTAAGATGTCTTCAACATTTGTTTCTTTGTAGTAGTCAATATTGTCTTTTAGATATTGCAAGGCTTGTTTAACTTTATGTAAGTCTACGAGTTGTTGCCAATTTTTTTTGTCTTTTGTAGGTACACCATTTACTAAGACAATTAAAAATTGCTCTACTGGACGTTGCACTCCCATAGTGTGCACATTTTCTTTCAGATCTAATGGTAAATTAACTACTTTGCCACAAATGCCTTTCACCAATTCACAGGGAGGTAATTTTGCTGTTTTTGATTGAAGGCGTATTATTGCATGAAATGGGTGCACTGTTTGAATTATGATGCTCTCATATAAATTGAGTTGTTGCAGGGGGTTTGGTAGTGGGAATCATTCCAAGGTATTTGTGATAGCACATGAAGGAGTTTGGTTGTTGTCAAGTTTTGTAGTGCAGTAACTGCAAAGTATTAAGGGTTCAGTTATTTCGTATTGCGGCAACAAACACACACATGGTTTGGTACTTCAGCGGATGTACTTTTAAATTTTAGTATTTCTTTTTTGTATGTGTGTAGTAGAAGGTTGCCATGTGTAGAATTGTTGCTAGTCTGTTGTGAAGCTATTGCATTTTGTAAGTGGCTTTCACTTCCAAAATATTTTTTCTGTATATGGTCGATTTCTTCAAGTGGGTCTTTGGCTGTACCATATAGAAGATTGTTATTTAAATTGGCTAGTGCTAAAGCAGGACTTTTAGCATAGTACAGTTTATAGAATAGACTTCTTATAGTTGAATGATGTGTTCATATCATTTTGATATGATGGAAAGTGCTTTTGCATATAGGTCCTGAAATGCAGGCTAATGAATGTCCTTGTAGTCCTGTGTATTTGCGCACTGGACAGGTATACATATTTTGCAGCAGTTTCATTTTGGTTTTGTCTTTGCCTTTCACATACTGATTGAGGAACTGGCATCAAGATTTGAAAGATTTTTTGGGAATGTTACACATTGACGTGCATGGCCATTTGTATACTGGACGTTCTGGTTCAGTCGAATGGAGAGGTAATTCTGAGTTTTTTGGGGATATTTTTGTAAGCAGTCTTTCTTGTTCCATTATGGTATTATTACGTTTTTCATAACCTCGTCCACTGCTATGTATGGCAATTGTGTTTGTTTGGTTTTGTTGGTATGCTTCTTCATTAAAATATGGTTTTGTGCTCGTGGTGTGAGTGACTCCATTCAACTCCACAGATATTTAAGAAGTTATTTTTGTTGACATTCCGTTTATTGAGAAGTCTTTTTTGTAATTTAGTAGGTAGTTTTGTTAGTGCTTTCATTCTGTTTAACACTAAAATGAATAACATTCTTTTGAGAGGGATTGTACTGTCTATCAAAGCTTCTAAGATTCATTTTCTATGGTAGGTATTAAGGGTTGT
The DNA here is from genome assembly GCF_040938575.1 of Ambystoma mexicanum. NCBI lineage: Eukaryota > Metazoa > Chordata > Amphibia > Caudata > Ambystomatidae > Ambystoma > Ambystoma mexicanum. Next base: position 55,392,475 of record NC_090932.1, read on the forward strand.
GCATGATTCGTCTCCTGTTTTTATAAGATTCTGAAGGACTCTGTGGCGGAACATTTTTGCTGAAATACTTTTTTTGGCATGGTTACTTGCTAGTATATCAAGATTTATAGGAGCAGTTTTAGCAGTAGTGGTAGCTGAATTCTAGTTAATCATTTTCTGTTTCGTTTTACATTTTGATAGAGGAGGCAAAGTTTCTGTACTGGAAGCATGTTTTGTTTAGCTAAATGACTATTAGCTGTTTTGTTTGAACTTTTTGTAAAACTCTGGTAGTGATAGATGCTTATTTTGGACACTTTTATTTTCATTTGCTCTATTTCTGCGCTGCTTTCTACGGACTTGCTTTTTGGTAGGCATTCTTTGGGGTCTGTTGAAAAAAAAAGAAGGTATGGGTTGGGCCGTTCTGCAATGTATGTGTGCTGTGTGCATGAGTGTCTGAGTATGATGGGAAAGATGGATGTGGTGGTGTGTGATTGTGCATTGGGCAGTTATAATTAGTTGGGAAGGCTATTCTTCTGTTTGTGTGTTACTACACTGCAGTTCAGATGAGAGTAGAAAGTGAGCTAGTGGTGAGGAAAAGCATTAATAGTAAACCTAATAGTATAAAATTAAAACAGTTCTTTGTTTTGTAATACTAACATTCTAGGGGTTGAGTTATGTTATTTGTGTTCCAAAAAAATGGGGATTTGTGTGCCATTCTGCCTGCTAATCCCTATTTAATAAATGGGGATTTGTGGGCAGAATGGTTCAGAAATCTCTGTTTTTTTGGTGCGCAAATTACATGAATGAACCACACAGTGTGTTTGAGGAACAGTAAGAATATTAAGGTAGTATTGTACTTACTCTTTTTTTGTGGAATGAGCAGGTTTCTTCGGATATGTAGTTCAGATGCTGATGATTTTCAGGAGAGTGGTCTTCACTGCAATTGTAAAAGAAAGAAGTTAGTAATTTTGTGTGTTTATAGCACTGATGTTAATTTAGACATTGATTTTTATGTTTTTGTAGTAGTATTCTTGTTTGATATCTGAACATAGTGTATGCATGCATTTCATTTGACTATGTGCAGCCTTTATATTTTATTAACAATATGTTAGTTCAACATGCTTTGCAAATTAGTAGAATTTTAAGTGTATGAAATTCACTTGGTTTTTTAAAGCTGAGTTGTAGATAGCAGACAGGTTTGGAAGTGACAGTTGATTATAGTAGATGGGAAAAATGTGAATAAATTCATTTTATAGGCAGACATGCCAACATTTGGGAGCCCCTGAGAGGGAGATTTCACCACAGCAATCGGGAACATTTATTTTTCCCATAGGATTGCATTGGGATTAGCATTAATTTTGTCGGCAGACAGTAAAAAATAGTGCGATTTTTCAATAAAAAATCAGGAGTCTCACACCTAAATCGGGAGGGTTGGCATGTATGTATAGGTTATGCAGGTTTAGTGGCATTACTCTTTTTATATACATTCATAAGAGTTGTACATGTACTGTGAACAAAATATGCATACCTGTTGTTTGTATTCATGCATGTGGATATGCATGGATCTGTAAGTAGAAATCTTGGAGACTTGTATAGTAGTTTTTGTAGTAGGTGCTTTCCAATGATATGAGACTTGTAGTCAGTGTGATTAACAGTACATTTGAAGTGCGGAACTCTGATGATGCAGTTAGATGTAGAGGTCTTGGATGTGATTGGTGGATGGTTGTGTGACTTAGCTGTATCCAATGAGGGAATGGCACCGAGAGTGATGTGGAAAGGGTAGAAGGGCTGGCTAAGAGTTACGCGCCTCATGGACACAACGGCTGTCCGCGGATAGGGCGTGCCACGTTTGGGGTTTTCCAGCAAATCCAGCATGGAAAGGGGACTGTAGGAATCAGCCAATCAGATGTTGAGGTTGTGGATTTGTGTTGAAAGAGACTGTGTGTAGTGAAGATGGCAGAGGTGGAGAAAGTCAGGGTGTTGGTGCTTGGAGATATGTTTGTACATGCTTTACAGAAGTATGCTCAATGCAGGCATGTGGCAAACAACTTCGATGTTAAAGGAGTGGAGGTGGTGTGGAGCGCTGTGCCTGATTGCAATGTACAGCGAATTGTACAAGTTTGTGAAGATATGGGCAGGATGAACAGTCCCATCTGGTAGTTTTGCACTATGGTGCTTTCCATTTGGGCTACGTCAGTGCCTCTACTTTGTTGGCAGATTTGGAACAGTTGGTTCAAGCAGTAATGAACATCCTTCCAAATGCCAAAGTAATTTTTCTGGATTACTACCCAGGGCAATATGGGACAATAGTTCTGTTGTTTTTTGTCCTCAGCAAAACATTGGTAGGTGTGCAATCAACCGAGGCATGTGTGATTTCATGCTTAGAGCTGGTATGTTTTTCTGTAATAATGAGAATATTGATTCCATTAATGCTGTTTATTTTGAAGAAGATGGCATTCCCTTATCTTTTTTGGGAAATGTCATGCTGTTTTTGAATGTAAGGGTTGCTTTGGAGAAGGTTATGTGAAGATTTTAGTAGTAAAGTAAGAAGAAAACCCCCCAAAAAATACAAAATAACAGGTGTCTGTCAAGCATCTGCAAAAAAAACAAAAAAGAAGGGCTCTTTTCAGAGCCAACCTCAAAATGGAAATGGGGCACACTATTTAAATTTACATTCACCACACTCAGATTTTCTATATGTCCGCGAACATGGTGGTAGTCCGTGGACAGCGCGTATTACATACAGGGGTTTTGGGGTGGAAAGGCATGCAAATGAAAATGAGCAGAGCTAGGGATTGGTCAGTAAAGTTTACTGGGTGTGTTGTGTAAGGTGAGATTTTGTCAAAACATCTTTTTCTTGAGAGAAGAACAGATAGCTATGGCTGTGTGTTTCCGAAAACAGATTATCTGGATTTTGGGAGACTCATGGATACATTGGTTGGAGGGGCATGCAGAACGCTGTAGAGTAGCTGCAGATCTTGGATTCCCTCATGTGGAAGTGCACTGGCATGGAGTGCGTGGAATGAAGTGGCTGGACTTGTTACCTCTCTGTGCTACTTTAGAGACAGAGCATCATGCAGACATAATTATAATTAATTGTGGAGGGAACAGTTTAGGACATGTGTCTGGAATTTATTTGCAATTTGCAATGAAAGAAGGACTTGGAAAGGTCATGGACATTGTTCCAAATTCCCAAGTAATTTTTTCTCGTATTGCGCAAAGACAAATGTGGCTACGTTCTTCTTCATTTGGCGCAATGTCAATAAGGCTGTTTGTGCCTTTCTAAGAGATGTTGGCATGTCCTCTTTTCACAATGAAAATATTATCTTTCGTAGCACATACATTTTTCGCAGAGATGGAGTCCATCTTACTTATGCTGGCAATCAGACCTTTTTTGAAATTACAGTCATCTATTTTGCAGTAGATGTTGACGATTTAAAGTTTTTCAAACACGAAAACACCTCCAAAAGTCTCTTTTCAGTGCCACCACTTCCTCCCAGAAAAAAGTGCATTGGTTTTGCTAGGGCAGCACCCTAAAACTTTATTTGTCCTAGGACTGTCCGCGGACTTCCAAAAAATGCACAGGGCCCTGCACTGTTTATTTGCCACTTCTATTTTTAAACTGTGAAATGCGGGTCTGAAAAGAGCCTTTTTTGGGGGGATTTTTGTTGTTTTATATTTTTTTTGTTTTTTTACACATGACACACTAGATGAGGAGGGGAAAGGAGGGTAAGGAAGGGACACCAACCACGGGGATAAGAAAGGGCAGGTGGAGAGAGGAAGATGTAGGGTGGGCCTTACTTAGGTAGGTAGCAGGTCTTCTGGTGCTCCGGACCGTAGTCTCGAAAGCACTTCGAAGACTCTCCCCCCTGCAGAGTACTGCGTCGCAGTACATACACAATATTGTGACCCTCGAAAGGTAAGGGTCAACAGCATCGGGAATGGCCTGTGAGGCAGCTGGAGGGATGCGCTCTCCCACAGGGGTGTCTCTTGTGTTGAGAGGAGCGGAAACAGAGGATGTGGTAGAGGAACTCAACCTACTACGTTGATCACAAGGTACAACCTTGTGAATGCCCCCACTGTGGAACGACGTTAGGTGTCGCTTCATGGATGTCGTACCAAAGCTGTACGAACCACGTCTCCCATGGCTCAGCACCATTTTGCACTGTTTGCAGGTGACCTTGTTCGCACATACTTTTGGTACGTTACCATAAATGGTAAACAACCGCCACACCCAAGACTCCTGGCGAGTGCTGGTAGTAGGGAGTTCCTCTACCTGATCCTCTTCATCCTCTTCATCCTCGTTCTATACATCCCCACGCCTGTTCCCCTCTGCAGGCCCTTGGGGAGGTGGCGGTGGTGGGGGGTTTGGGGGTGGTTGTGAGGCAGATGTAGCAACAGCAGCCATGGATGCCATCAGGGTTGATGAGATAATCTCAGAAAGAGCAGCAAAGGCAGCAAAAGTCAATCTGCAATAGCCAGAAGTACAATGAAGATCAGCTCTGGGGTGTGGCATTTTATAGGGGTGGAGGGGTGGCTTCACGGACAGATCGAACACCCAAAAAGGTTCAAAAAGTTCCAAAAAGTATGTGGAAAGCCAGGGTCATTGTCTGGGACATGTGCAATGATGAATTTTTACTATAAAATTATTTGGATTGTCTGAAAAAGTTATTTTAAAATGTTGGGGACCCGGACAGTGTCCGCAAATTAGGACACTCGCTCATCGTGGGTGCGGTCACATGATGACGTCGGGAACAGGTCCGCGAAGGGAACAGGTGTCCGCAGGACACTAAATGCACGGGAACGGTTGTGCGCATGCGCGCGGGTGTTCTATGGACAGTGTTCGGGCTCTCAAACAAATTAAAAGTGCGACACAAGTGAGACGGACAGTTACGGACAGGCGCAATGTTCGCAGGACTTACGGGTGTGGTGCGAATGTGAGTAGATGTTCTGCAGACTGTACGGACAGGTATAGTGTCCTTAGGACACCTCCATTTTGTTTGACTACGGACATCCCGTACACCGCGCGTGTTCTTAGGACAGTTTCAACTTGCCTGCGGATGGTACAGATATGTATAGTGTCCTTAGGATACCTCCATTTTGTTCACTTACGGACATCCCGGACACCGGGTGTGTTCTAAGAACAGTTCCATCTTGGTTGTGAATGGTACGGACAGGTATAGTGTACTTAGGACACCCCCATTTTGTTCATTTATGGACATCCCGGACACCGAGTGTGTTTTAAGAACAGTTCCATCTTGCTTGCGAAGGGTAGGGACATCCCGTATACCGGGTGTGTTCTAAGAACAGTTCCACCTTTGCTTGTGAATGCTACGGACAGGTATAGTGTCCTTAGGACATCCCCATTTTGTTAATTCCGGACATTCCGGACAGGCGCGCTGTCTGCGGCCACATTCACTGCTTTTTAAAAAGAATAAAACACAAAGGATTTAATTAAAAGACACATAATATTTTTTTGAATTATATACAGATACACAATTTATGAAAGAGAGGGGGAAGCAGAAACTGATATAAATACAGGGAATTAGGCTTTTAGAGAGGATGGATGGGAGGGGATGAAGAGATGGAAGTCTCATAAAAACGTGTGCCTGGGTGTTGAGGGTTTGGGGATAGTTGAGTGGGACATGGAGAGGGGAAACAGGTACATGTGGGACAATGGTATTTAATTTTTTCTTTTATGTGGTCCTCCACAAAATGTTTTAAAAGATTGAAATTTTCCATGAGCATGTTCATTTTATGTTCCATGCGCTGCAGAGTATTTTCCAATGTGTCTTTTGGTGTATTATTTTCAATGTTTGTATGGTCTGTTAAAAAGAACTATCTATGCTAAGTACACATAAAGTAATGATTATTAATTTGCTTATATAGAGAAGTGTCTACCATTAGTATCACTGTCTTCAGACATTTCCTCACGTGGAACATTTTCCTCAAGCCATTTCAAAGTACTGGACATTTCTGTGTAAAAAACAAAACTATATGAATTTTAGTGTACCTAATACAAAAAGTTTAGAAATATATAAGACAAATGAAGTTTACTTACTAGTTTCTGGTAAATTGTGTTCTTACTCTTGTGTAGGTCTACTGTTGCTCCTAGCTGTGCAGTTTCTGTGAGGTAATTATGTTGGAGGCATATCTTTTTTGTTTTGGCATATTCCATTTTACTACATGTGGTATTTAAATGGATGGTTGATGTGTTACATCTATAGGTTCCACTTCTTATTTATTATTACATATAATGTGTTTATGTGCTGCTTTCTGAACTTGTGCAGTGTTTATATGGCATGATAGAACAATTTAAAATACCCCCTGAGTGTTTGGGTAGTGTTGATGTTGTCTGCGTCCGTTCGCGGAAATACGCACAGTCCGCGAACATCAAAATCATTAGCAGGGGGTTCAGTATGTTCTATGATACATGTATATAAAGTAAGAGATTCCTTGTAAACATCTACCAAATTCACACTATGAATATGTATATTCAGTAAAATAAAATTTGATAAAGGGAGGTTATGGTTAAGTTGCGCTACTAAAAACCAATGAAATTCAGTAAAAAAACATTTTTAAAGGGACATTATGGTTAAGTTGCGCTAATAAAAACCTATCAAATTCAGTAAAAAAATGTTGTTAAAGGGATGTTATGGTTACAAGTAAAACTGAAAAACCCCTGAAATTCGCCAGTTATGGTGAGCTAAGCAACCATAACTCGCGCCACCACCGTCTTTGATGTCCTGGGTGTTAGTCTTAGCAGTGCATGGTGGTGGCTCGAGTTATGGTTGCTTAGCTTACCATAACTGGAGAATTTCAGGGGTTTTTCTGTTTTACTTGTAACCATAACGTCCCTTTTACAACGTTTTTATACTGAATATATATATACATATATGTGTGTTTATGTAAAAATGTTGATTTAGTAAAATAAAATGTGTTATTTTTGGAGCAAAGGAGGAATGGTTATATGGCCTTAGTGGAGTATAGTGATACAATTGGAAGAAACATTATGAGAAAAGGTAAGTACTAGTAGATGAATAGAAAGGGAAAAGGAAGGTGGTACCTGTGGACACAAGAAGTGTGTGGATCTCCTTATTGAACATTATTAGAAGAAAGATGACCCAGGTGAGTTCAAGTGAAATACAGTGAGGGATACAGTGGTTTAAAACTGATAGCAATTTTTTCCTAAGTAAAGTGTAGCAGGTATAGGTAAAGAATAGTATTACATGGCCTGCGGTAGCGGCCATGTAGTTATGGTTAAGTTGCTAAACCCATAGGAAGAGCACTTTTTGGGCGGCTTATAACTTCGCTCCCCCTGGACGAATACTCACCAAACTTTGCACAAAAAGTATGTGGCCCACTGTGACTCTTTGGTGAAGTTTGGTCTAGGGGGGCAAAGTTATAGGTGGGGTCCCAAAATGTATTTTTTTGCCATAGACATAATGGGAAAAAACTTTGCTCACGCCTACAGCCCAAACCGCTGGACGGATTTTCACCAAATTTGCGGCAGGAGCGGCGGCTTGGTCCCGAAAGCGTGCTTTTGTTAATTTGGTGTAAAGCCCTCCAGTAGTATTATTTTAAACGACCAAATGTAAGGCAAATAAATTAGTGATATTTATGTCCGCTCCGCGGACACACTTCCCTGTTCGCTCCGCGGACAGAACACTGATTCGCTAATTGACTTGCGTCATGTCCGCGGACACACAACGTGTTCGCTGATTGGTTGGCGTGAAGCATGAGGTGCGTCAGATTTTTGGAAACGCCCGCCATCTTGGATTCGCGGACATTAGCCTGTGTCCGCGGACATCGCGGTAAAAACATATTAAAAAACACAACATTGCACTTGTCGAACTTATCAAATAATCTCTGGGGAGGCGAGGGGTGATGAGGATGGGATGGAATATGGCTGCAAGAAGCAAAAAAACAAGTGTTTTTCACCACAAAAGTCCGTGAACAGTCCTGTGAAAGTTTGCGGACACCTCTCCATTACGTTTGGTGAAAAGCAGTTCTTGGATGGCTTATAACTTTGCCACCACTTATTGGAACTGCATGTAATTGTGCAATTATATTCCTGACCTGATCCCGGATGAGTTTGCAAAGTTTGGTTGGATTCTGTCAAGAGGGGGCAAAATTAGAGGGGGGGGCAAAATAATGTAAAGGCTTATACATGAGGTGCCATTTGACGAATATACACTAAATATGGCAAACTGATAATACAAATAGATATAAATGTTTTTGCGAAGTTTGGTGGGATTTTGTCAAGAGGGGGCAGAATTAGAGAGGGGCTCCCAAAATATTGTAAAGGCTTATAAATGTGGTGCCATTTGACAAATCTACACAAAGTTTTGCAAAAAGATTATAGATCTAGATATAAATGTTTTCGTAAAGTCTGAATGGATTTTGTGAAATGGGGGCTAGCTTATATGACGATTGTATGTGCATCATTTGACACTTTTCAAAAAAGAAAACATGGGTGGATTTCCAGCAAACTTGTGTAAGGAGCATTGAGAAGGACCTGAAAGCATTGTTTTGCAAATGTGCCTGTGTTTTATTTTTTGACAACTGTCATAATGTAGGTACAAAAAATAGTGATATACCTTTGGTGACTGAGGTGTAGCCTGTGGCCATGGGCAGTGGCCAGATTGTCCGGGTCATGGAATAAGGTCATGATCCGGACAATCTGGCTACTGGCCATGACCACGAGGGACAAAACATGGGGTTAAAGTGGTCATATTAGACTCTACTAACCTTGATGGTATTTTGTTCATAAGTGATGCATCTGTTATGTCTTGTGTAACAAGTTTTGCCAACCTCAATGAATCTACAAGTTGATCCAATGGTGAATGAGCAGGCAGACACACTAAAGGACCACTTGTCTTGTCAGGGGTAACAGCCCTCCCTATCGATGTACTGGTTACTTTGTCCAACGCCACATTTGAAACAGGTCCATTTATATCAGAATGAATGGCGACCATGGGGAGATGTAACGGGGGAAGGGAACCACCGATGGCCTGGAAAAAAGCATTCAAGGTTTTCTTTGGCCCTTTTGGGCAGGGCATATTTTTCGTTTTTTTGGCAATGGCTTTCGGACCTTTTAATCTTAGAGACTTTAATGTTTTTCTTTTTGGAAGAGGTTTTTTAATTTGTTGATTGGATTCAACTTGAGTGACATTGGTCACGGCCTCAACTCCTTCAGTGGGCAATTTGACCTCATCTACTGAGAGATCATTATAGGATGAGTCTTTAACCGCCTGTGTACAGGCGTTCAAGGGAGATCCATCAATGGGTTGTATAATTTCCGCTATCAAAGGCCATGTTGAGGTTGGAGCGCTGATTTGAGCGGTCAGATTCAATCCAGCCCTATAACCTTCATACACAAGACTGGCTTCCATTCCGCTTGTAAGTGAATCAGTCTCTCTCACTCTCAGACATTTTAGGCTTAATTCCTCCAGAAGCATGCGGTTCGAAGCCAAGCCACGAGTGAGTTCTGCTAAAAGGGAGGTTTGTTTGTCAAGCCCATTGTCCAGTGTCTCAAAGAGTCTGAAGAGACTTAGCACTGAGTTGTTCACTGCAGAAAGAGCCAATTCAAGCATGGCGGAATTAGTTGGTATAGTTGGGCACTGTTGATCAGGTAATGATAAGTTTCAGCACACCCTATGAGTGGGTTGTGCGAAAGAAGGAGAGTGGGAACGAGAGTGCGAGATAGATGACGAGATGGTCCCTATCAAACTCATGCAGGCCTCGATTCCCTCTCTAATAGAAATTGGAGATTCACATTGAGAGGCATAAATAGATATTGCCGAGTTGTCACATAGATCAATAGGGAAAGGAATGGGTGATAATGCCATTAAAGGCAAATTGGTAGAATAAACACGATCTGCCTTTACAGAGTCAAGAATTGTTTGGTCAGACAGTAGACCACTCTTAAGCATCCTAACAGGTATAGATCCCTTGTCCTGTGGAAGAGCATGAGAAGGAACAGAGAGGAGACAACCACTGTCAGAGACGGCAGCAACTCGAGAACCAGGACCAATTGGAGAATCACTAGGCGCAAAAGCCGCTGCCGCACCGTGGGTACTCTTCACAGGTCTATTATGGGGAGTTAATATAATCGCAGCACGGCTAGAAGAGCTAGGCTGAAACAGCACTGCTTTCGATCTTTCAGTAAACATACTGATGCCCGGCGGCATGTTTGTTGTCAGGGTATACATAAGTAGACCCATGGAGCACAAAAGGACACCAGCCAATGCTTTTTCACACAGAAGAGAAGTACAGTTCGGATCGTGAGGACACAGATGTAACAATCACAAGATCAAATAAGGCAAACCTCTACGAACTCTCACAAACCCCACAATTCAATGAGCCCCGAAAATCAGAGTTTTACTGACCCAAAGCCGCGACACCGTGGGGAAGCGGGAAAGCGGTACTTGAGCCAGTACTTGGCCCGTGTGCGCGCGCGCTGTGCGTGTGCGTTGGAAATAAATAGGAAGTCAATGGCTAGAGCCGGGGCCAATCCCAGCAAGTCCAAGGTGGGACAAATCCAGACAGCAACGGCAGCTGTCAATCACTGGGGAATCACTGGGGAGGAAGAGGAGAGTACGGCGTCAATATTATTCAAAGTGATGCCAGCCAGTAGATAGAGTCTTGCATCCAACAGTCACTTTTGGTTTCTCGTTCCAGGTTCACAGCAATAGCAGAAGTAGTAGCGTCTCACAGCAGGAAAGCGGTACTTGAGCCGGTACTTGGCCCGCGTGCACGCGCGCTCTGCACCTGCGTTGGAAATAAAAAGGAAGTCAATGGCTAGAGCCGGGGCCAATCCCAGCAAGTTCAAGGTGGGACAAATCGAGACAGCAACAGCAGCTGTCAATCACTGGGGAATCACTTTGGTTTCTCGTTCCAGGTTCGCAGCAATAGCAGAAGTAGCAGCATCTCACAGCGGGAAAGCGGTACTTGAGCCGGTACCTGGCCCGTGTACTGTCTACTGTATTTGTTTCGTCCACTGCATCCGTTCGGTCCATTTGATCTGTTCCATTTGTTAAAGCTACTAATTTTTCCATCCGTTCAATCTGCTCTGTAGTCTCACCCGTTCAATCCAATCCTCGGTTTTATCTGTGCGACCGCTACCATCTATTCAGTCTGTTCCATCCAATCGTTCTACTAACTCCATCCGTTCCACGCACTCCATCCGTTCCACCCGCTTCATCCGTTCCACCCGCTCCATCAGTTCCACCTACTCCATCAGTTCCACCTGCTCCATCAGTTTCACCTGCTCCGTCCGTTCTAACAACTCTATGTGTTTAGTCTGTTCCATTCGCTCTGCCAGCCAGTGCGTTTACTCCGTTCCATCTGATTCGTCTGTTCCATCCACTTCATCCTTTCGTTTTGACAAGTAGATTTATTCCTGCTTGATCTTCGTGCCATCCTTTGCATTCACTTTATCCGTTGGATTCATTCTGTGCTTTCGATCCACTCTTTCTGTTCTGTCCACTCCATCTGTTCAATCTACTTCCCTCTGCTCAATTCAGTCACCTTTTCCATCCATTTCATTCCTTTATCCACTTTATCTGTCTACTCCATCCTTTCCACGCGTTCGATCTACTTTTCTGTTTAGTTTACTTGGTCCGTACTTTATATTTCATTTGTTCATTATATTTCATCTATTCAGGGTACTTCTTTTAATCCCTTCTTCCTCCATTCTATCTGATTCTTTTTTCATTCTGTCCACTTCTCCCGTTCCAACCACTTCTTCCGTTCCAACCACTTCTTCTGATCTATTCACTTCTTCCGTTCCATTCTCTTCTTCCGTTCCATTCACTTCATTCTGAATCAATCCACTTGTTCTGTTCCATCCACTTGTTCCGCTTCTAACTTTTCATCCGCTTCTACCGTTCCATCCGCTTCTACCGATCCATCCGCTTCTACCGATCCATCCACTTCATTTGTTCCATCCACTTCATCCGTTCCATCCACTTCATCCGTTCCATCCACTTCATCCGATCCATACACTTCATCCGTTCCATCCGCTTTATCCCTTTTATCCACTTCATCCGTTACATCTACTGCATCCGATTCATCTGCTTCATCCGTTTTATCCACTGCATCATTTCATCCATTTCATCCACTGCATTTGTTTCACCCACTGCATCTACATCATTTCTTTCGTCCACTTCATTTGTTCTATTCAGTTTATCCGTTTTAATTTACACGAGCAGTTTTAGTTTTCCATTTTTCTCGACCGGGTCTCGATGCTAGGGTGTTATTTTTGATACAGCAACCATGTTCTACTGTTTATTTTTGCTGTTATACTGTTTGTGTTAAGAGTGGGCTTTTTTTAGGGGAAGAGCCATGTTTTCAGTAATTTGCGGAAAGACATGAGGTCTTCGGTGAGTCCGATGTGGGGTGGAAGTGAGTTGCAGAGAGTGGGGGCCAGGGCTGAGAATGATAATCCACCTAACCTGAGTAAGTTGGTTTTTGGTATCACTAGGAGGCGGGCAGAGATTGATCTTAGAGTGCGTGGTGGATGGTGGGGTTTCAGTTTGTCCTGAAGATATTGAGGTCCGGTTTTATGCATTGCTCGGTGAGAGATGCATAAGGTTTTGAAGGTCACCCTTCGGGCAACCGGAAGCCAGTACAGAGTTTTGAGAGCTTGGGAGGTGTGATCTCTTGGGCCAAGTGCTAGTAGCAGTTTGGCTGTGGCATTTTGTGCTCTTTGTAGTTTAGTCAGGTGGTACGCATGGACTCCGAGGTAGAGGGGGTTAGCATAGTCCAGTCTTAACATTACAACTGATTGGACCGCGGAGAGTCTGTTGGGAAAGGAGAGGTATGGAAAAATGCACCTAAGAATTTTGAGGTGGTAGTGGCAGGACTTGGAGACGTTGTTGACTTGGTGCGAGAAGGTTAGGTCAGAGTCGAGAGTGCATTCAAGATTTTTTACTGAGGTTGAGGTTGTCAGGTTATTGCCCATGGCAGATGGCCAGGGTAGGGGGTGCACAAGAAGTTTGGTGTTGCCACATACCATGATTTCAGTTTTGGAGGGGTTTAACAGGAGATGGTTTGTGGTCATCCAGTGATCAATGTCAAGGAGGCAGGCAGCAAGGTTGGGTTTGCAGTTGGATTTTGAATTAAGGAGTTTTAGGATTAGTTGGGTGTCGTCGGTGTAGTTGTAGCACAGGATATTGTGCAAGCAGAGTATTCGGGGGAGGGTGGACATATAGAGGTTGAACAGGAGGGCTGATAGGCATGCTCCTTGTGGAACTCCGGTATTGACTGGTCGGGCGGGGGAAGCATAGGAGGAGAGTAGAGTTATTTGGTTCCTATTGTTGAGGAACGATGCTATCCATTTGAGAGCGTTTCCACAGATTCCTAGTGAGTGGAGGTGGTCGAGGAGGATTGAGTGGTTGATTGTGTCAAAGGCAGCAGATAGGTCAAGAAGGATTAGTGCAGCGCATCCCACAGAATCTACAGTGTTTTTAAGGTCATCCCAGATTGAGTTAGGGTGGTTTCGGTTCCGTGTCGGAGTCTCAAACCTGATTGAGCGGGGTCTAGGAGATTGTTGGCTTCAACAAAGGCATTTAGTTGGGAGTAGGCAGTTCGGTCAATGAGTTTAGCAAGGAACCTGGTGTTTGAGATGGGTGGTAGTTTTTGGGGTCGAGAGGGTTGAGGGAAGTTTTTTTTTAGAAGAGGCTTGACATGAGCGGTTTTGAACACGTCAGGAAAAATTCCCGAGGAGAGGGAGTCGTTTATGATGGTTCTTGCGTGTTCTCTTGCGCAGGTAGATGCAAATATTTCTTTGAGGTTTGAGGCTGGGCAGGGGTCTAGCAGGGAGCCGGATAGTTTGCGGGCGGAGAGAAGAAATTGGTCAGTTGATAGTGTAGTGAAAGAGTCGGAGGTCGGTTGGGTAGCGGTTGCAGGCGGTGGGATGGGAGGTAGGGTAGGTTGATTGTGTGGTGGGTGCAATAGGGCCAGTTTGTTGGTTAGAGAATTTGTTCTTTCGAGAGCAGTGGTGTAGAAGTGGGGAGAGAGAGTGAGTCAAAGAGTGATTGTGAGGGGGTCGATTGGGTGGTGGTACATGATGGTTTGGTGGATTCAGAGATTATTTAGTGGAGTTCTTTGCTGGGGTTTTCAGAGTTCAGGATTCAGGAGTTGTAATGGGCTTTTTTTGCTTTCCGGATTTCGGCTTTGCAGTGGTGATGGTGCCGGGCTAAGGTGGATCTGCTCAGGGGGGTTTTGTCTTTCTGCAATTTGCGTTCGAGGGATTTATATAGTTGTTTTGTGGTCTTCAGTTCTGGTGTAAACCATCTAGGAAAAGGGCCAATGGCGAGTTGATGGTTTGCAAGTGGGGGTGAGCAGGATTAATGAGGTATTGACCCATGAGTCAAAGGCGTCGGAGATTAGGTGTTCATTGGGTGGGCAGGTAGGGGGGGATACTGAAGGAGCGCGTCAGCTAGGTCGGGAAGGATTATTAGTTTCTTCCAGCATTTGCGTAGATTTGGGGGTTCTGGTTCAGGTATGGGGAGGGGTGTGGGTGAGCGAATGGTGAAAGAGACAATGAAGTGATCAGACCAGATGATACGGGTGGGGGGGTTTAGATGTATCGTGGGAGCTGAAGATGGCTTCAAGGGTGTGTCCTTTATAGTGAGTTGGCCCGTTTTTATATGGGTATGGAGGTTAATCGCGTCTAGGCAGTCGACCAAAGCGTGGGTCATAGGGTTGGTGGGGATGTCAAGCCAGATATTGAAATCTCCTAGAAGGGTAAGGGTGGGATGGTTTAATTGGAGCGTGGCTATCGAGTCACAGAGGTTGTTTGAGAATTGTCTGTCGTAGCCGGGAGGTCTGTAGATGATTAGGAAGCTGTGGGAGAAGGAAGGGGGAGGGATAGTTTTACGAGAAGCGATTCGCAGGAAGGAATGCTTGGCTGGTTGTCGATGATTGAGGAGGAGAAGTGTGACTTGAAGGCAATTGTTAGTCCTCCTCCTCTAGAGGGTCGGTTTAGTAGGATTAGGGAGTAGTTTGGGGGGAAGGCTTCATTGGTGATAGGGGCAAAGTCGTCAGAGATCCAGGTTTCCGTGATAAAGACTAGGGGCCTCATTACGACTTTGGAGGTAGCCATGCCCTTAATAAGGGCATGGCTGCCTCCAAAATCGTGCCCGGTTCAGGGTTCCCTGAATTGGGAAATACCGGGCCATTCCGAGTATGGAGGGCCCGGTATTTCCTCCTTCAGAGAACCCGGGCCCGGTCCTTCCCCATTGTTGTTAGCTCCCTGCTCCCCTCGCGGGACCCGCTACGGATGTCGGGTCCCGCGAGGAGACCTCATAATAGTGTGGAGTGGGTTTAACGGTTAAACCCATTCCACACAAGTTGTAATGAGTCCCTAGGTCTGGTTTGTCAGAGGTGAGGAGGTCAAAGATGCTCTGTCTGTTTTTTGCTACAGATCGGGCATTAAAAAGGATGCATCTTACTTCGGTACAGGAGGATGATGTGGGACTTGCAGAGGTGGAGGATGGGAGGGGAGTGGAGGGGAGGTGAGTCAGAGGGGTGTGGAGGGGGGTTAGGGGAGAGAGTTGCAACTGGGGAGAGAGGGGGTGGTTGATGGGAAGAATAGGCGGGCGGTCGAGGTGGTGGCTGCAGGGGGAGGGGTTGGGTGGGTGTGTGGGGTTGGTTGGGTTTGGGTCGGGGGACTTGAAGGTGGGGTGTAGGGGTTAGGAGTTTCAGTTGTGGTTGGTGAGAATTCAAGGGAGAGGGGTTTCAGGAAGGGTGAGGCATGGGGTAGGGTGGTGATGATCGAGATTGGGAGATTGAGGTGGTGGGTCGAGATAGGAGTGGCGAGGAGTACTGAGGGATTGAGGGAGACAAGGTAAGTTTTCTTTTCAGGATTTTTGTTGCGGTTGGTGTGTGAGAGAGGGTAGGGGGTCGGAGGGTGAAAGGGATGCAGCTACTGTTCTTGCCAGGGCGAGACATGCAGTTTTTAGGGAGGGGAAAGAGTGAGGTCAGAGGAGGATGTTGGTGGGAGTTGATGAGGGGAAAGGCAGGTGGGCGGTTGCGGGGCTGGGTGTGTTTGGGAGGCTGGGTAGGCCTTTAGTTGAGGGGGCCAGAGGTGCAGGTATGATGATAGTGGGCAGGTGGGTGGAGGGGATGAGTGTGCTTAGGAGGCTGTGTGGGCCGTTAGTTGACGGCGCCGGGGGTGCTGGTATGATGATAGTAGGCAGGTGGGTGGACCACAGTTACGCTATTAGGTACCTTCTCTAAATTGAACAAGACCACAGTTACGCTACTAGGCACAATTCTAATTCAACTTTGGCACAATGTGGTTATTAGGCACACTTTCTAAATTGAACTAGACCACAGCTGCACTACTGGCACAGTTCTAACTTCAGCTTATGACTGGCTTATGAACACGATTCACCTAGATGTGAGATATGACTGACTAGTACAATTCACTTAGACGTGAAATAGGCTACTCGCACAATTCATCAGAATATGAGAAATGGCTAACTAACACAGTGCGCTTAAATGGGAGCTAAGGTTGCTGTATGCCTGTGGCTACATGTATTAGACTGTAAGCAATGAGGCAATGAGTTTATAGGTTGATAAAATAATGAGAAGAGTAGGTAGAGTAAGTAGTGTGGTGGGTTAATTTAGTAGGGTGTAGTAATGGCTATGGGCTCTGCCCGAGCCATGCCAACCTTATCTGTCACTGCTGGTAGATGGCTGCAGGCTTCCTCAGCAAACATCGGCAAACACTGGATGGAGCTGCTTCTTCAGGAGCTGCCCTTTGCCTTGGGACTCTTAGCTGAGGACTGCAGGGGCACGGCAGCTGCTCTGGATATTTGTCTTTAATTGGATTCTGGGGCTAATCAGGGGACAGGGGCTGGTCGAGAGGAGGGAGGATCGGATTAATGCAGGAAGCGTGTGGGGAGGGTCAGGGTATGCACACAGAGTGCTCAGTCGTGGAAGGTGTTCTATGGGGCCAAAGCAGGAGCTTGATTAAAGCACAAGATTGCTTTGAAAAACGGTGCTTTGAAAAACAGTGAACTTATCTGCAGGGCACTGGAGCAAAAGTGCTGCGCAGGGGGCCTCCTAGATGGCCTAGGCACTCACAGTAGCGTGGTTTGAACTTCTGGGCCAATCAGGGGACGGGGGTTGGTCGGGAGGCGAGAGGATCAGATGGATGCAGGAAGTGGGCGGGGAAGGGTCAGGGTCTGGACACGGAGTGCTCGGTCGGGGAAAGCGCTCAATGGGGGTCAAAGCAGGAGCTGGATTAAAGCACAAGATTGCTTTGAAAAATGCTGATCTTACCATTAGGCACCGGAGCTAAACATAACATAACCACTTATATAATGCATAATAGTGGGGAGGCAGGATGCCAGGTGTGGGTCTTGTGTTATGGGCAGTAGGGTGCCAAATAATGTTCTTATGTTGTGCTGGTATGATAGATAGGCTAAGTAAAGGAGTTGTGGTGTGGAGAGGCCTTGTATGGGGTTTCTTTTTGTAGTGACTTGTATTTGGGTCTTAGGGAGAAGCCAGTTCGCCTGGCTGGGCTCTGGCTAGCCTCTCACTCATCTCTACCAATGAATTATCTGGAAAGAGAGGAAATGCCACCTGGTGTCAAATTGCAAAAAGAGATGGAAAACCTGGGCTCAAAATCAGAGCTTTCACATTTCACCAAATTATATTGCCCTGGTCAAATCATTTGGTTTGTGTGAGAAACTACAAAATGAACTAAAAAATATGTTTCAGATTCTGAAGTAATAAAAAGGAAAGTAATATATGTGGGTGTTTGGGTGTGAGCGGGTTCCATGCAAATCTGATGACTACAGATACCAGAAGTCCTTGCAGCAAAATCAACATTGATTGATTACACCTGCACTGGCCTTTGGCTGCAAGTGAGACTGCCTCCCTGATGTGATGAGCACAGAAACTGGTCAGAGGAGATCATCGGTAGCTGTGGAGGTGAATTGAGCAAGGAATCACAGTGTGCCCCTTCCATCCAGTGCCATATATATATATATATATATATATATATATATATATATATATATATATATATATATATATATATATATATATATATATATACATGTGCATATAGGGCGGCACTCGTTGCACTATAGTTAAAATGAGTTTCAAGTTCCATAAGAAACCTGAAACATTAATTGCTAATAACTTTTGGCTCGCATGATGGATTTCGCAGAAAGTTTGCAGACAAAACTGTTGTCACGGGACAACACCCGTTGCCCCCCTCTCACAAGCCCCCCCCTGCAGCCTCAACACACCCCTCTCTCAAGCTAGACATTTTAAGGAAAATCTGTTAAAAAATAAAAAAAGTTATTAAGTAAAAAAAACAGTTTCGGCCAAGTCCCCATTCGTTTCCCCATACAAAAACGGTCACATTTTTGCTTGAGCGCACAGCCAAAACCGCTAGACAGAATTGAATCAGGTATGAAAAACTTGGGCACGAAGCGTTAACCCCATCTTTGGAGGGGTATGGAGTTATTGCGCTCAGCAGAGAGGCTGACAATCTTTCCAAAAATTAAAAAGCAACATTTTTCCCAAAAATTCTATTGCTAATACCATTTGACTTGCTGGATGGGTTTGGATGACATTTTTGAAACAAAATGTTTGTCAACCCCCAGACCCCTGACCCAAACTGCTAAATCTGGGAACAAAACGTTGTAAAATTAAAAAGTTATTAAGAAAACAAAACACCACAGTTTCACAGTTTTCAGCCCATTACTTTTATTGTAGAGAAAACGTGCAGTATTTTAACATCTGTAGCGCGAAAACCGCTGGGCAGATTTAGACCAAATAAGAAACAATTTGGGCACAAAGCATTGAATTAATTTCCTTGACTGGTTTAGGGTAAATCCATCTAGTAATTTTAAAAATATTCGACAGAGAACCGGGTGCCGCCTTCTCCTTAACACCTTTATGCCTGTCTTTGTGCTTTGCAGCTGTGAACAGCCATAGTGTGAAAACCTCTTGGAATATTCGAACCAAATAAGAAACAATGTGGACACAAAGCACTGACTTAATTTCCTTGACTAGTTTGGGGTAAATCCAACCAGTAATTTTCTTTAAATATTCAACAGCGAACTGAGTGCCCCTGCTCCTTAAAACCTTTATTTCGGTCTTGGTGTTTTGCAGCGGAGAGTCTGAGAGAGGCTAATCAAATTTCCAGGAGGGATCTGGGGTTATTCCGTCCAGTAGTTGTTAAATTATTTAACGTATAAGGGGGTGTCCCCCTCTCCTAAAATCATAGCTATATATGTGCCCCACAATGCGTGAGAGAGGATTTTCAGAAATGAAAAAACTGCCTTTATGTTTGCTCGATGCGAGAGATAACCCTGGTTATGACGGGTATAACTGGGGTTTGCTGAAAACAAAAAGTGAATAAATTCCATTTTGTAGGAGGAAAAGGGAGAAAATGGCATCAGGCAGGTGGGGCGGGCGACAGAGGATACCACGTCCAATTGGGAAGTTGCAGGGGGGGAGTTGGGAACCAAGTTAAGAGCCCAAAGGTTTTCACGTAATCAGGGTTATTTGGCCGGATAACTGCGGTTATGATAGAAAACTAGTTCGGAAATTAATGTGTGGCAGACGAAAGGATGAGTGTTCAGGGAATGAGAGAGGGCTAGGGAGGGAAATCATTTAAGAGGAGTGGGGAGGAGCATGGTATGAGAAAGGGGGCACTTGGTGACTGCCTGGAAGGGTTTACAGATGACTTCAGTTATCTGTAGTACATTGATAACTGTAGTTACGGGGTGAAAGGTTTTTCTTTTTAAAGAGAGATTTAAAAATATGAGATTAAGACAAAAAAAGGTGGGGGATTTTACAGCTATATTGAGGTGGGTAGTAATAGGTGTGGCCGAAGGCTATGGCTACTGGGTTATTTCAAGGAACTGAATGGTGCAATGTGGAAAGTGACCATGGCCGAAGTCCATGGATAGTGAGCCCCAACGATACCTAGTGGGCAACATATCGAAGGGTCACGGCGAAAGGCCATGACTAGTGTGGCCATGGCTAGTGTACCCAAAAGACACCTAGTGGTCCGGGCCCATTTAGGAAACCTATTGAAGCAATATGTACAGTGGCCGTGCCGAAAGCCGTGAGCACTGGCCATGGCCAAAGGCCATGGCTAGTGGGACCAGAAGAAAGCTATAAGCGCAACATGGAAAGGGGCCACGGCTGAAGGTCAGGGCCAATGATCATGGGTGAAGGCCATGGCTAGTGAGCGGGAAAGACAAGTAGTGTTTTAAAAGATATGGTGGGCATGGCCAAATGCCATGGAGGCAGCCGTCTTTGTTCCTTTTCCTCGGGTGATTAGGCACATACAGAGTCCATACAATTCAGCTATTAGTACCGTGGAGGGAGCCCCGGAGTGCTAATAGTGATAACTTCCTCTATGCGGGGTGGGGTGGGGCAGCCCTGAGCCCATGCAAGGCCTTTGCTGCATTGGGGTCTACCCGGAGCTAGTTGGCAGTATCTTCTTGTCTAATCCTCTTCTGTTATTAAGGGTATGTTGGTTTGGCCTCGGAGTTGGGAGTGGTTTGTTAACTATGTGTGCTTCAGAACCATAACATGCATTTGTGATTTATTCTGAGGCAATACCGTCCCCAGATTATTTTGGTTTTGCCACTAAGGGTTCCATACACGTCTCATGACTATAGAGGAACAAAAGCACAAAACACTAAACTCAGAAAAGGAAATGTAAAGAGGAATTGAAGAATCTGACGGATTTGGAGATGGCAGCTTTTTTATCTTGGGGGTGTAAAATCAATGGACTCCCTGTACTGCTGTGTCTGACTGGGGGACACTCAACACAGTAGTGGCCACACTGATAAGGCTCAGAATGCCAGACAGCCAGCATTGGCAAGTAGTGCAAAACTCTGGGGCCAAAAGAAGAGGCGGGCGAGATGCTTCTGCACGTTAGGGGGTGGGTTGAGGGAGGGGGGCAAGGCATGTAGAACTATTACCCCTGTTTCAACCCCTTTGCATTCTATCATGCACCACCACATCAATGCAGTTAGGAATGTTCCGTGTGCTGACAACCTTTTCCCAACCTGAACTTTACTGACGAATACAAGTGCACGTTGGATGCAAGACGAAATCCCACTAACTAAAAGTGATCACACGCAGCTATGCACCATTAGGGAGCTCTACATATAGTGCCCAGAGATGTGTGTCCAACATCTGGTGAATGGAGCACTAACACACCTCTGCCTTGACTGTAGGATCAACCGGTCAAACAAACCCAACACTGGCAACTTCTACCACAGCGATGGGCAACCTCAGGGCCTCTAGATGTATTTGTCCTACCACCCCTGCGATCATCAAGCATTGATAATCTTGGCGAGGCCTGTTTGAAATTGTTGGCTAAAATCTGGTTGCCCGCCACTAGAACTTCTATCACCAGTCTATGAATGGGGACCCACTATTCCCTGCAACAACTACAGCCATTTCTCAGATCCAACACGCATGATCCCAGATGTGCCGCGGTGTAACTACCTCCAGTTCCGTCTCTTCTAAGGTCACTTCATTATACCTCTCTTACATTGTACCTCCTGCTGATGAACATGATTTCATGTGGGATATGTTCTGTTATATTATGTCAAGAGTCTTTTTTACTGTGCATATTACCACTGTAGTGCTCTTAAAATGCTGAGCCTTTTCTGAATAGAGGCAAATAGAGACTCTGCCAGGATAACAGCCAGGTCGAGGTCTTTGGGGGTGGAAAAGGGAACAGGAGGAGTGGGAAGAGCAAGAGAGTGAAGGCAAGAACTAAAACAGATGGATGTAAAGTCAGAAATATAGAGGAACACAACAAAGGAGGTGATGATAATGATCGCCGGCATGCTTATAAAGTTCTAGGTGTTTTTATCCGACAAAGGTCTATCTACAGTATGACAGAGTCTAACCTTGCAGTCTGACAGTGGATAGCCAAGGTTCAGGTGGCCACCTGCGCTACTGGATGCTGGACCCAGGGGAGGTATACGGGGGAATCCCCAGACCAGCACACTGTATCACTGGAGAACTTACACCTCCACAAGACCAATGACAACTGTGGAAAGTGGCACAGGTACAAACCCACTGAGGATAACCATAATCATAGTACTGCTACTCTTAGAGAGCTATTCAACCGCTTTAGCCAGACCCAATCACCCAACATAGGAATGTAAGCCTTTTCGTTTAACAAATGGAGTTCTAACATTCTAAATGTACCGTTGAGTGTTTAAATGCATTTATTTCCTCGACACAACTACTGAAGGAAGCAATTGGGAGAATAAATTAGACTACCGGAGCCTGCCGAAAATCCATGCATGCAAAGTTGTGTTTAACAATCAAACGGAATGAAATGAAAGCTGGGCGCATTACCCATGCCAGAGACAACATAAATAAAACATGATTGTCATCCCCAGCGTCACAGAGATTGCTCAGTTGTCAATTCCCCGTGATGAAAGCTTTTATGGAACACAGGACAGCTCATCTTGCTTAGCAAAGGTTTCCCTGACTTGGGATATACACGCCAAGGAGGTAGATTGATTGGGTTCCAAACAGGCAATGTCAGCAGGGCGCAAAAGGTAAGGGAAAATAATCGAAGGTGGGGGCATGCCATTATATAAGCTCAGGCCACACCCCTTTCACAGACACATGGCCTAACGCCTATAGAACATAGCTTCATTCCATGCCCCTATGCCCCTCCCAAGGGGAGGAGAGACCGATCTATAAACACTGGCTCGTGTGTTGTTTGAGAGGGAGCTGGAGAAAAGTGTTTGGAAGAGATTTGCAAGTGAGAGATGTATTGAGAAGAGGGCTTGCAGGAGATCGTTGGAGAATGGATGGAGGATGGTATATTGCAGGAGGAGGTGAGTGACCAACAGCTAAGAGTTATTTTGGAGGAGGAGGAGGGTTACCCTCTGCATACAGTTATGTTGGACGGGGGGGTTACCATTTCAGCAAGTTACAATGAGGACATTGAAGGTAGGGAGTTGCCATCTGGAGAGAGATATAGTGAGGACGTTGGCAGGAAAGTGTTACCATCTGGAGAGATCTATGCTGGAGAAGTTGGACACAGAGACTTACGATCTGAAGAGGAGGATTGGAAGAGTTGGGAGAGGGAAGAAAACAAAACCCTTACTATCTTAGGGAAGAGGACAGAGAGAGGATAGAGGGAGTGATGGGATTGGAAGACATGAGGCGGAAGGAGAACAGGCCCCCCCTCCCAGCTAGCAAGACCAGGAAGGTTTGAGTAGCCCAAGATGGTCTACACAGACCTCACAGGTGGGAGGGAGTCTGAGATGGTGCAAGCTCACAGAGGGACAGGGAGGCTATGTCAGTGGTAGCAGTAAGAGGAGTGGCCTGGGGACCAGGACCCCAGAAAAGGGTAACACAGACCCCTGCAAACCTGTTGTCCTGGCTGGGAGATTCCGCCAACTCCCGTTCCTCCCCACTCTCCTCACCTGATTCAAAATCCTCTGGTTGCAGTTGCCTGTGAGAGAGGTAGTCCTTCTCCTTTTTGTGTAGAACGTATCTGTCTCGAGAGGAAGCCACAGTGAGCGCTAAGGTATAGCAAACCTGGGGCCCCCTTCCCGAGACCAGACAGTGTGAAGGGAAAAAGCCTGTTCAGGCAGAAAAAACCCTCCGAGGAGTGCAGCGCCTTGAGAGGATCCGGAGCAAGCAGTTGTAGTGGCGTTCTTGAGGCAGGTAGCTGATGGGAGCAGGCGAAGCCGGACATCCAAAGTAGACAAGGACCCGGAGAGAAAGAGAGCCACCGGAAAGGGTACCAGCGGAGAAAACTACTCCGGAGCAACAGGAACCAGGGCGGCTGAATGACAGCGCAGCCGAAGGTAAGGCAGAGAAGGCGGGCGCGGAGGACCGCGCACCGTAAGAGGAAACAAGCCGGAAGGTAAGGAGAAAGCGGGAAGAAGAGGCGAGGCAAGGAAAGGGAGAGAGAGGGAAAGGTAGTCCAAAGGAGGCGGACCGAAGGTACAGGGAAGAGACCGTGGCGGTCGAGGCTGGAAAAACTAGCGTGTAAACCCAAAGAAGCGAGCTAGCGCACTGAAGGGGGTTGCAACGCGGCGATCGCTGGGAGAGGAGAAAAGAAATACTTCCCAGCGGCACCATGTTGGAAAACCACTAGACCGTAGGGTGCGTAAAGGAGGAATCACGTAGCGGAACCTCCGCTCGCCCTTCCAGCGCGTAACCGCCAACGCAGATATAAACGCCAAACAGGACGGCGAATGACAGTATACCCCCTCCTAGAGCATAGGACCCCCGGCTTAAAGGGGAAGCGGGCATGAAACTGAGCCAACAATCGAGGGGCATGAATGTTGGAAGCCGGTTCCCACGAGTCCTCCGACCTAGGGTAACCATTCCAGGACACCAAATACTCCAACCTACCACGGTAGTGGCGGGAGTCACGTAAAGTGGAGACCTCATACTCCATAGAGGAATCCACCTGAGGAAAAGGCTGGCCGGGAACAGCTCTCTGGTGGACGTCCGGAATGAAAGGTTTGAGAAGAGTGGCATGGAAGACAGGATGAATGCGGCTGAGGTAAGAAGGTAGTTTAAGTCGAAAGGTAACAGGATTTATTTTGGAAAGAATGGGAAAAGGACCCAAAAAGCGAGGAGAGAGTTTGGAAGGGTGAACCCATCGCGGCAAGAATCTGGTGGACAGCCAGACCTTGTCCCCTTCCTTCCATTCAGGGCAAGGCCTACGATGTTTGTCCGCTTGGGTTTTGTTGTATTGACGACTCTTCTCCAAGCACCTTCTGGCAGTGACGTGTGCATCAGAAATAGACTGCAGAACCTCTTCAGCCGTCGGGGAATTGGTGGGCGACGGAATGTAGGGAAGAAGAGATCTTGGGTGTACCCCATAGGTGCAAAAGAAAGGAGAGAGTCCAATGGCTGTATGAAATGAGTTATTATAAGTAAACTCTGCCGTAGGAAGCAAAGAAACCCAATTGTCCTGAAGACGATTGCTGTAGCATCTAAGGTACTGTTCCAATGTGGCATTAAGGCGCTCAGTTTGACCGTTAGTCTGTGGGTGGAAACCAGACGACAGGGCACGTTCCATACCAAGGCGAGAACAAAGAGCCTTCCAAAACTTCGAAACAAATTGGCTGCCACGATCAGAGATGATCTTGTCAGGAAGACCATGAAGACGGAAAATATCCTGGGCGAAAACCTCAGCCATCTCAGTTGCGGTAGGCAGACCAGGCAATGGGGAAAAGTGAGCCAGTTTGGTCATGGTGTCAACTGTAACCATAATACATGTGCAGGAGTTGGAAACAGGAAGTTCTACGATGAAATCAGTAGAAATCAAACCCCAAGGGCGAGAGGGTACCTCAGGTTGGGTGAGAAGACCCAAGGGTTTGCCAGTTATGGACTTAGTCATGGCACAAACCGGGCAACTGAGTGAGTATGTATTCCTCTACATCCTTCTTGAGTTCCGGCCAAAAAAAAGAACGAGTGATAGATTCTGTGGTATTAAGATTTCCACGATGACCTGCAGTGAGTGAATCATGACACCAATTTATGATCTTGAGACGTAGTGGACCGGAAGGTATGTATAACTGATGGTTGAGGTATAGCAAACCCTCCTTTTTGGTGTAGGATGTCTCTCCTCTGGGTAGCGGAACAGTACCTTCCGAAGCAACACCAGCTCGAACCTCTTCCAAAAAGGTTTTGGCAACCGTCAGGATCCTATTCCTGTGGAACATCGGCTCTGGGGGTATGTCTTTTCTCCTCACATTTGGGACCCTTCCAAGAGAGTGCATCCGCAAGCGTATTGTTGGTACCAGGCAAGTAAGTAATTTGCAGATCATATTGAGCAAAGAAATATGCCCAGCGAGCCTGCCTGGAGTTGACACACTCCATATTCTGCAGGACCTTGAGATTCTTATGGTCCGTTCTGATGATAACGGTCTCCCTTGCTCCCATCAGTAGATGTTGCCAAGTCTCACATGCTTGTTTAATAGCCAGCAATTCTTTTTCCAGTACGGAGTAGTTGAGTTGGCTGGGAGTCAACGTCTTAGAGAGGTAGCAAATGGGGTGCTCCCGTTCCTCGAACACTTGTAGCAGAACAGCTCCAATGCCCATGGCCGAGGCGTCAGTCTTGACGATGAACTGTCTGCTCTGGTCAGGATGGCGCAAAATGGGAGCAGTACAAAATAGGTTCTTGAGATCGTGAAAACTCTGTTCTGCTTCGGAAGTCCAGTGAAAGGGATTGTTGACCTTCTTGAGTAAAGAAGTAATAGGGAGGACTGCTTCAGAGAAGTTTGGGATGAATGAGCGATAGAAATTAGAGAGCCCGAGAAACCTTTGTACCTCTTTGATCGATGTCGGGGAAGACCAGTCCAGAATAGCTGCTACCTTGCTGGGATCCATGGAGATACCGCTTTCAGAAAGGTGATACCCTAGATAGGGTACTGAAGTAGCAGCAAAAACACACTTCTCTGGTTTGACAAAAAGTTGGTTGTCTTTAAGCCTTTCCAGAACTTGTTGGACATGGGTTTTGTGATCCTCTAGATTGCCGGAATATATCAGGATGTCGTCCAGGTATATGATCATGGAGACAGACAATAAGTCTGAAAACATCCGATCCATAAACCGTTGAAAAACAGCAGGAGCATTCACCAAACCAAAGGGCATGACTCGGTACTCAAATAAGCCGAAAGGAGTGCGAAAGGTGGTCTTCCATTCATCTCCTTTGGCGATGCGTAACAAATGATATGCATTTCTGAGGTCTAATTTGGTGAACCAACGTGCACCTTGAACAGCTTCAATGATCTCATGTATTAATGGCATGGGATACCGATCCCGGATGGTAACCTTGTTGAGGCCTCCGTAATCGATACAAGGGCGCAAGTCAGTAGAGTCCCTCTTCTTGACAAAGAACAAAGAAGCTCCGGCAGGAGACTTGGAAGGTTGAATGAGCCCATTCTGAACATTGGCATCAAGATAATCTCTTAGAACCTTTCTTTCTGTTGAGTTAAAGAGAACATCCTACAGAAGGGAACCAAAGCATTTGGTTCTAAGTCTATGGTACAATCTTCTGGCCTATGGGGAGGTAAGGTCGCTGGCTTTCTTTCGACGAACACCTCCAAGTAAGGGGAACAGTACAGAGGTAGAGCATGAACCCCAGCCAGCTGTTTGGTAGACCCTGTGACAATCTGAGGAATACCGTCGTCACGAAAACAGTTGAGCTTGCAGTAGGAGGAACAAATTTGTAGTTGATTGTCCGCCCAATTGACATGAGGGTTATGCTTTCTGAGCCATGTGATGCCAAGAATAACCGGAAAATGGGCAGCTCGAATAATGTCGAACCGGATAGTCTCGGAATGTTGAAATATGGTAACCGATAGGTCCTCGGTGGTATGAGTTATGGGTCCTGAAGAGAGAGGAGAACCGTCGACCCCTTCTACCTTTTGATCTTCTTTGCGAGGCAAGGTGCGGAGACCCATTCTTTTGGTCCAGATGATGTCAACAAAGTTTCCGGCGGCCCCGCAGTCCAGAAGTGCAAGGCACTCAACTGCTCTGCCGTTGACCTTTATAATAACAGGTAGAACCATAAGCCTGGAATCCTCGGGATGTAAGGAGCCGAAATAGAGAGAGAAACATAGGGACTGGTGGATGAATCAGAAGTCCCTTGGAACCAGGTCCCTACTGGCGCCGAGGGAAACCGTTTCCCTGACATTTCTGAGGAAGTTCAGTACATTCCTTGAGGAGATGTTGATCCGACCCACAATAGGCACATAGACCTTTCTCCTTCCTTCTTCTTCTTTCAGCCGCGGAAAGAGGTCCTCTAGTAGATCCAATCTGCATGGGTTCGTCTGAGGTATGGGAAGGAGAGGAGGAGACGGTGGAGGATGAGGTGGAATCGGAAAAATGAACAGTAGTTCGTTGTTTTCGGCGGTCTGACCGTCGCTCCTGCAGTCTATATTCAATTTGTAAGGCTGCGGAAAGCAGATCCGGAAAAGAAGGCGGCCTGGATGCTCTGGCGAGTTCGTCCTTAATTTCCTCCTTGAGGCCTCGCCGGAATATGGCAAATTGTGCCTGTTCAGACCACCCAGCACCCGAAGCCAATCTCTTGAACTCTGAAATGTACGATAGAACATCCGATGACCCTTGTCGGATATCCAACAGGTCCTCGCAGGCGGTGTAAGTCAGTTCGGGCCTCTCAAAGGTTTGCTTCAACAGGGTCTGAAAACCAGCAAAATCATGTAAAATGGGATTACCCCCGGTAACCAGCGGAGTAACCCATGCCAGGGCATTGCCGGTCATGTTCGATATCATGAACCCGATCTTTGTCTGGTCGGTGGCAAACAGCCGGGGCCTGAAAGTAAAATATACTAAGCAGGCCTCCAAAATCTCTTTGACTTTTTTAGGAGTTCCATCGAACTTCCCTGCCGAAAGAGCCATGACAGGAAGTTCTGGGGATTGTGGTTCGCGGGCATTAATCATCTGTTTCAAGACCACATTCTCTGCCTTAACAGTTTGTAACTCTTGGGACATTCCCTGAATGGCCTTCAATAGTTCTTGTATCTGCTCTTATGCCGACATTTCTTCTGAATGGCGCTGCAATCTGTCCTGGCTGGGAGATTCCGCTAACTCCCGTTCCTCCCCACTCTCCTCACCTGATTCAAAATCCTCTGGTTGCAGTTGCCTGTGAGAGAGATAGTCCTTCTCCTTTTTGTGTAGAACGTATCTGTCTCGAGAGGAAGCCACAGTGAGCGCTAAGGTATAGCAAACCTGGGGCCCCCTTCCCGAGACCAGACAGTGCGAAGGGAAAAAGCCTGTTCAGGCAGAAAAAACCCTCCGAGGAGTGCAGCGGCTTGAGAGGATCCGGAGCAAGCAGTTGTAGTGGCGTTCTTGAGGCAGGTAGCTGATGGGAGCAGGCAAAGCCGGAATCCAAAGTAGAGAAGGACCCGGAGAGAAAGAAATCCACCGGAAAGGGTACCAGCAGAGAAAACTACTCCGGAGCAACAGGAACCAGGGCGGCTGAATGACAGCGCAGCCAAAGGTAAGGCAGAGAAGGGGGCACGGAGGACCGCGCACCGTAAGAGGAAACAAGCCGGAAGGTAAGGAGAAAGCGGGAAGAAGAGACGAGGCAAGGAAAGGGAGAGAGAGGGAAAGGTAGTCCGAAGGAGGCGGACCGAAGGACCGTGGCGGTCGAGGCTGGAAAAACTAGCGTGTAAACCCAAAGAAGCGAGCTAGCGCAGTGAAGGGGGTTGCAACGCGGCGATCGCTGGGAGAGGAGAAAGAAATACTTCCCAGCGGCGCCATGTTGGAAAACCACTAGACCGTAGGGTGCGTAAAGGAGGAATCACGTAGCAGAACCTCCGCTCGCCCTTCCAGCGCGTAACCGCCAACGCGGATATAAACGCCAAACAGGACGGCGAATGACACCTGTCCCTAAACCCCTGGGTGAATGGACGGATGCTGAGAGGACTCCACTTCTCTGCTCCTGGAGTGTAATATACAACTCTGCCACACCCATGTGTTGTCGGCCTCGGGCAACCTCTACTGTGACACCATAGAAGCATGGGTGTAATTTTAGGGGGAGATGGGGGTGTTTGTCCCCCCCCAAACTTTCAGGGCACACTTTTTTGTCCCCATTCATTTGAATGGGGCACCTTTTCTTCAGAGGTCATCCCCCCCCCAACATTTTCAGCAAAGTTTCTCCACTGCATAGAGATAAGATCAGGATCCCCGAAAACCCCAAAGGCAAAGACCTGGGTATTTCACTGGACTCTGGAATGGGGTCAGGTCATGGGCTAGCCTTTTCTTTGCTCATGCTTCATCACTGAAGAGTGCATCTTCCTTGCGTGCTGTGTAAACTAACTTGACTTCCTTGAGAACTACATCCCTGTGTCAGCCTCTTTGCTCTTCCCGCTCACAGACGCCCGCG
Organism: Ambystoma mexicanum; assembly: GCF_040938575.1. Classification (NCBI taxonomy): domain Eukaryota; kingdom Metazoa; phylum Chordata; class Amphibia; order Caudata; family Ambystomatidae; genus Ambystoma; species Ambystoma mexicanum. The sequence continues at coordinate 55,422,365 of NC_090932.1, forward strand.
GCCAGGGGAAAGGAGGCCGTCCATACTCACAGACGCCTGCGGCCAGGGGAAAGGAGGCCGTCCATACTCACAGACGCCCATGGCAAGAGGAAAGGAGGCCGTTCATACTCACAGACGCCTGCGGAAAGGGGAAAGGATGCCGTCCATACTCACAAACGCCTGCGGCAAGGGGAAAGGAGGCCGTCCATACTCACAGACGCCTGCGGCAAGGGGAAAGGAGGACGTTCATACTCACAGACGCCCGCGGCAAGGGGAAAGGAGGCTGTTCATACTCACAGACGCCCGCGGCAAGGGGAAAGGAGGCCGTCCATACTCACAGACGCCCGCGACAAGGGCAAAGGAGGCCGTCCATACTCACAGACGCCTGCGGCAAGGGGAAAGGAGGCTGTTCATTACTGGCAGAACCTTTTCATAGAAGCCGATACTGTCACACATTGCTATAGGACATCGGGGGGATAGAGGGGACAAATCCCCCCCACAATTATAAGTGGGGGCATATAATGGCATATGCCCCCCCCCCAGAATCTCTTGTTGTGCACAAACAATGCACTGTCACTGTCTGCTGCTGCACATAATTCCTGGCTCAGCCAGGAATGTCTTCCAGTGCCGGGCACAGGGCCATCACAAGGGGGGTGCAGGAGGGGCAAACTGCCCCAGGCCTTGCACTTGGGGGGGGGGTCTCGCGGCACATTCAACCACTGACCATCGTTCCACATCTATAGAGGCCTAGGGAACGCTGTCTCATGGAGCTCTGGTAATGCTGAGCGAGTTTAGCCGCTATTGGACAGTGGCCCATCTTTTGGCTTGACAGCTTTAGACCCCTGATAACTAGAGCGGTAGCAAGTCAAAGACTCTGAGAGCTTGTATACTGTGACTGAGGTGACACACAACACTCACAAATCCCCCCCACACACACGCGCGCTACGGGAGCTAGATGGCGCAGATTTTACTAATCGATTATGGAACATCATTTTTAGAAGGAGCAGTGACTCCTATTAAGCAAAAGAACCAGAAAAAGTACCTGCTGCTGGCCGTCCACACCACGCTCAGAATGAGTGTTGCTGACCTTCCAAAAGTCTAACAGGGTGGGATGTACTCTTGCCAACCTTCCAAACCACACTCAGGTTTAAGGCGCATTTCTCCTCTTGTAAAGCACACTTGAAATTAGTAAAATATTATATATGCATATCTTCGGATGCACTAAAACATGGAAAAATGATATGTTCTGCATGAACCCACGATAACACAGTAGAGTGATATGTACTGGATGAAACCACTACAAACGAGCATTGATAAAGCCAACAGATTTGGCTTTTCTATAGCCATTGGATTGGCATTTGGTATGTACTGCCTGAATGGCGATACTTGACCATGATACGACAACGGTTGCAAAATGGTGTGAACACCTGGGTAAATGATACCAGTGCTTGGCAAACGCCTATGATACCTATACACAATCCAAAACTGTTGCCTTTGAGAATGCTTGTTTTTCATATGACTTCAGTGCACAGAAGAGATGCAAGGACACACACACACTACTTATAAATCAAGTGGCTGAAGGCACACTTAGCTAAGACATGTTCTATTACACCAGTAGCTCAATTACAGCTGCAATTATTATTTGTTTTTCTATTATTATTATTAGGGTATTTATTGAGGACAACCATGCTTAGGCAAGCAACAAAGCGCTTTGCAAGTCTTAGGAGAAAGTACACACTGAGGAAAGCAGAGATTCAACGCATCGGGGAGCGAAGAATGGGGTGGAGGAGGTTAGGCAGTTTGGCAGCAATGGATATGCAAGCAAACAGGGGAGGAAAGAGGAGGGAGCAGATCCCCCAGACTCAGGATAGGTGGGGAGTCAAGCCAAAAACTCTCAGAAGACTGCTTAGAAATAACACTGTAAGGCCCTCTAATGCACAAAGCTTGGTGTTACTGTTTGATAGAGATTGCTCAAAGAGTTCTCATGAGGACATGTTTTGGTTGGGAAGATGCAGGTAGTGGTTGGTATGGCGATAGGGATTATTAGCATGGAGTAGTCAATGGGTGAGTCAATAACCAAACAATACCCACAAGCTGTGTGCCTCTCCTGATATCCTATATCTCTCCTATATGTAATCCAGTGTAATAGTTTTGGCTCATAGGTGGTGCTCAGGCACCACCTAATAACCAAAACGAAGGTGGGGTGCTGTCTACCATTCAGAAACAGAGGGAAGAATCCACATACTGCATTAAGAACACTGATATTGAAATTAGCTACAGCCTTCCACCTTTGCAGCAAATCTGAAAATATAGAATGTGCCTACTTCAAAACTCCCAGGCATCTCACCCTGTGATCCACTCTGAGAACAATCAAACATGAACTGGCCTAAGAATAAATATATTGACAGCCCAATACCTCTGAAAGACTTAAAGGGCTGTTGCAGAGTCTGTCAGTGGTTAATAAGAGCCTGATGTGAGACTGGCAGAGTCTATCCCAACCTTGCTGACCTCTCAGAGGCACCAAGCCTTTGAGAAATGCCCTAATGTGTCCAGCGGTGGGGGAGCCAGCTTGCCCCCACACTGGGCTTCACAGTGCAGAAAACTTCCCAGGGCCATGCTAATCCCTATGGCAATTCCCACCCAGTTCCTGCCTACCCCCATCCAAAACACCTCCTCATTGGAACTCTTTGAGCTAACTTCATTCAAGCCTGACCATCAAACTTTGCCCTCAATGAGAGTTAATGACTAATTGAAGTTGTAAACACGCTACTGCTGTAAATAAAATGTCTTGACCATGTCTGCCTTCAGCCACTTGATTTTAAAACCCCACGTGTCTTTCACTGAAGTCCTGTTAAAAAAAAGCAATGGCGAAGCCAACAGTTTTGCCTTGTGCATAAGTATTAGGCATTTGCCAGACACTGCTATTAGAGGCTCAGGTACTCAAACCATGTTGCACCTGCTACCATCAACGGCCAGTTAATACCAATACAGCAGTGCCTTTCCCATGCCTACACAAACGCCCAAATAGTTAGGATTGTTAATGCTTGTTTTTTCTTTACCCTTGATTTACAGGGTCATGCATCAAGGGTAAATCAAATATACTACTTGGATAAACTGAACCACATTGAATATAGGCCAGACTCTTCAGTAATAATATTTATGGTGCAAAGTCAGCCTGGACATACTTTCTTTTACTGGCTGGGAGTCTTTATATGGTAATAATGGCATATATTGGTGCAGCCTGAATGGACATATATGGGAACAACCAGCACGAATATATTTTTATATTAGCATATGTTGTGTGCAAAAACAGCATGACATGTATTGAAAATGTTCCTGTGCATGGTTGATGACTTGCAACTATTGGGTTTTTTCATGTGCTTCTGTACAAAACAAATTGCAAACTGTATGGACACCCCTCAAACTCCCTTTGTTTAGTTTGGTCTCCCTTACTATGCTTTGTCGATCTCGCATAATTGATGCAAACATTTAAGCCTCTTCAGTTCAGAAATACACAAGCCTCACTTCACATCATCTATCTGTCACTGTTTATGAAGTGTGTTTTAATGTGCACACAGGGACAGGATGCTCCTTAATGCTGGTATGACACACCACACACTGTCATACCATCCTATATATCTGTATGCATATGATACAAAAGTTAGTCTGGCATAAACCTTTATTCAATACAGAAATCTAACTTTGCTGTAGTTGATTTGCAGTTGTAATGATTACCCATATTTGGGTTCCTCCACATAAATTCAAGGGGAGATTTCTTGTGTCTCCTGTTTGTGGCGGTGCCGCCGCTAGCCCAGAGCAACAAATGGTAAGGGGGCCTCATCCAATGTCTTGCCCCGGGCCTCACCACACCTTGTGAAAGACCTGGCCGGGCAGTTGCTTGCAACTTCACGTGCATGCAAAGATGAAAGTTCTGCTCATGGCGTGGCGCGGCCCGAGCCACGTGCCTGCGTATATGACTCCAGGCACTGCCCGGGCGAGAAACAAACTGCACGTCCCCCTTCGCAGTGCACTGCTGCGCTGCCTCCGAGCCCAGTCACAGTGCTGCTGACTACTGTCATCGAAGCGAGCACAGAGGATGAGCGAGCAGGCTGAATGCGGCAGCGATGCCGCGTGCTGAGTCTCAGGCTGGGCAGGGAGGGCCACATTCTATTTGCTTTTTCAGCAGCGACCAGTGGTTCCAGTCTCACTTGCTGGGCTGTCTGCCAATGCTTTATCAATCCGATCGTACGTTTGAGAATCAATTACTCTGATTATCTGAGGCCACGATTTGCTGCTAACCTTAAGATAGTGTGTCTGTGTGTCAGTGTGTGTGTGGCCCACCAACAAACTTTCTACGCCATCATCACGCCTTGAATGAAATGGTTCCTTTATTTTCAGAACGTGCCGGTTTTCACCTCAGTGGGTTTCCGTTGCATGTCAGGAATATTGTTGTTGCCTCTTAACTTAATTGCCTCCTTCATTTATTTACAGGATTATTGACAGCTGGCTGCTGTCTGCTGGTGGCATGGTTTTATGTTTGATAGCCTAGATACAATGAAGATATTTGTTTAAGGGGCACAGAATGAGTATGCATGCTGGTTGCAACTGGGACCATGAAAGCATTGAATAGGCATTCCAGACACGCATGCACCCATCACCAACCTGCACATCTCTACACTCATCCTCCCATCATCTAACAGTGCACTGTTAGATTTAAAGCCAATATGCCTCGCCTCGTGCCTGCTTGAAAGGGTGTGTGGGATGCCAGATGGTGTTGTGTAAGAATCAAGTCTTTGCTGATATCATTTTATTTTGTACAGCGAGACAGCCATTTCTATGTGGGGTCTCATGCTGCATTTAGCAAGCGTTTCCACTTCATGTGGAGTGTTCAAATCCATGTTCCTTCCAACAGGCTCAGCTGCATTTAAAAACAAATGCCGACAAAGCAAAGGGCAAGGAGAGAAGAATACATGCAAAGGACACAAAGGTACTATTGAGGGTGGACTGGTCATACATGACCAGGCTGGCGGCAGAGGCTTTGATTCGCTGCAATAGCTGGCATTGTAAAATGATAGATACAAGGTGTGTCTGGACGTAGGACTTTAATGCTGTGAGATTACAGAGGTCTTCTTGAGAGCTCTATGATAAGGGCTCTATGATAAGGGCTGTCAGTCTCTGTAATGTGCCATGACAACCCGAGACGTAGACATGCACAGCACTAGGAGCACTAGAAGGAGAGAGCAATTCCTGGGGAGTCTCAGGTTTGGGCGGGGTAGCATGTAAGATGATCCTGAGAAATTGATTTTATATTTTATATGTATATATATATATAATTAGCAATGTGCCAGGTGTGTTGAGGTAGTTCCTTGTATTGGCTGATAATGTTGTAGGTGAGAGGGGGTAGGGACGGGTCCCAGGTATGGACTCGTAGTGTGTGAATTGACTGCGGGGGGTGGGGTGCTCGCAGATGTTGGCCAGAATGTTTCCCAGGTGAGCTTCAACTGTTGTCAGGAATGGATGGGCCCATGGAGACAGGAGCATGGAGGTTGCCATGGGGGTCTTTCAGGAATGGGCAGGTAGTATGCGAAAAGAGACAGGAGGGAAGGGCCCTCAGGCATGGGATGACAAGTATTGTGCAAGGTGGACAAAAGGTGCACTAGGGATACTCAGAAATGGGTAGGTGGGGAGCAAGGTTCTCTGAATGGACCGGAAATATGCCATTCAGTCAAAGCTAAGCTGTGTATGTTGTAGGCTGAACAGATATGGGAAGAGTTAAGCCTGGCGGTTCTCGGCTGGTCAATATGGGTAGAGGTAGCTTCTGATGTGGGCAGCAGGGCAGGCCTGCATTAGAGATTCTGATTTGGGCAGCTGTAAACCTGCAGCAGGGATTCTTATGTGGGCAGAGGTAAACCCTGCATCAGGTGTTCTGGTGTGGACAGAGGTATGCCTGCAGCAGGGAATCTGGTGTGGGCAGAGGAGGGCCTTCAGCAGAGATTGTGATGTGGGCAGCAGGGCAGGCCTGCATTAGAGATTCAGATTTGGGCAGATGTAAGCCTACAGCAGGGATTCTTATGTGGGCAGAGGTAGGCCTGCAGCAGGGATTCTGATGTTGACAGAGGTAAACCCTGCTTCAGGTATTCTGGTGTAGACAGAGGTATGCCTGCAGCAGGGAATCTGGTATGGGCAGAGGAGGGCCTTCAGCAGAGATTCTGATGTGGGCATCAGGGCAGGCCTGCATTAGAGATTCTGATTTGGGCAGATGTAAGCCTACAGCAGGGATTCTTATGTGGGCAGAGGTAGGCCTGCAGCAGGGATTCTGATGTTGACAGAGGTAAACCCTGCATCAGGTATTCTGGTGTGGACAGAGGTATGCCTGCAGCAGGGAATCTGGTGTGGGCAGAGGAGGGCCTTCAGCAGAGATTCTGATGTGGGCAGCAGGGCAGGCCTGCATTAGAGATTCTGATTTGGGCAGATGTAAGCCTGCAACAGGGAATCTGGTGTGGGCAAAGGTAGCCCTTCAGCAGGGGTTCCGGTGTGGGCAGAGGTATCCCTGCAGCAAGGGTTCTGGTGTGGGCAGAGGTATCCCTGCAGCAGGGGTTCCGGTGTGGGCAGAGGTATCCCTGCAGCAGGGGTTCTGGTGTGGGCAGAGGTATCCCTGCAGCAGGGGTTCTGGTGTGGGCAGAGGTATCCCTGCAGCAGGGAATCTGGTGTGGACAGAGGTATCCCTGCAGCAGGGGTTCTGGTGTGGGCAGAGGTATCCCTGCAGTAGCGGTTCTGGTGCAGACAGGGTATGCCTGTAGCAGGGATTTGCGTGTGGGCAGAGGTCAGTGGTTGTTCATTGGATAGGGGGATAAGTGTTTATTTGGATCCACCTTTAAAAATATAGAAACTGCTTTTTATTTCTTCCACATTTACCTATGTGTCTCCCGACCTTCTCTGTCCCAGTTTTCTTCTATCCTGCCTCTTGTTCTCACGCCCCTCTGCTTATGGGTGGGGTGACGGGTCTGGTCGGCTCTCTGAAAGGAGAACACTCGTACCGTAACCCACTCTGGCCCCATGCCACATCAGGGGTCGGGTCACGGTGACTGGGTCAACCTGCAGCTACCCTGAAACGCAGTAGGGGAACTGCACCACAGTGCAGGCATTAGGGGAGGTGTGGTAGTTGGATGATTACTGAAAAGCTTAGCACTGGCCACTGGCTTAAGTGGTGCTCTGTGTGTCTTTTCAACACCTGGGAAACTGCCAAGGCAAAGAGGCCAGCCGTTAATCTTACGGCAGCACACTGCTTTGCACCCCTTACATTCTTTGGTGTGCACATGCACCACCTGTCAAATGGCTGCTGCCAGCCCCTAACTGGTGTGCATACATAAAAGGGGCAGAGAAAATGTCCAGGCTTCAAAGGCTCAGAACCGCCCATGTCTCTTGTTCTAACCATTAATGGTCAACAATGGGAATCAGCAATGGTGGAAATTTGGGAGAGAATTGGAGGTTACCTACCATTGTAATCAAGGCATATTGTTGCAAGGGAACCTCAAAAGAATACATTGTAGGACTAGAAACTCTTTTTAAGTATCTTAAATGGAGAAAGTGAACAGAGGCACGTGTGTTCTGCAACCTGGTAGAACTGCCACCCTTAATCCGAAGCTTACCGCGCTACGCAGGACAATTTTTCACTGTAGCATGTAAGCTTTCCCAGGCTATGGCACACTTTTTCGACAGTAGTAGGGAATTGCTCAGTGGAATAATCCCTGACAGTGGCACTAAACCATTTCTTGCCTGAATGGAAGATTCTAGGAGTGCCCTTGCAATGCTACCCACATCCAGCCCAGACTGAGCCAATCCTTAGAACGCTGGCATTCCTCTGCTTTTGGGGTTCAGCATGTGCTGGGTTTGTCACCTCTGCTGAAAGAATATGTGTTTGATTGAAAGCATTAGTTAATTAATTACACACTCCTATTTCCTGTAATGACATAAAGCAGCTTTGGGTGCTCTCGTTGTAGCCTCTTTCACAAGCAGGTTTCACGTGGGTGCCTTGATGTGAGGAAGCTGCCTCTGGTGGCTTCATAGCTAGGTTCTCATGCTGTGCTACATTCACTCTCTGTGGATTACCCTGCATTCCTGCTGAGGCTCTCCCTTTGTCTTCCTATGTTGCCTCTCACAGTTTTGGGTGTTCATGCAGACTGGACTAAACAAGGCAGGACAGATCTCCTCCCCCCAGTGTGCTCTGGCTCTCTCCTCTGCCAGATTCTCTGCCACCATTCGAATTCGCTTGCAAATATTAAAGCAGATAGTGGGGTGACCATGCATTTTAAGCTGTCATTACTCTGCTATGACACACAAAAGTATAGTAAAGTGTATGTTTCTTGACCTTGATTCGAGCTTCAGCTTAGTTCCTGTATGTGGTCATTGCTCTCCTCGGTCGGTGACTGCAATATACTTTATCCCATGTGCAATTCGCATATTCTCTGATTAAAAACACACCGCTGTTGCAAACGTGATTAACCTTTGTCACTCGAAACACCTGTATTTCTGCTGTGGGTGTTATCATGTTAGAACTCTCATTGGTCTGTCTTGTGTATCGCTTGGATCCGAAATTGCACAGATGTGCAGGGTGTCTGTCTTGAGTTAACTCGCCAATATTCACATTACACATTAGACTCAATCATGTCTGTGTGTGCAATATACACAAAGATATAATGGATCTAGTTGACATACAAACAATAGCAACAGAATTTATCATGCGTACAGAGTGCGCACAGATAATGCGTTTTTTTTAACAAATGTGCATGATCATCACTCACTACAAATAAATTGACAGATCATTTTACTCTGTGGTTTGTGTCTGTAGCAAAGTCCCCAGGGTGTCCCCTGTCCCCCCCAGATGTTATGTGTCTCCTACGCCCCCGGGTGCGGTAGTGGCACTAGTTTAAATTATCTTATGGATGTGTGAGGGCCTTGAGATGTGCACAAGAGTACATATGAGTTGTGAGGGCTTCTAAACCACTTAAATGAAATCAATTCCCTCCTGAGGAAAACTGAGAGGGGGTCTGGTAATGCCAAGCCCACTGACAGAGGGGTCAGAGCCAAGAGTTGGCAGTACGTAGAATGAAAGTTGGAAGACACTAACAGGGTGGAAACGTTTGAGGTGAAATCTCAAAAACCACGAGCCATGCCAGCTTGGTCCCTAGAGGAGAGGTGAGAAAGGAGTGCCATGCCTGCATGTACAATAGGAGAGGATGGGAGTGAGTGATCAATGTAATCACATGATATTCATCTGCAAAGGCTTTATTCTAAAACCGAAGCCTAGTTGGTACTGTACAACAGCTGTTAGCCAGTCTGCCTGAAGGTGATGAGAATGAGCATACCAAAGTGCACTATATATTGCATCCTTGGCTGGGGTAGAACCTTCATGGAATATTGGCTAACAGTACTAAGCTATATGGCCCATACAGAGTTCATTTATTTATTTATTTTTGTATTTGTAAGTAGTTGCAGTTGACAAAAGTGGCCCAAAGTGGCCCAAATTACTACATTGCTGTAGCAAAACAAAAATTCTCTGAATGGGCCCAAATGCTTCAACTGGGAATTACTGAGGTCATGGCGTGTGCTATAAGGGGATTAAGCAATGTATTGCAGTGATGAGGCCCCTTCAAGCACAGATGTATGAACAAAGTCAAGCAATCAGGGACATCATTTAGGGGTCGCCAGAGGTCTTCCTTGAGACCTCTGTGGTCGCCCTTGCGACCTCTAAAAAAAAAACAAAAAAAAAGTTTTTTGTAATGCGAGCTCCTGGGCTGTGGCCACCACCATGTGGCTCTTTACTTCAGGAGTTTCTGGCTTTCTTGTTCAGGCCCCTTAAAAAAGAAGAAAAATAAGAACAGGAGTGCCACAATTCTAATACTTTCAGCACTGACCCTATATAAGAAAGAATAGGAAGAAAAAATAATGTGTCTTTTTGGAATTCTATACAATAATTGCTAGACTCATTAAAGGTTTATTTCAGGCACACTTCAGGGGGTGAGTCACTGATTTAGTCTGTTCTTAAACGCCTCAGCTCAGCCTTTCATCCTTCGGAGGTCGATAAATGAGTACCAACTCAGGTTGGGTGATATTGGGTGTATATTTTTTCTATATAACGCGCTTAAGCGTAAGTGCTATATAATAACACATCATTATCATTTGGTCATGAATGTCTGCTTGTATTCACAGTAATTTGGTAATATGGGCCTATACAACACTGATCTTAACGATACATATGGCAATCCATTTTTGTATGAAACGTTCATCACATTATAGTGATATCGTAACCATATTTTTCGTAATGTACAATGCTATGTTATACCACTTCCTGTTTTGTCAACGGGTGAAAGGTCGTGTTCCATCGCTTCCCGCAATATCACTTCAGGGTGGGGTCAAATGACATCACTTCCTGTGATGTCATCAGGGGATCAAGGGTCGTGTGATGTCACTTCCGCTACCCCAAGCATTTTGGTGAAATGACATCCCTGCAAGCAGTGCAACAGAAAAGAACGGTAACCGTGTGCAGTAAGTGAAAGCAACGACCCAGAGATAAATGGTAGGCTAACCAAGTTGAACAAAACAGTTAAAAAGGATTTGAAGAATTTGTTTTTTTAATCAGCCTATCGATGACACTTCAAATTACGATTCGTGATGCTATCTCACAGTGGGCATGAAAAGACAAGGTTTTATTGCAATATCACCGAGGCTGACAATACATATTGTTTGCAAACAGCGACCTGCAAGGAAAGAGTGCGAGGAAGACCTAACACCTTAGAATTGGCCAAAATAGAAAAGCAAACTATTTGTTACCAGAGGCAAACATAAGAGGATATCAAAGAAAGGAAATAAAAGCGCTAAGTATTCAGCCAGAGGTACAGTGAAATCGATCCACACTTGGGTTTTGAATACATTTTGAAGTCTTCCCAGCACGTGTCACTGCAAGAATTAGTTGTTTGGCACAAAGAAACAGGGGTCAACTGATTGAGGTGCAGACATAGCAAGCAATTTCTGCCCTGATGGAGGCCCAACAATAAACATTGTGAGAACGCTGGGGATAATCGTATCTGAAAAAAGGGGCCGAAACACACTGTGCCGACCAAGTTCTGACTAGACTAGATTTTTCCATGAAGGATGATTGTTTCTCCTTGCCATAATATTAAACAAAAGTATATCACAAATTAATCAATAGACGATTAAAAAGTGAGAGCAGGTTGAGAGTTTTTCTATGTTGAATATATCTTGCTTGATGTACTCGTTGTGTTACATGTGGCTATTTTTTGTTAAAAACTTTTAAATTTGTCTTGCATTTATTAATATCTTTAGTAAAGACAAAACACCGTGGGCCTGATTCACCAAAGGGTTTTATAATGGTGCAGTCCTATAGGAAAACATTCTGTGAATCAAGCTCCTTGTTTGTACGAACTCCGAGGCACACATGTTGTGGTCTATGTTTGTTGTGAAAAAGATTTCCTATACATGTGTATAGGAAAAGTGTCTGATATACTTTCTATGAAAGGTTTTTATGAAAATCAATAAATTGATATATTTTTGGACAAAACAGTGCTCTCTGGCTAAAGCCAATGACGTATATAGTGCTGGGCTAGTAGTGTGTGCTGTCTTGAATTGAGTCAGTGAAAAAGGGAGGGGTAACCTGTTTTCCCTTCTATATTGTACCAAGGCAGACAGGTCAGGGTGGATTCAACATCACAGACAATAGGGGACCATGTGCCTTCAAAAAGAGGAGGAAAGTGCTCCAGCCACAGGAAGGAGAGAAGACTTGGCAGACCATTGAGGTGTCATCAAAGATCTCAAGGGATCTCAAATCTGGCAAGATACACTGAGTGAGCCCGCCCCTCGCTCTGTTACTTCACATGGAGGATGGTCTCTGTAGAAAATCTCCCTTCTGCCCTATTCTAAGTCGAAGCGGTGCCCTGAACCCCAGCTCCCTGAAGCATGAAGGTGTACAAGATGGCGGCCCGTAACACTGCTATGATTGGCTTGGTGGAGAGGACTAGACTGGTGAGCTGCTGAGAGGGGATGTTATTGTCAATCAATGCGGTGAGCATTGCAAGTGAAACCCCAATGCATGTGTGGCATGGACTCTGATGGAAGTGGCATTGAACTAAGCCGCTCTCTACTGACGCCCTGGGCACAAGATGGACCTCACCTGCCACTTGGCACTGGCTAGCGCCTTTCTGCAGGATTGATTCTGATCTGATTAGAGATGCCGCTGCCCTGCAGGTAAGTGTGATTGCCTCTTCTGCAGCAGGGCTGGGCATTTGGCACCGTGGTGAGGCTTGTGTAGACTTGGCTGAGAAGACACCATCAGCAACAGTGCAAGAAAGGTATACATTATTTACAAAGTAGGGTACACAAATGTGAGGAGGGCATGGAGTGAAATAGACACTTTAGACAAGAGAATACATTTTGGGATGCAAGTGTTCAAAGCTTAGAGCAATACACATGGACAACAGCTTATCTTCCATCTGTTTCTTGAGCTCTGGGTTTCGCTAGTTCCGTGCTCAGATTGACCACTAATGATGTCCTGAGGGTGAATTGATGAGTCGCGCGTCTCTTGATTTTGTTGTGTCGGTCCCCAGATATCATGAGTTGCTTCTTCCCATGCAGCCCAATCATCTTGGAAGCTGCTTCTTTCATTTAAGTTGTGGTGGCCAATCAGCCTCCACATGGGCCGCTTATTGTCGACATTGCTTTCCTGACTTAATCTGGGGTGGCCGTCCTGTTTCTCAAGTTGGCCACTAATGATGTCCTGAGGGTGAATTGATGAGTCGCGCGTCTCTGGATTTTGTTGTGTTGGTCCCCAGATATCCTGAGTTGCTTCTTCCCCTGCAGCCCGCTCATCTTGGAAGCTGCTTCTTTCATTTAAGTTGTGGTAGCCAATCAGCCTCCACATGGGCCGCTTATTGTCGACATTGCTTCCCTGACTTAAGCTGGTGTGGCCGTCCTTTTTCTCAAGTTGGCCACTAATGATGTCCTGAGGGTGAATTGATGAGTCGTGCGTCTCTGGATTGTGTTGTGTCGGTCCCCAGATATCCTGAGTTGCTTCTTCCCCTGCAGCCCGCTCATCTTGGAAGCTGCTTCTTTCATTTAAGTTGTGGTAGCCAATCAGCCTCCACATCGGCCGCTTATTGTCGACATTGCTTCCCTGACTTAAGCTGGGGTGGCCATCCTGTTTCTCAAGTTGGGGCTTCATCTTACACAGCCCCAGTCGGCAAGCCTCACAGTTATCATTGTCATGGCATCCGTCCTTCCTGCCGTCAGTGGTGAAAGCCAAGACCGGCCGATCGGACACATCCTCTCCGTAGCACTTGAGGAGTATCCTTGTGAGTAGTCGGTCCATGGCGACATTGATGTTCTCAATGGTGAACTCGGGCTCCTCCAGTTGGGCTGCGTTGCACATTTGGCAGGCCTGCTTGAAGATCCTCATATCTACAAAGTTCTCACCACCGGGGCAAGGGGCCCGCTTGATGTGGAAGATGATGCGCACCCTGGCCGAGCTCCATGTGCGGTCACAGACCCAGCACCTAAAACTGCGGGGAAACAAAGTAAAGTGGGATAAGCTTGGTACATTTGAAGGAATGGGCTTATTCTATTCATGTTGATATCTGCTGTATACTGTTCCACCAGCTACCATATAAGGTAGTTATGACTGCTTGATCGCATTCTGTACTGTTGGTGAGGATGCAAACAAAATGTACATGAAATCTGGATAAGCGCGTGCAAAGTATATACAAGCAACAAATGAAAGCACTGACTGTACATTTATAACCATCAGAAACTGAAAAGTGTTATGTTTTGGCATTTTTCCCTAATTTTGCCTTAAGTCTTGGTCTGCTGCTTTGTAGACCATAGTCTCATTCATAAGTGTAGGAATGCTCAATATGTTGTGAAAAGGTAATGATTAGTAATGCAATGACTGTGCCCCTCTGTTGACAACACTTCTGATCAATTGTTTTGATTTTAAATTGACCTAGCATGCAGTATCAAAATGCTGCATTCTGATTGGCTGATGGACAGTCATTAACTTCCAGGTAGCTTTACATGGGGCACAGCCGACCTATTACTAGACTCCAACATACATCTGGCAGAGAAGGAGTGAGGAAGACTCTGCTCTCATTTGGCTGTCTGAATCTCCTTCCTCTTTCCACAGATGCAAATGATAGGCAGGATATTTGGAGCTCAAGACCCTCCTCTTTAAGGAATGGCTCCTCCCTAACACCTAGGCCTGCACACCCTTCACCCCCCACCTAATCTGAGACTGGGTGATCTTCACCCCTTCATCCCCCGTTTCCTCCCCTGGTTGCTTGGAGATCCATTGGTGCCGAATAGCCTGACCTCCCCGGTGTTTGGTATCCACTCCCTTGTATCTCTGCTTCCTCTCTGCGTACTCCCCTGGTGTTTGGTACCCGCTCCCTTGTATTTCTGCTTCCTCTCTGTGTACATTCCTCTCTTTGTATTCCCCCGGTGTTTGGTATCCACTCCCATGTATCTCTGCATCCTCTCTGTGTACTCCCCCCCAGTGTTTGGTATCCGTTCCCTTGTAGCTCTGCTTCCTATCTGTGTACTCCCCCCGGTGTTTGGTGTCCGCTCCCTTGTATCTCTGCTTCCTCTCTGTGTACTCCCCCCGGTGTTTGGTATCCACTCCCTTGTATCTCTGCTTCCTCTCTGCGTACTCCCCCCGGTGTTTGGTACCCACTCCCTTGTATCTCTGCTTCCTCTCTGTGTACTGCCCCCAGTGTTTTGTATCCGCTACCTTGTATCTCTGCTTCCTCTCTGCGTACTCCGCCGGTGTTTGGTTACTGCTCCCTTGCATCTCTGCTTCCTCTCTGCGTACTCCCCCCGGTGTTTGGTATCCGCTCCCTTGTATCTCTGCTTCCTCTCTGCGTACTCCGCCCGGTGTTTGGTACCCGCTCCCTTGTATCTCTGTTTCCTCTCTGCATACTCCCCCCAGTGTTTGGTACCCGCTCCCTTGTATCTCTGCTTCCTCTCTGCGTACTCCCCCGGTGTTTGGTATCCGCTCCCTTCTATCTCTGTTTCCTCTCTGCGTACTCCCCGCGGTGTTTGGTACCCGCTCCTTTGTATCTCTGCTTCCTCTCTGTGTACTCCCCGTGGTGTTTGTTACCCACTCCCTTGTATCTCTGCTTCCTTTCTGCGTACTCCCCCCCCGGTGTTTGGTATCCGCACCCTTGTATCTCTGCTTCCTCTCTGCGTACTCCCCCCGGTGTTCGGTATCCGCTCCCTTGTATCTCTGCTTCCTATCTGCGTACTCCCCCCAGTGTTTGGTATCCCCTCCCTTGTATCTCTGCTTCCTCTCTGCGTACTCCCCGCAGTGTTTGGTACCCGCTCCCTTGTATCTCTGCTTCCTCTCTGCGTACTCCCCTCAGTGTTTGGTATCCGCTCCCTTGTATCTCTGCTTCCTCTCTGCATACTCCTCCGGTGTTTGGTATCCGCTCCCTTATATCTTTGCTTCCTCTCTGCATACTCCCCTGGTATTTGGTATCCGCTCCCTTGTATCTCTGCTTCCTCTCTGCGTATTCCCCGCGGTGTTTGGGACCCGCTCCCTTGTATTTCTGCTCCCTCTCTGCGTACTCCCCCCAGTGTTTGGTGTCCGCTCCCTTGTATCTCTGCTTCCTCTCTGCGTACTCCCCCGGTGTTTGGTACCCCCTCCCTTGTATCTATGCTGCCTCTCTGCGTACTCCCCGCAGTGTTTGGTACCCGCTCCCTTGTATCTCTGCTTCCTCTCTGCCTACTCCCCCCAGTGTTTGGTACCCGCTCCCTTGTATCTGTGCTTCCTCTCTGTGTACTCCCTGCAGTGTTTGATACCCGCTCCCTTGTATCTCTGCTTCCTCTCTGCGTACTCCCCCCGGTGTTTGGTATCCGCTCCCTTGTATCTCTGCTTCCTCTCTGTCTACTCCCCCGGTGTTTGGTACCCCCTCCCTTGTATCTCTGCTTCCTCTCTGCGTACTCCCCCCAGTGTTTGGTATCTGCTCCCTTGTATCTCTGCTTCCTCTCTGCGTACTCCCCGCGGTGTTTGGTACCCGCTCCCTTGTATCTCTGCTTCCTCTCTGCGTACTCCCCCCAGTGTTTGGTATCCGCTCCCTTGTATCTCTGCTTCCTCTCTGAGTACTCCCCAAGTGTTTGGTATCTGCTCCCTGTATCTTTGCTTCCTCTTTGCGTACTCCCCCGGGTGTTTGGTATCCTATCTCTGCTTTCTCTCTGCGTACTCCCCCCGGTGTTTGGTACCCGCTCCCTTGTATCTCTGCTTCCTCTCTGTGTACTCCCTGCAGTGTTTGGTACCCGCTCCCTTGTATCTCTGCTTCCTCTTTGCGTACTCCCCCGGTTTTTGGTACCCCCTCCCTTGTATCTCTGCTTCCTCTATGCATACTCCCCCCGGTGTTTGGTATCTGCTCCCTTGTATCTTTGCTTCCTCTCTGCGTACTCTCCGCGGTGTTTGGTACCTGCTCCCTTGTATCTCTGCTTCCTCTCTGCGTACTCCCCCCAGTGTTTGGTATCCGCTCCCTTGTAGCTCTGCTTCCTCTCTGAGTACTCCCCCGGTGTTTGGTATCCGCTCCCTTGTATCTTTGCTTCCTCTCTGCGTACTCCCCCGGGTGTTTGGTATCCTATCTCTGCTTCCTCTCTGCGTACTCCCCTCGGTGTTTGGTACCCGCTCCCTTGTATCTCTGCTTCCTCTCTGTGCACTCCCCGCGGTGTTTGGTACCCGCTCCCTTGTATCTCTGCTTCCTCTCTGCGTACTCCCCCCCAGTGTTTGGTATCCTCTCCCTTGTATCTCTGCTTCCTCTCTGAGTACTCCCCCGGTGTTTGGTATCCGCTCCCTTGTATCTTTGCTTCCTCTCTGCGTACTCCCCCCGGTGTTTGGTATCCTATCTCTGCTTCCTCTCTGCGTACTCCCCGCGGTGTTTGGAACCCGCTCCCTTGTATCTCTGCTTCCTCTCTGTGTACTCCCCGCGGTGTTTGGTACCCGCTCCCTTGTATCTCTGCTTCCTCTCTGTGTACTCCCCGCAGTGTTTGGTACCCGCTCCCTTGTATCTCTGCTTCCTCTCTGCGTACTCCCCCCGGTGTTTGGTATCCTATCGCTGCTTCCTCTCTGCGTACTCCCCCGGTGTTTGGTACCCGCTCCCTTGTATCTCTGCTTCCTCTCTGCGTACTCCCCCCGGTGTTTGGTATCCTATCTCTGCTTCCTCTCTGCGTACTCCCCCCCAGTGTTTGGTACCCGCTCCCTTGTATCCCTGCTTCCTCTCTGTGTACTCCCCATGGTGTTGGGTACCCGCTCCCTTGTACCTCTGCTTCCACTCTGCGTACTCCCCGCAGTGTTTGGTATCTGCTCCCTTGTATCTTTGCTTCCTCTTTGCGTACTCCCCCCGGTGTTTGGTATCCTATCTCTGCTTCCGCTCTGCGTACTCCCCCTGGTGTTTGGTACCCGCTCCCTTGTATCTCTGCTTCCTCTCTGAGTACTCCCCCGGTGTTTGGTACCCGCTCCCTTGTATCTCTGCTTGCTCTCTGAGTACTCCCTGCGGTGTTTGGTACCCGCTCCCTTGTATCTCTGCTTCCTCTCTGCGTACTCCCCCCGGTGTTTGATATCCTATCTCTGCTTCCTCTCTGCGTACTCCCCCCGATGTTTGGTACCCGCTCCCTTGTATCACTGCTTCTGCTCTGCGTATTCCCCGCGGCGTTTGGTACCCGCTCCCTTGTATCACTGCTTCTGCTCTGCGTATTCCCCGCGGTGTTTGGTACCCGCTCCCTTGTATCTCTGCTTCCTCTCTGTGTACTCCTCGCGGTGTTGGGTACCCGCTCCCTTGTATCTCTGCTTCCTCTCTGTGTACTCCCTGCTGTGTTTGGTACCCGCTCCCTTGTATCTCTGCTTCCTCTCTGTGTACTCCGCCCGGTGTTTGGTACCCGCTCTCTTGTATCTCTGCTTCCTCTCTGTGTACTCCTCGCGGTGTTGGGTACCCGCTCCCTTGTATCTCTGCTTCCTCTCTGTGTACTCCCCCCGGTGTTTGGTACCCGCTCTCTTGTATCTCTGCTTCTGCTCTGCGTATTCCCCGCGGTGTTTGGTACCCGCTCCCTTGTATCTCTGCTTCCTCTCTGTGTACTCCTCGCGGTGTTGGGTACCCGCTCCCTTGTATCTCTGCTTCCTCTCTGTGTACTCCCTGCTGTGTTTGGTACCCGCTCCCTTGTATCTCTGCTTCCTCTCTGTGTACTCCCCCCGGTGTTTGGTACCCGCTCTCTTGTATCTCTGCTTCCTCTCTGTGTACTCCTCGCGGTGTTGGGTACCCGCTCCCTTGTATCTCTGCTTCCTCTCTGTGTACTCCCCCCGGTGTTTGGTACCCGCTCTCTTGTATCTCTGCTTCTGCTCTGCGTATTCCCCGCGGTGTTTGGTACCCGCTCCCTTGTATCTCTGCTTCCTCTCTGTGTACTCCTCGCGGTGTTGGGTACCCGCTCCCTTGTATCTCTGCTTCCTCTCTGTGTACTCCCTGCTGTGTTTGGTACCCGCTCCCTTGTATCTCTGCTTCCTCTCTGTGTACTCCCCCCGGTGTTTGGTACCCGCTCTCTTGTATCTCTGCTTCCTCTCTGTGTACTCCTCGCGGTGTTGGGTACCCGCTCCCTTGTATCTCTGCTTCCTCTCTGTGTACTCCCCCCGGTGTTTGGTACCCGCTCTCTTGTATCTCTGCTTCCTCTCTGTGTACTCCCCCCGGTGTTTGGTACCCGCTCTCTTGTATCTCTGCTTCCTCTCTGTGTACTCCTCGCGGTGTTGGGTACCCGTTCCTTGTATCTTTGCTTCCTCTCTGCGTACTCCCCCCGGTGTTTGGTATCCTATCTCTGCTTCCTCTCTGCGTACTCCCCCCGGTGTTTGGTACCCGCTCCCTTGTATCTCTGTTTCCTCTCTGTGTACTCCCTGCGGTGTTTGTACCCGCTCCCTTGTATCTCTGCTTCCTCTCTGTGTACTCCGCGCGGTGTTGGGTACCCGCTCCCTTGTATCTCTGCTTCCTCTCTGCGTACTCCCCCTATGACTTGTAAAGCACTCTATAAATACTATAATGCTAATAATGGTCCGTACTATCCTTAGAGCCGCCCAGGCTGCTTCTCAGAAGCCAGCTTGTAATAGCCCTCTTGCTATGGACATTGAGAAGGCAAGCACAAGCAGCAGAAAGCAGATCATCTTCACTTAACCAGCAAGCTGTGGCAATACCAACAGGGCATGGGACAGGCATTTGCCAGGCACTGCCATAATAGTATTCCCTGGCCATAAAATAGCAACAGCTAGAAAATGGCATGAGTTCCTGCGCATGCGATGTTGGTGCCTGGCACATGCCTATCCAATAGCTAAACACAAGCAAAACTCATTGGAAGGAACAGATGTGAAAACATGAACATTGCTTATAAATAAAGGGGTTGAAGGCACACTCGGTTAAGACTGTTTTATTACACAGGGATCACATTTACACAGGCAATTAAGACATTACCTCTCAGAAGACTGTTTACAAATGCACAGGCAGGCCCTATGTAGCACAAAGTTTGATGTTACTTCGATATCCTAAGAGGGTGTGTACTTTGGCATGAAGGGGCAGGTAGGGTGGGAGTGGCCATAGCGATTAGCATGGCCATGGGTGCTCAGTAGGTTGGTGAATAGCCAAACAAGGCCCACCGCTGTGTGTCCCTCCTCTGTTACCCAGCCTCTATCTGTAACAGAATACAATTGTTGCAGCCACAACTAAAAAGTGTGACGCCCATGGGACGCTACTGACAGATTTGTGAGGCAGCACTGCACTCTACACATCTGGGTCCAATTATGATGAACTGCCGTTTAGGGCGGGCCAAACAGTTTTATTTATTTATTTATTTTAATTTCGCCTCAGGGCGCACATAAAAGACAAGTGGGGGCATGTGGGAGTTGGAGATCAGGCAGCGGAGGTCGGGAGAACAGACTAAATTCAGCCTGGGTTGAGGTTGAACAAGTGCGTTTTTGATTTCCTTCTTGAAAAGCGCCAAATTATCAGGCAGGCGTATGCCCGGGGAGTAGGTTCCATTGTAACGGAGCCTGAGTGTCGAAGGAAGTCCCTCCGAAGCGCACCATTACACATACTCTAATGACAGTTGGCAAAGTGACACGGATGCAGTTCTGGCACCTCCTGGAAACCATCCTGGCAATCGCCTCATTTGGAACTGTATGGAAGTGTGTGAATTCTCATGCGGCTGAGAGACATTGCAGAAAGTAAAAGGTTATCGGGTAGTAGCGATGCTCCAGTCAGATGTTGAGACAGTGAACTAATGCCGGAAGGGGGCAAGATCGTCCCTCCCGACCATACAATTTGCAAATATTACGTTTTTTCACATATATGTCACATCATGCATGCCCCGGAGTAAGGATCTCATGGAACCCGGGTCTTTCAGACTTTTTGTGAAATGCCAAATGTGTTAGTAAATACTGAGTACATCATTGTGAGGTCTGGGGAAAAGCAGTATAAAAAGCCGACACTCTTCCCTCCAGTTTCCAGCACCACCCTTATGATATGATAGGTTTAAAAAAAAAATGTTTTATGGTTATTTATACCGCACTTAATACCGAGAGGTTTCTAAGCGCGGACCCGGGGATCGAACCTGTGTTGCTCTGTGTCGGCGAGCACCTTGCACCTGAGCTATCCTCCCAAGAATGAGGTGTGTGGGAGGATACGAGTGGATCTTTTGTGCTTTGCAGCTCAAAAAGCTGATAACAGCAATGCGCCAGTGACACTTTACTGATTTACAAAATTGTTGTTGAGCTTTCAGTGAATCAGAAAAGGTGTGCTGCCACCCGGCAAATGCCGAGCTGATACAGGAAAGGCTTGCCCGTAGTTTTTCTCTCCTATTTTAACAGGTTTTTTTCTAATGAAAAAGTAGGGCTTTGCCGTGAGAATGCCCTTGCAGTGCCTGCCTTGCTTTTCTGAAGGTGCCTAGGCTGTAAATTAGGGACATGCAAAAGTCGATGCTTTGATGTCAGTGTGACACATCTTTTCTTTCACAGAATATTGTAATTGTTTATTTGTAAAACGCTTATACACAAGTCAAGTGCTTCAAAGCACTTGAAGGCGGGAAGGGAACAATGGAATACAGTCATTCTTAGGCCTTGAAGTTTCCGAATAATCTAACAAAAATAACTAGCATACTAGGCCAGAGGCATTTCTACTAGTGCAACGGCATGACAGGAGGGAATGAGGGAAGGGGGTGGGGTAGAAGGAAAAGAGCATACAATCAATAAAGTACCGTACTATGCATAACGACATGTCAGATAGTGCAGGTGCATGACAAAGAGTGGGGAGAGAAGGGGGTGGGGGGAGGGAAAAGGACATACAGACAAGAACTACCGTTCTAGGTCTAGCGCCATTTCAGATTGAATGGTGGTTGGTCATCACTGAAACGCCTATGCACAAGTGTATGAGGCGCAACCAGGCTAGAGTGGGGAGACAGAGGGCAGACAGGACAAGCGATCTTGATAGGCCTAGTACATTCAAGGTCATGCAAGTGCGCAGACAGGAAGTGTGAGGGAGGGGGACCGGGGCGCCCAGTCCAACAGGGGCCTGGATTAAGTGCAGGGAGGTTGCCCCTTTCATGGAACGTATTCCAAGTGCAGAAGTGCCAAGCAGAGTGCAAAGGCCCGGAGTCAAGTGCAAGACTGACGGGGAGCCTGGGACTTGTGAAGCTCTGGAGGTGCACCAGGCGACCAGTCAGCAAAACTGAGCCAGTTGGGGAGGAGAAAGGAGGAGGGAAGCAGGAGAGAAGAGAAAGGAGGTTAGCAGGGGAGAGGGAGAGAGAAAGAGGAAGAGAAGAGGAAGCTCTTGAGGAGTTTCCACAACTTAAGATGCTCTGACTCAAGATGGAGAGAGGCAGGGAGGCAAGGCTATTCCAGAGGGAGGCAACTGCAGAGGATAGGGATCTACCGCCAAATCTCTGCTTGGAAAAACGGCTCACCCGCAGAGAGTTGGAGGATGCCGAGCCGAGGGCTCTAGAAGGAGAGTATTTATGAAGAGAGCAAGCATTGTAGATAGTGCAGGATCTGGCCCCAGAAAGCCTTGCGGACTATGCAGAGGGACTTGAAATATGGTGCTTTTATTTTTTATTTTTACACAGATCTCTGAATTGGGCCCTGGAAATGCTGCAGAAGTCCTCCACAGTACACAGTGTGCCAGTATTATAGCTTTTTAGGGAATTGACATATTTTCCGTCTTCTTTGCTGCTGCATCGTACAAGGACACACAAGACATCTTTAGAAAAGAACGAACATGCCAACATTTTAAATCGCACAGTGATGGAGATTTTGAGACCGTAAGAGAGAGACTTAAATTTGCCCATTTGGGGAGAAAGTAAAAATCTTTGAAATACAGAAACATTTTGTTTAAAAATCTTTGCGTCTCCCTCCTAAATCTGGAGGGTGCCCATGGATGCAAAAGGGGTGGTACTTGGGTGTAAAATGACACAGTGCATCGTGGTAATTGCTTCTCTCACAGACCTTGCGTCAGTATGTGTGAAGGAAGTTGCACTGCGGCTGTCGGACCTCTTTTCTCCCCTCCATAGCTGCTAGACAAAGTGCCTGCTCTCCCTGTGAGTGCTAGTGGATGTGCCTCTTTCTTCCTTGAAGTCATCTGGTATTGGTAAGTTTTCTGCAGTACGGGAGCAGAACGTGGTGAGGCTGTCTTTTTCACAGGGGGCGTGTGGTCTGTTACTGGCAATGGTGGAAATCTACTCCGGTGTCTGCAGCAGGCCATCCGCTGCTGGTCACAATGCCCGAAAACACTGCTCCTTACAACTCTTGTACCCCCTCCTTACCAGTGCAGGGATTTCAAGGTATATGGGGGGGAGTCTATTTTGTACCTCCCCCTCCATGAGGCAGGATCCCAGGAAGGTGCCAGCTGATATTAGCCAAAGTGACAAAGGGAAAAAACACCCACTGGTAGGTATTTACTGGGGGGTGAGACAGGGCCCTCAACCTCACCCTATGGCCCTCAGATAATAGCACTTAAGTAGTACCCCTGCTGGTAAGGCAGAGATAAGTGACCAGGAGTTCATTGCTTGGCACTGACTGCATAATGGCTATTGATCTTTGGATGTCATCCACCATCTCCTTAACACAGAAAGAAACAGAAATACAGCCTGTACTTGGATGTCCCATCCTACCACATTGCTAGGTCACAGAGAGTGCAGATTGCTGCCGCCCGCACCCTTTTGCTGTTGGGCTTAAGGAAACATATTTCAAATGCCCTGTCTTCCTCATCTTGAATGCCAGTGATTTGAAGAATCGTTTTTAAATCTCTCTAAAGTTTAAGGCTGTTCACCCAACTGGCCCTATTTTCTGTCAAACTAAACTGGAGCGTTGCATTCCCTATAGGACCCTGCACTCTTCGTTCTAGCTTGTTTTGTTTTTGCACATTTCTCAAAAAAATACCTCAGAGGCAGTTCCTTCTGACTTCTTACCCCTCAACTGTGGAACTCCCTCCCCAATAGCTTCAGAACTATCCACTCATTTGCAGTTTTCATGGCTGTTTTGGTAGTGAGGCCTTGCATTTCCAGATTTATTCAAAAGTTGGCATTTTGGATTTCAATAAAATCTGATTTAATTTGATTTCTGCCCCCCAAAAATAGTTTTTGCTTTTATGGGTTTTTCCAAAAATGTCTAAAAATGTCCATTATAAGCCTGCATTGGCCTTGCTACACATGGATTCCTGTATTAAAGTGAAAATCCAAAGCAATGTCAGTGCTGTTATCTAGAGGACATTTTGCAGACATTTCTGTACTGAATATGATCTAAATTGAAATTTGCCAAATGATACATTCCCCTTAATAATTATTTATTGTATGGACCATGTATTTATTTTTAAAAGCAGCCGTTTGGAGTTAATGATTGGATTTCCAAAGCTACAGGGATGAAAACCTTCAGGTGGCGAATAAACTACTAGATCAAGTGGCGACTTGCATTCCAATGATTTTCCATCAGACAGTACTCTTCAAGTTCTTTTGAGGAAATAGACCAAGAAAAGATCTCATCTATTCCCATAATGCAAGGTTTTCTGCATAATATAACTGTGCAGTTTTGTTGAAAGAATATCAGAGTTGTGTCTGTTATTTGGAATCCCTAAATTTCTTTGAAATTAATATTCAGCTCTTTTTATTCTGGTTCCTGAATCTATTTAACCAACCACTTATTAAATATGCAAACGTTATATTTTACCATGTGCTTAATTGTAATCTGTGTGATTAAAAGATTAGTTCCCACATAAGTGTTTTGTTTAAAAATAATCTGCCAGTTCTTTAACCTGCATGCAGCTTTGAAAATGAATGTACAGTGTGACGAATCTGGAGACTTTGTCCCTTCTTCCCTAGTGCGAGCCCCCCCTTTTGTTAGACTAGGAAGGTGAGTTTGAGAAAGAGGAACCTCACTGGGAGTAACTCCCCTCCATGGGTCAAGGACTCTCATTCCCATGGGGAACCTAACTATACCTATAGTATTATCTGTCTACATGGGAGAAAGAGAGGCTGATGTAACATCTACATGTTGGAATCAAAAAAACACTGACATTACCTCTATTTGTTTGACTCAAGGTAATGCTGAACTCTCCATAGACTTGACAGCTGACAGTGAACAATACGGCCCTTTGAAGTCACAGAGCGACAATAATGGGCCAACAACCCTTGAAGGGAGAAGCCATATGCAGAGGCAAGCCTCCAAAGAGAAAACGTCAGCAAGGGGCGAGCCGTGCTGAACAGCAGCGCTGGCTGTGGCACACACACCAAAACCAGGAAACGAGGGAGGAGTGAGTTCTCCACTCTGAATGCGAGAGTCAGCGAATGCTGAGATGAGCGGTCCAAAAGTGCAGCAAGCTGTGGAGAACGCCACCGCTGCTAAGGAGTCACACCCTCATTGGAGCAAACCATACAACGCAAAAGGTATGAGGGTTGCCCAGGTTGGAGGGTGGCGGAAGAGAGGAAAGAGCGAGTAGGGAAGAAGGAAGGATTGCCCTTTTAGGGAGATTGATCATTTTTATGCTTCATCCCCTATCCTAGTGAGACCCCCAGCACTTTTTGCTGGACATCTGGACCTATTTCTTTCTATTCTGAATGAGGGGAGCCTTTTTCTGCTCATTCATTCTTATTTGCTCTGACTTTTGGAACTGTGTTCTCTGTGTTTTACCTTTACTATGGAGTCTGCTTTCCTCATCTGTGTTTAACATTTGCAGGACCCAGCACCCCATGTGCAGTGTTGATGGAAACCCTTTGGGTTCTCCTTTGAGAGTCTTGCTTTATCCTTACTAATTACAGTTCTTAAGGATAGAGGGATACTTCTTATCCTTCCTAAAACGTCATACTCTGAGAGATTGGCACACACCACCTTATGTGGAGTGCTCAGGGGATACCTAGTACCCCCTTCTCTCTGCTCCTGTGACGTTCTAGTCACATAGACAACCCTATAGTTATGGCTGGTGGCAGTGGACGTGTTCTACCAACTATTGTGCTATTTTATACCGCAGAATGTATTCACGGCCTCGGTTGTGTACAATAGGATCACCTAGGTTCTAGCATGGTGGCTCCTTTCTTTGTTTGGCTTTTCTATCGTGGTTGTTCTTTGTTAGCCCTTCTTCTACCATTCTGGGAGGAGGAGTTCTGTTTGTGTTTTGCCTTTGGCAGGAACCCTTGGGTGTCCCTGCCTAGGCTCCAGTGTGGCTGGGCAAGCAGGAAGTGGTGGACGAGTTATTCACTCCACTGCCCTTTGTTTGCCATAGTGCCTGAATGGAACCAGTTCCCACTGGGGGGGATGGCTGTCCTGATTCATGAGAGACTTTGCAGAGGAGTGTGTGGGAAAACTGAATAAAAGGGAAGGTTCCTGGGGTGAAAGATAAGTCAACCATTGGAACAGAAGAACCAAAGCTGAATATGGCCAGATATGTCTGCAGACACTTCCAATTATTGCAAAGCAACCACTGCTGTCATGACCCCATTTTCAAATTGACAGAGGAGCTTCGAAGGGGACGACTCCTTCCCTTTGGCTGGTGGGACCAACCAGCCCTGAGACAAACTACAATCTGAGCCATCTCCCAAGCTGCTGTTCATTTCCAGAGTTTCAGACTGGGAATACCAGAAGACCTCTGACCCTTTTGCAGTGCAACATCTTTGCCAGGCTGAATCCATCTAGAACTTTGGTGAGCTCCAGTTGGACCTCGATCCAACTCATCTAAGTCCCCTCACAAGAGTGCAGGACTTCAGAATCAAAGAAGATCATCCAGGGCAAATACCATCCTTTGTGCTATGACAAAGGTGCCAAAACCTCAGCGCGACCAAGGAGACCAAAGAAATCCATGCCAAGGGTCGTCTTTCAAGGCTACTGCTTAGACATCCCATTCAGAGTCCTTCCTTTCATCAACAGACCGAGGAATCGGGAGACCGGATCAGTCGCTGCTGCACAGAGGACAATCCAGCTACAAACATTTCTTCGAACCTAAGGTACTGAGGGGTGAAAGGTATAACTTACCTTGAAATAAGAAGTCACTCCAGAGTGACTGGAGTGTGTGAAGAGGTGTCCAGGGTGTCCACCCTACCTCTGACCCAAGCTTGCCAGCTTGTGTCCCTTTACAAACACCTTTTGCAGAGCGCCCCCTTGTTGTGTTAAATTGCTAAGTAACTTATCCTAGAGGCTGAAAGTGTCCTGAGGAACATTTGCTGTTCTGCTACTTCTTAAGACTTTGGATCCACTCCTACACTGACTTTTTCGTATAGTTAGAGATTGGACTTTTAAAGCATTAGTTAGTCTGAAAGTGTCTCTGGAACGTTAGCCTCTGCTGCTGTGTGATTAACCAAACTCTTTCCTTCCAAAATGACTTTATCTTATGTGTTTTTGCTTACTAAATACAATTACCGTATACATGTTAAGTAACACGAGTATGCGGTAGTACTGATAATACAATAGTACTGTTATTAGTATCAACCACTGTAACAATTGTAACCGTGAGCAAATACCATTGAAGCAATGGCCTTTGAGAAGTATTAATAAAAATTCATATGTGTGTTGGTTAGTGAATTAAGTATTTATCTACCTTACTTGTGTAAATATAATACATGCACATTTTAATATAACATTTTATGTGTAGGTGTTCCTTTGGACTATTGTATTTACTGGGCTCAGTGTATTTAGCTACAGCTCACATCTTTGTCCTATGATAAGCCTGGCTGCTCTGCCATTCTACCAAGATCCTTTGGGTAATACAGACTTATATTAACAGTTGGGGACCTATATGCCAAGGGATAGGTTTATGAAGTCTTACCTCAAGTGGACTTCAGGAAAACTCCCCTAACATTCGCTAACACACCCTAACCCCATATAAAGGTCACAGAGACCCAGAGAGAGAGAAGGGCCGAGATAAGGACAAGGGTTACGGCAGCCAGGGAAACCCGAGTATTACAAATCTCCAGGAACATCACAGAAACCCACAAGAGCTAAGAGAAACACATGGAAAGAGGGGTTACCAATATCCCAGAGACATAAATGAAACTTTGGGACAGAGGAACCCAAGGGAGACCGAAGGGCCCAATTAGCAAGATACCAGGGGGGCACAGAGGCACCCAAGATGGGAATCAAGTGGGGAGAGACCAACCCAAGTAGTGGGGAGGGATCTGGGAAAGGTTCCTCCACCCAAAGAAATGTGGACATTTCGTTTTTGCAGGGACGTGAGACTTTCTTAGTTGAATTTGGGAAACGTTTGAGGAACCTTGATAGAAAGCAAAGAACTGTTAAAAGAAGGAGAACTGGTATTTAACAATCATTATCGGATTCAGAGCCAGGAGGGATTCCTGGGCCGCCCGAGAGAAATCGTGGTGAACAAGTCTGAGTGCAGGGCACTCTGACTAATTTTCTTTAAAAAAAAAATTCTTGGTAGGGTCTTTTCAGTGGCTAGGTTTGGACTGAGGACTATTTTTATTTCGACTATCGATAAGCACCTTAGTTTAGCTATGCTAGGCAGTGAACTTCCCTTTAGCAGTAGGGTTAGTGAGGCATTTTCTTTTCAAGTTACATAAAGTCATCACTTGTAAATCATGTCCGCTGGCCCGAGTTCTTCTTCTGATTTACCACAACAGCTAAACCTGCCTCCTCCGCTCATGTGCCTTCGCTTCCTCTCTTGTTCGCCATGATTTATATTAGCTTAGGGTAGTGCAGATCTTAGAATTCACTGCAATACTAATTCAGGCACTTACCTTGGCCCATGTCAGGCAACTGATGTGCAACAAGTCCTTATTTGAGTCTTAGTATTTTTTTAGGTGTCGTTTTTATTTTCCATTACAAATTCTGGACTATAAGTCCAAGAATGCAGCAAGGGTGGGATCAGTATAAACTGTGATTTTTCTTTTGCTTCAAAAGATGTATGCATAACACGCACAAAGCAATGCAAGATACATTTTTGTCTATACTGGAAAAACACAAATCTCTGTGATTGGTTTGGGGGAAACAATGGGTTAAACACTGATGAACACAGATTTTGAAACATTTGAAAAACCCTGGAAAAATACCACCAGGATTGGAAAAACATACACATTGAAAACAGGAAACTCTATTCATAAGATACAACGGCTTGAATGCCTTCTCGGCATGGTCCTTTTCCAGAATCCTTGCTCGCCCTGGGTAGACTGCTGTCTACAGCTGAAACTGGGGGAGGCCCAGCTACCTAACTCAATTTAACATAGGTCGCATATCCTACTTTGCCAATTTTAGAACCCATATTTTATATAGTTTCTGGCACTTAGCTAGATATTCATAGCTCCTATATCCATCTCTTTCCTTTACTTTCAGCAGTGAAGTTATTTCCTCATTACCATGCTTCTCAGGAGTTTTTATTCCCCACTCTCCCATCCGGGCTTGGTGCACTGTATGGATTCTAGATATTCCCGCAATGAGTCTCTTTGCTTAAATTATTCTCCGTACCTTAGCATAGCATGTTCAGTCCTGTTCTCGGATAGTCTAAGGTCCTTGTTTTGGGCCCCGCTCCCTGGCTGCCTAGCAGGGCTAGCATATGATATCTCTTCTTTCGCTTCCAGTGTGACCTTGTTTTTTTTGTAGGGCCAGCACTGCATTTCATGTTATACTATGTTATCGCTGTCCTGACATACTTGCCTTGACCATAGCAAGAAAGATGGCTCTCAGCTACTGGAAACTTGCCACTTGAGACTTTAAAATGAATGGAACTTATTGAAGGCCCCAGCTGAGGCTTATAAGGACTAAGTAGCCAGTGAGAGCTGAGGACACCCTGTGAAAATGGTCAAGTTCTCCAGAAGGGTATTGTTTAATGGTAGGGTGGGTTTATAGCTTTGCTACTTACATCTCAGACCAGCCCATATGATATAACATGACATGATATGCATTTATAATGCACCTATACAAAAGTGTTTCAAGGCGCCACGAGGCGAGGGAGGGGGAACAGATGGAAGACAAACAGCGATCCTACTAGGCCAGGTGTCATTCAGATTGCGCAAGTGCATGGGAAGGGGGAGGGGGGAAGTGCAGTACATGGGATGAGGATAATAACAATAAGTGAAGTACGGCCACCTAGTGGCAAGTGCAAGGGTAAGTGCAGACATCAGGTGTCAAGTGCTGGTAGTGGAACTGTAGGGATACAGGGCAGTCCCTAAGTGCAGGGGTGGCCAGGAAGGCAGTGCAGAAGTGTGACTGGTGGGGGAGGGGACCTGGGCCCGAGATCAGAGGGTGGCCAGGTAACCAGCACAGTTTCAGTTTAGCCAGGAAGTCAGCAGGGGAGAGGAGGAGAAAAAGCAGAAGCAAAGAGAAAGGTTTTGGGGTGCTTCCGGAACCGGAGATGGTTCTCCTCAAGTTTCAGGGAGGCAGGGAAGCTGTTCCAGAGGAATGCCCCAGCCGAGGAAAGAGATCTACCACCAACTCGTTGCTTGGAGAAGCAACTGACACTGAGGGACTTAGAGGCAGAGGAGCGAAGAGCTTGAGAAGGAAGATATTTAGGAAGATAGAGTTGAAGGTATAGATGCCCTAGGCCCCAGAAGGCCTTGTGGACAATGCAGAGGGTTTTGAACTTAATCCTCGCAGCCACTGGGAGCCAGTGCAGAGATTTCAGTCCTGGAGAGATACGATCCCTGGGCTTGAGGCCAAGGACAACTCTCACAGTCCTGTTCTGGATGAGTTGCAGAGGGCGGAAAGTAGAAGCAGGCAGATTTAGAAAGAGGCTGTTGCAATAGTCCAGCCTAGAGAGAACAAGAGCTCTGGAGACAGTGAGCTTCTGGGGGAAGGAGAGGAAAGGAAGAATACCTCTGAAGAGGTGCAGCTGGTAGTGTGACTTTGTGGAGACGTCAGAGATGTGAGGAGAGAAGGAGTGTGTGGAGTCAAAGATGACCCCAAGGTTTTTAGCCTCACAGGTGGGAGCAGGAAGGGGGCCATGGGAGGCCGGCAAGAGAGTGACAGGAAAGGAGGAAGCAGGTGTTCCGATGAGACAAATCTCGGTCTTACTGCCATTAAGACAGAGATCATTGGTGGCACACCACTCCTGGATGGCGTCAGAGATGAGAGAGGGAGAAGAGGTGGCCATGGGTAGCCTGAAGATGAGCTGGGTGTCGTCCGCATAGCACTGGAAGTTGGGGCAGAGTGCAGCAATGCGGTGGGCACGAAGTGGGATGAGAAGGGGAAATTGGGTGGAGTATTAGAGGAACTGCAGTGATATTGACTGGAGAATGCTGTTTACCCCTGTTATGGAGATTTCTCAGAAATGTGCTAATTCCCTCCACCTTAGAGACCCCCAGCAACTTTGCTGGATTTTGAGGACTTGATTTTTTTCACCTGGAGAGAGTGAGACCCTTTTTCCCACTCTCTCATGTATTTTAATGTGATTTTTGAACTTTGTGTTTCTTTTGGTTGTGGAGTCTGACAAACTCCATAGGCATCTTTTCCATTGTGTCACCCAGCACCTTCAGTGCAGTGACACAGGGAAGTCTTTCAGACTTTCCAAAGGTTTAAATACCTTCTCTGGGATAAACTACTGTTTCCC
Organism: Ambystoma mexicanum; assembly: GCF_040938575.1. Taxonomy (NCBI): domain Eukaryota; kingdom Metazoa; phylum Chordata; class Amphibia; order Caudata; family Ambystomatidae; genus Ambystoma; species Ambystoma mexicanum. The sequence continues at coordinate 55,453,420 of NC_090932.1, forward strand.
AGAGCAGTAAAGTGAAATTGACTTTACTTACATTTGTAACTTTCTATACCCAGCACACACTATCTTACAATAGGGTGCTGGAGGGTATCCCCTTTGTCTAGCTTCTCATGTTACATTTTTATGTTACCCTTTCCTCGATGAATGGCTGGTGGCAGTGGTTTACTTTTAACTACCGTGGTGTATTTACCTGGGGCTGCGTTTGCAGCTGCAGTAAAGCACCCAAGGGTGCAATTTTTGTCAAAACGACACTGGTCTTCTTGTTTCCCCATTTCTTTGTGGAAAGGTCCTTCTTGAGATTTACTCTGCACGCCAAACCAGGTTTGGTCCCTTTGTTCACTTTGCCTTTGACGGGACTCACAAGTGAAGCCCACCACTGGCTCCAGGGTGTCTGGTGGGGGCAGGAAGTGAGGGAGGTGCTCGAAACTAACTGTGCTTAGTCTGCTAGGAGACCCAAATGCGCTCTGTAGTGATTGGGTGGCTGACTGTCCGGCAAGGACAGCCACCCTGCTGGGTGAGTGACAGCTAGGCTGGAATGAATGGGAGAGAACTGAATAAAAGGCAAGGCTATTGGCTTGGAAGGCAGAGTCGACCACTGGACGAAGGAACCAAAGAAGAACTTGAAGAGGACGCCTGCTGCAACTCCTGGACCATTGGTTTGCGCGGTGAAGCCCTGCTGCTGTGCTCAAACTTCAAATTTGTATTGATAGATTAGCCCCTGCAAGGACGACTTCTCCCCTTGAGTTGGTGGGACCAATCAACTCCAAAGTAAGCCACCTGGATATTCTCTCGGAGCTGGTTGCCTTTCCACAGAGTTGCTGCTGGGAACCGAATAGCCAGGGTGAGGAACACCAGATTGTGTACGTTGCTTTTAAGTTGGCCAAGAGCTTCAGGAAGATCCTCCGGACTCCCAGGAAGCAGGACTGACCGATCCTGAGCCCCCTCAACAGAGTGCGGAACCTCAGAAGCAAGGAAAGTCCATCTCGACAGCCAGGAACCACAGTGTTGCTATTTGTGGTAGTCGCAAGGAGCTGAAACACTGAAGTGCCACTTGTTGGAAAGATTGCCGGTTGCGAGCGCTGACCGTCCCATTGCAGTGCAGGAGCCCCCAGAAGTCCTCCCTCTTGTCCCCAGGACTGAGGCCCAGGAACAGTGAGATCTGCAGAGCTGCACAGGAACAGAAGTAATCTGCTGCACTTTGTCTTCAATACAAAGGTACTGTAAAGTCTGAGAGAACTTACCTCTTGTAGAGTTGCTTGCATCGTCTACTACTCACTAGTCTAAACAGCTTGTGGCCGCACATTGATTCTTCTTTTCTTCAAAGATTTCTAAAACATTGTGCAAATACTTTTTGATCCCCTAAGCAGAGTCATTCAGTTATACTAGGTTAGGCCAAAGTCAATGGACAAAAGTCTTATATGGGCTGAAGCACTTCTGGTAGGTAAGTAGAAAAGTCTTTGCACAATGACATTTGTGACATTTACTTGCCATTATGGTCAGACTGGCCCGCTCAAGAGCCTGCAATACATATCCTAAATTGTCATTATGTTCCTTCCAAGTATGGCTGAACACTGCAATGTCATCCAAGTATGCCATGCAGAAGTCCTCCATCCCATTCAGAACATGATTCACCATCCTTTTGAATGTAGCAGGTGCATTCTTTAACCTTAAACTGGTAGAGGCCTCCTGGGGTTGAAAATGCAGTTTTCTCCTTGGCATGGTCTGTCAGAGCTATTTGCCAATAGCCTGACTTTAGGTCAAATGTACTGAGGTACTTGGCCGAACCAAGTTTGTAAACCAGCTCATCTGTCCTAGGTAAAGGGTGGCTATCTGTCGTGGTGGCTGCATTAAGAGCTCTATAATCCACACAGAATCTCAACTCCTTGGATCCTTCCTCTGGTACTAGCACAACTGGACTAGACCATGGACTTGTATAGGGCTCCATTACCCCGAGATCGAGCATCTTGTTGACCTCTTCCTTTATGTCACTTCTTACATGGTCTGACATTCTGTAACCTCTGCTTTTAACAGGTAAACAGTCACCAGTGAGAATCACATGCTTGCCCCAAGGGGTCAAGCCTGGTGATAGTGAAAACAGAGGGGCAAACTGATTTAACAGAATTTTACACTGCTTCTGTTGTTCCAGTGTCAGATCAGAAGAGAGATTGACTCCTTCTATCTTTTCATGGTTGTCCCCTGAGGAGGTCAGGTAGAGGTTCGCTCTCCTCCTCCTCTTGAGCAGAGGCTACAAGCAAAGCTCCCAGTTCTGGTCTGGAGACATAGGCCTTTAGACGGTTGGAGTGAAAAACCCTGGGGGCCTCCTTAGGATTGCCTACGTCCACCAAATAATTGACATCTCCAAGTTTTCCCACAACCTTGACGGGTCCAATCCATTTGTCCTGTAAGGCCCTCTGCCTTGTAGGTACCATAACTAGAACTAGCTGGTCTTAAGTAAACTCAACCATGTTGGCCTTATGGTCATGCCAATGCTTTACCAGAGCCTGACCTGCTTTCAGGTTATCTGAAGCTTCTGTCATCATGTATGTATCCTTTGGAGACCTAACACATAGTCAGTGACTCTCACTGGCTTGTGGGAAGGAGCACTCTCCAACCCCTCCCTGATTAGGGCCAATGGACCTCTAACTGGGTGACCATAGAGAAGCTCAAAGGGGCTGAAGCCAACCCCTTCCTGAGGGACTTCTCTATAAGCAAAGAGAAGGCATGGCAGTAGAAGGTCCCACTTTCTAAAGCACCTATCATGCTCTTTATAGTTCTGTTAAACCTCTTCACCAACCCATTGGTTTGGAGATGGTAGGCTGTTGAGAACTTGTAGGTCACTCCACAGTTTTTCCACATGGACTGCATGTAGTGGGACATAAAGTTGGATCCCTTGTCAGAGATAACCTCCTTAGGAAAACCTACTCTGGTAAAAATACCAAGTAGGGCCTTAGCCACTGCCTGAGCAGTAACAGTCCTCAGAGGTATGGCTTCAGGATACCTGGTAACATGGTCTACCACAACCAATATAAATTGGTTGCCTGAAGATGTTGGAGGGTCTAAGGGACCAACAATGTTGTTTCCTACCCTCTCAAAAGGGACTCCCACTAGTGGGAGGGACACCAAAGGTGTCACATTCTTGACTCCACTCTTGCCAGATGTCTGACAAGTGTGACAACTTCGAAAGAATTTATCTACGTCAGACCCCCCCATCTCAGGCTAGTAGAAATAAAGAGAAATCCTTTCCTTGGGCTTCTTAAAGCTTAAGCGACCAGCCAAAGGAATCTCATGGGCTAACTGTAGAAACTGAGGTCTCACCTCCTAAGGCACTACAAGTCTTCTGTAGTCCCCTGGGCTAGACTCAATAGGTTCACTGTAGAGGAGGCCATCCTCCCAGTACAACCTGTTCTTCCCTGGCTCTTGCCCTTCCAGCTGGGAAGCTGCCTGTTGGTGGGGTCCGGACACTCTCTTTGACCTCTGCTGAAGTCTGCCCTACAGGGGCCATCTTCTGCAAGCAAAGTCTGCAGCTCAGTATGGTCTTTAGGATCCAGATCTCCAACAGGGGGAAGGTCTTCTTCCAGCTCTGCGTCATCAGTAGCTGATTTACCATCTTCTTGTTGAACATCACACTCAGCCTCAGCTGGTGGAGGAGTCAATGGTGTGACTTTGGACTGTCCTCTTGGGGATGTCCTGGTTTGATGCACAGGAGTGGTATCTTTCATGTTTCCTGGGACCTTGGGTTTCCCCTTTGTCTCTTTCTTCCTGGAAATAGAAGTTGGCTCTTCCTGTGGACTGGGTGTTATGGGTTCTTCTGTAACAACCCACTGGGAGTCATTCTCTGGCCTTCCTAGGCTGTTCCTGCTTCCTTTTACTGGGAGGCCTGGGGTTGCTTGATACAAATCCAAGAGTTTCAAAGTCATTCCCCAGTAGGACTCTCCCAGGTACCTCACTTTGTACACTAACAGGTATGTTTACAGTCATATTGTTTCACTGGATGAGAGCTAGTAGTATTGGAACTATCTGGATAGGGCCTCCAGCAAGCTTAGTGGGGCCTTTGGGTGCCTTAGCAATACCCTCAGGTTTGAAAAAGGTTTCACTAACCACTGTGATGCTGGCCCCAGTGTCTCTAATGGCAGGTGTCTCCTGACCATTTACAAGTGCACTATCCTTGTAGTATCTGTTTGTGTTATCTGGTATAGAGTTATAAACATCTACATTCTGCTGTTCCCACAGACCAAGGGACACTATCGAAACACTGGCAGAGACTCCAATGGGGTCTTCAGCCAATAGTTGAAAGTTTCCACTTGCCATATGTACTTCTCCCTCAGGGAGAAAATCTAAGGAGGCAGTGTGGACCCCTGAAGATTTACCCTTGCATCTGGGATCCACTTTCACATGGTTAGTTGACCCACAAACATAACATTTTGCAAATGTTTTGACAAATGGGGGCTTCGGCTGGCCTCCTTAACCAGTGGTTTCACTAGACTGACCTGGTTTCCCAAATGGCTTACCCTTCTTATGTGTGTGGCCCTCTTTTGGATGGGAGGTTTTGTAATTCTCTTTGTCATCTTTCTTGTGCTGCTTTGCCTTCCTTTTTGTGAGTGGCCCCAGAATCCTTGTGAGTGGCCCTGTTGGCAACCCACAAGTCAGCAGCCTTTGCTAGCTTCTTGGGATCAATCTCTTTTGAGTCAGCCAAGTGCTGTCTCAGCTCAGGAGAACAGGCATCAAAAATAGACTCAAATAAATATAGATTTCTCATTCCCTCAAAGGAGTTCACTCTGTAACCCTTAACCCAACCGTCTACGTTTTTCAAACATTCACACACCCAGGTAGCCCAAGGGGTTCCATCAGTCTTTTTGAGGGTCCTAAACCTCTTAAGGTACTGGGAAGGAGTTTTCCCAAATCTAGCTATCAAAGCTAGATTCACATTTTCATACTCCAATCTTTCATGTTCCCTCACCTCCATTACAGCATCAGTTGCACCTGGGGGAGTCTAGACAAAAGCCAAGGAATCAACTGATTCCCTGTGAAACCCTAAATCCCATAGTTATATTCAAAAGCAACCAACCAATCCAAAATATCAAGTTTCACATCCTACATACTCACTGCTTCTTTAGGCATGCAAGGTCTCTTTGGACTGGAAGACCTAGAAGACTCTGGGATAGAAACATTTTCAAGAGACAATTTATTCATTTCAAGACCATGTTGCATTTCCATTTCCCTTAGTTTGATGTCCTGATGTTTGGTTTCAGCTTGGATTTGTAATCTTTTGAACTCTAACTCAAGTCTCATTTTCTGAAGAGACACAAATTCTGGACTCAGTGATGGACCGTGTGGGGTCCCTGTGGATACCGGTTGAGGTAAAAGGGCCTGTTGAGGTAAAAAGGGGCTCTCTTCCTGAGACTCCTCTGACTCTTCAACAATATTAGAGTTAGACTCTGAATTTTTATCCTCATTATCATTTTCCACATTTCCTGGGATAGTCGGTGTGACAGGCCTACTATCCAGACTTCGATTATTCAACAATCTTGCAATTAATTCATTTTTCTTTCCTTTAACAGGGAGATTCCTGATCTTACACATTTCTTTTAGTTGCTCTACTGTTAAAATGACCAGGGCTTCCTGACTGAAGTTATCCATATCTGGCATGTTACAATTGCTTTTTTAGTGGAGCTTAGCCTTGTGAAGGTTTTTAGTTGAACAAAAGCATAGTAAATTCTTAGTGTAACAACTCTACAATATATCCTCACCGTCTGCCACCAGTGTTAGGCAAGATTTTATGCAGTACCCTTTGGTTGCACTACAACAACCTTGACCTCCTGGCAATAGGAACCCAACCTGTGTAGTACAGACTTATACCAAAGGTTGGGTTCCTATTGCCAGGAGGTCAAGGTTGTTGTAGTGCACCCGAAGGGTACTGCATACAATCTTGCCTAACAACCCCTTAATGTGATACTGATAATTGAAAAGGAAACTGTGTACCTTGTTATGGTTTTCCCCGTTTTCAGACTATTCGTGGTGATTCTCTTTTTCCTTTCCATCGTGTACGCTGTTAAGCAGACTCTACAACCCATCTGAACATAACATGCCTCTGCTGCCCTCTATTGACAGGAAAAGGTAACCCAGGCTGGCAAGGCTGGATTATGCAGATTATCTCCCAGATGAGCCCAGCCGCGACCCAATAGTAATGCAATCGCCCACAGCACCATCACTATCCCCATAAAGCTCCTAGCGGGCCGCAAGAAAGAGCTTCCAGGCACCCCGATCCAGGTGCCGGCAGCTCATTCCTGGTTCAGTGCTTGGCCATTTGTCACCATTTTGGGCCTAGCGAGTAAGTGGAAGAGTGTGTGCTCACCTGTTCCCTTGAGCATTGCTTGAAAACACCTCGGTACTGCACAGGGGCCTCAAAGTGTGGGCCTAACATACAAGACACCTCTGCATGCAGGGTTTATAATGGGGATCAGGAGATTAATGTGCAGCAGATTTGGTCGAAGGAGAATTTGTCACAATTTTTGGGTTAAATTTTACCGTGTGGGGTGTGTTTAGGGAAATGATGAATGTAGGGAGGTTAAGGGGTGGGCGGGGCTGCGGGTGGTCGCCCTCTGCATATATATACAGCAAAATCAACCTGTCAACCCAGGTTTGCTGTTTAAATGTCTGTACTGGCAGTGACGTCTCACCTTTCAGCCACTTCACTTGATACGACATGGAGCGCGGCACAACACACCACCTGTGGGCCGGGTGTCTTATTTGGGCCCATACCCTTCATTGCGCCGCTCTCAGCGCTCCATTTATATTAGTTCCGGAATGGAGCATGCACATGCTATCATCCTTTACTGCCACTAGCCCGGGGATCATTGCAGGACCCGTCCCGGGGACATGCAGGAAGCACCAGCATGGAGTGCTTTTTTGTTCTGCTCCTACCGGAGCACAGTAGCAGTCACCGCCAGAAGGGCCGGGAACACATTGGCCGCTTCCCCCTTCATCACACGCAGCTCTGACAGGCAACATTTCCATTGCCCCGCGCCGCGCAGCTCACACAGGGCCCACGGTGCTGGTTGGCCTGGTGGCCCGGCAGCATGGCAGGATCCCTGCTACTGGTGCTGCTTGCGGGGGGGTGGGCTCACCTGACCTTCTGCCCCCTCTTCCGGGCAGGAGCGCTGCAACGCTGCTTGGTGTACTCCTTTTTCCGTAGGGGCGTGGGCATCACCGACCACTCCTCAGCCGCAGACGCAGCCTGCACACACCCGTGGCCGAGACCACCGCTCTTCTACGAACCAGCCTCAGACCCCGGCAGGGCCCAGCAAAGAAACGCCGGACAACCACAGCGTCGGGCCGGCTCCTCCTCCTTCCTTGATGGTGGCCGATATGCCACCACATACGGGGGCCCTCACTTCCTCGTCGCCAAAGTTATGTCCTGGCATGGGGGCACACAGGCCGGACAAACCAAGGCTGGGGGCACCCAGCCAACGTGCTGGGGGCACCCCGCAGACATATGGGCTGCGATCACACTACAGTATTATGGGCAGGTATCACTCTGCTTATGTCAGGATCACCCAACATAGCAAAAACAAAGAGGTGATGGCTGGAAGGTTTAGAATTAATCTTAACCACTGGCAATGCTCTGGGCAACCCTCCAGACCACCGTTCTTCGCCTGCCAAGCCATTACAGAAGGGAAAGACCATATGCAAATCAGGCTTGGCCCCACCCCAAAAGGGGCAGTCCAGCCCGAACTGCTAGGCCACATCCCTTCTGCACGAGACCACAAGCATCCCCAAACATGTTTCGCCCTTGTTGGGGCTCATCAGTGAGGAGTAGCTTGGGTCTCTAGGCCCAGCAGGCACGGGACCCACGTCTGGGCATACCCGTCCCACTTGGGGTGACATAGCAAAAACAAAGAGGTGATGGCTGGAAGGTTTAGAATTAATCTTAACCACTGGCAATGCTCTGGGCAACCCTCCAGACCACCGTTCTTCGCCTGCCAAGCCATTACAGAAGGGAAAGACCATATGCAAATCAGGCTTGGCCCCACCCCAAAAGGGGCAGTCCAGCCCGAACTGCTAGGCCACATCCCTTCTGCACGAGACCACAAGCATCCCCAAACATGTTTCGCCCTTGTTGGGGCTCATCAGTGAGGAGTAGCTTGGGTCTCTAGGCCCAGCAGGCACATGAGCCACGTCTGGGCATACCCGTCCCACTTGGGGTGACATAGCAAAAACAAAGAGGTGATGGCTGGAAGGTTTAGAATTAATCTTAACCACTGGCAATGCTCTGGGCAACCCTCCAGACCACCGTTCTTCGCCTGCCAAGCCATTACAGAAGGGAAAGACCATATGCAAATCAGGCTTGGCCCCACCCCAAAAGGGGCAGTCCAGCCCGAACTGCTAGGCCACATCCCTTCTGCACGAGACCACAAGCATCCCCAAACATGTTTCGCCCTTGTTGGGGCTCATCAGTGAGGAGTAGCTTGGGTCTCTAGGCCCAGCAGGCACATGAGCCACGTCTGGGCATACCCGTCCCACTTGGGGTGACATAGCAAAAACAAAGAGGTGATGGCTGGAAGGTTTAGAATTAATCTTAACCACTGGCAATGCTCTGGGCAACCCTCCAGACCACCGTTCTTCGCCTGCCAAGCCATTACAGAAGGGAAAGACCATATGCAAATCAGGCTTGGCCCCACCCCAAAAGGGGCAGTCCAGCCCGAACTGCTAGGCCACATCCCTTCTGCACGAGACCACAAGCATCCCCAAACATGTTTCGCCCTTGTTGGGGCTCATCAGTGAGGAGTAGCTTGGGTCTCTAGGCCCAGCAGGCACATGAGCCACGTCTGGGCATACCCGTCCCACTTGGGGTGACATAGCAAAAACAAAGAGGTGATGGCTGGAAGGTTTAGAATTAATCTTAACCACTGGCAATGCTCTGGGCAACCCTCCAGACCACCGTTCTTCGCCTGCCAAGCCATTACAGAAGGGAAAGACCATATGCAAATCAGGCTTGGCCCCACCCCAAAAGGGGCAGTCCAGCCCGAACTGCTAGGCCACATCCCTTCTGCACGAGACCACAAGCATCCCCAAACATGTTTCGCCCTTGTTGGGGCTCATCAGTGAGGAGTAGCTTGGGTCTCTAGGCCCAGCAGGCACATGAGCCACGTCTGGGCATACCCGTCCCACTTGGGGTGACATAGCAAAAACAAAGAGGTGATGGCTGGAAGGTTTAGAATTAATCTTAACCACTGGCAATGCTCTGGGCAACCCTCCAGACCACCGTTCTTCGCCTGCCAAGCCATTACAGAAGGGAAAGACCATATGCAAATCAGGCTTGGCCCCACCCCAAAAGGGGCAGTCCAGCCCGAACTGCTAGGCCACATCCCTTCTGCACGAGACCACAAGCATCCCCAAACATGTTTCGCCCTTGTTGGGGCTCATCAGTGAGGAGTAGCTTGGGTCTCTAGGCCCAGCAGGCACATGAGCCACGTCTGGGCATACCCGTCCCACTTGGGGTGACATAGCAAAAACAAAGAGGTGATGGCTGGAAGGTTTAGAATTAATCTTAACCACTGGCAATGCTCTGGGCAACCCTCCAGACCACCGTTCTTCGCCTGCCAAGCCATTACAGAAGGGAAAGACCATATGCAAATCAGGCTTGGCCCCACCCCAAAAGGGGCAGTCCAGCCCGAACTGCTAGGCCACATCCCTTCTGCACGAGACCACAAGCATCCCCAAACATGTTTCGCCCTTGTTGGGGCTCATCAGTGAGGAGTAGCTTGGGTCTCTAGGCCCAGCAGGCACATGAGCCACGTCTGGGCATACCCGTCCCACTTGGGGTGACATAGCAAAAACAAAGAGGTGATGGCTGGAAGGTTTAGAATTAATCTTAACCACTGGCAATGCTCTGGGCAACCCTCCAGACCACCGTTCTTCGCCTGCCAAGCCATTACAGAAGGGAAAGACCATATGCAAATCAGGCTTGGCCCCACCCCAAAAGGGGCAGTCCAGCCCGAACTGCTAGGCCACATCCCTTCTGCACGAGACCACAAGCATCCCCAAACATGTTTCGCCCTTGTTGGGGCTCATCAGTGAGGAGTAGCTTGGGTCTCTAGGCCCAGCAGGCACATGAGCCACGTCTGGGCATACCCGTCCCACTTGGGGTGACATAGCAAAAACAAAGAGGTGATGGCTGGAAGGTTTAGAATTAATCTTAACCACTGGCAATGCTCTGGGCAACCCTCCAGACCACCGTTCTTCGCCTGCCAAGCCATTACAGAAGGGAAAGACCATATGCAAATCAGGCTTGGCCCCACCCCAAAAGGGGCAGTCCAGCCCGAACTGCTAGGCCACATCCCTTCTGCACGAGACCACAAGCATCCCCAAACATGTTTCGCCCTTGTTGGGGCTCATCAGTGAGGAGTAGCTTGGGTCTCTAGGCCCAGCAGGCACATGAGCCACGTCTGGGCATACCCGTCCCACTTGGGGTGACATAGCAAAAACAAAGAGGTGATGGCTGGAAGGTTTAGAATTAATCTTAACCACTGGCAATGCTCTGGGCAACCCTCCAGACCACCGTTCTTCGCCTGCCAAGTCATTACAGAAGGGGAACGACCATGATCACCCAACATTACATCATGGCTAGGGGAACCCAGCAGACAGCTCTGGATTGGGGGCACCCAGTCAGCCCGTGAGCACACAGGCTCATCCATGACCTGGGGGCACCCAGGCCTGCTACGGCATATGACGCCGGCGTTGCCCAGCAGGGGCACCAGCTTCCACATGATAGAGTTGCCCAGCAGGGGCTCTACTAGTATGGCAGACAGCCATGAGAGACTGCGTTGCCCGCAGGGGCACTGTCATGGTGGAGGGCCCTGCAGGGCAGGCCCTCTGTCAGCTACGCAGCACCAGCATGGTGCTGCGCAATAAGGACACAGCACACCATGTTCAGTTGCTTTCAAGACTGATGAGCGGGAAGCCGCTCATTCCTTTTATTCAATTCCAGTCACGTGGTCACTGCCACGAGACAGGGGCACAAGCCTGGGAGATACCAACCTCCCAGGCGGGGTAACCCATTACAAGCCGCTCTAACAAGCATTGCAAAAACTGCCCTTTAAGAGACACCACTGATCAGGTCAAATTTACAACGGACTGCTTGCGCCAGTGCAGAAGACTGAGATCAGGCAGCACTAATGTCAAAAACTGAGGGAGCCCATGGCACGTGTCCACATGCCCCTAAGCTTTGAGGTAACCCTGGAAGGGGGGATGGTAACTGACCTTGCAAATGCATGCAGCGTGTACTGCCTCCACCCAGGTCCTGGCTCCAAGTTGTCGTGCAGTCCCAGAGTCCACCGCTCCGGCCGCTGGAGCTCTTCAAGTTTGCTTTGAAATATGCAGTCCCAGATCTCCAGATCCACCTCTGTCGCCAGATCCCTACTCATGGTTCCACCGTGAAATAGTCCTGTGGGTTTTGCGCCTGCTGCAGTGATCTGTATGTAACCTGCACATCAACGTCTTGACGCAGCTTGGCTGGCAGCGTTGACTGCATATTATTATATGACCACTGGTCACGCCCAAGTTGCGGATAATGATTGGCTGTTCCAGACTGCCAAGCGGACCCAGGTGCCTGTACAAACAGGCAGCGCTGATCACCATTGCAGTGGGTTCGAAGTCTCCAGAGATAAGGCGATCAGAAGCCTTCAAGGCCCGGAGACTGGGCAGAGAGAGCACATGTCCATACCCGGAGACAGAGAAACGAAACTCACACTCTGGACATAAAATCTGCTCGTTTATTTTCTACCAAAAGTAGTACATTAAGCCGCCTGGTTGAAGAAATAATGAGCCTTTTTACAAGCTTGCTGCTGCAGTAAAAAAGTGTCACTAATTCCGTTGCTAACGGAATCAGCGCCACTTTCAACGCACCGTCGAATTCCGCGTTTGACGGTGAAGCGATGGATTGACCTCCAGCAAAATGCAGACATTCCAACATTCCGAAGCTCCAAAGAGGGAGATTTCAGCTCCGAAATCGGGAGAATGCATTTTCTCCATAGGAATGCATTCGGGATATTGTTATTTTAGGCGGAGACAGTAAAACATAGCACTGTTTTTAATGAAAAAATCGGGAGTCTCCCACCTAAATCGGGAGGGTTGGCATGTATGAAAACGTTCCCTCCAAAAATAGTCATATTTACCGCGTGGATTTACCGCTCGAGGTACAACTGCAAAAATGTCCTATGGAGTTTTATGAACTTTGAAAATGGGCATTTACACAGGCATACCAACACTCAAAACCCTGTGGCAGTAACAGTGAGCGGGTGTGACGGTAGCGCTGCATATTTACAGCCAGTTTACCACCAAACTCATAATGAGGCCCAGTGTGTTTGTGTATTTGGACATGTCAGGCTAGACCATCTCGCTGTGCGGTCAGAAAGATCCTTTTTAGCTCTCCTTTTGCTCAATTTGGCACTCCCTAAGCTTTCTGATATTTTTTGGATCCCTAACCTCTTTTACTGAAGTCACCCTAAAGCTTTTCTGAAGTGCTGCCTTCATTAGCCCTTTGGAAATCTGGGCAGGCCCCCATTTATTGAGTTTTCTCCCGCAGAAAGTGTGTAGAGTTGTCTGGTGGCAGCCCTATATATTACTTTTGGCTTCACCACCCTGTAGACATTTAATGAAATTGGTGGCCACGTGCTCCTAGAAGGTGCAAGGTGACCAGCGTCTATGTCCCGGTCATTTCATCTATGGTTCTTCTTTGTGTAATTGTGGCCTGACATGACATGTTCCGGAAGAGCCTTAAGGGTGGATGTGATGCTGACCAAGGTTGATGTCAGGACATGTCAAACTTTTCCATTGAAATCCGCACTCACATCTAGGGGTGCGCCATGTCTGTCTTACAAAGAACCATCTTCTAACGCGGTCATTTAAATGTAGAGGAGGAGCTACATGCCTCCGCGGAAGCCCCGCCCCCTACCTTCTATATGATATAAACCTGAGATTGTGTCATGCTTGAAACCAACAGTTTTGCCGATTTCGCAACGTATATTTGAAAGAAGGTACCTGCTGAGAAAACCCTATCTAATGTATCCCCGGAGAGATGACCATCTGAGGGAGGAACTTCCCAAAGGGATATGAAAATGAGAGAAAGAGGAGCTGGTGATGTCACAAAAGACAAACGTGACGCCCTGAGAAGACTGGCTGAAAAAAACGTATGGACCTTATATAAACTGATGACGAAGTTGGGAATCGAGTAAACTTTCATACGCGAAGAGAAGATTGCACGTGTGAAGAGTGCTGCAGAAAGTGAAAACCGTTCAACAAATGTAGAGATGCAGCAACGCAAGTAGATCACGTTTATTTATTTATTTATTTGTTTATTTCATTGGTTGCACGCCCAAACCCAAGGGTATCCCACCATTGGTTACTTAGATATTTTCGCTAGTTACAATCATAAGGAAGTGGTTATATACATATCTAGGTTTCAGCATAATAGAGGCCATAAAGTTCTAGAGAGAACTTATATAGTTGCGATCATAGGTACTCGTTACATACATAGCTTGGGTAACAACATGATAATGATATTAAACAGCTTAGAGTTGGGCTACATACATACATTGATGTGCCTTAAATTAGAAAGCTTGACAGTCTTGATTAGGATTTAGTCAAATTTGTCGAAGAGCCAGGTTTTGATCATTTTCTTAAAACGCTGGTGGGAATGCGAATTTCTAATGTGGGCCGGTAGTGTATTCCACAGTACTGCTGCAAGCACTGTGAAGCTGGAACCTCCCACCCTTTTGCTCTTCTAGCCGGGGACATTCAGGGCAGTGCTGGTGCATGATCTTAGGGATCGAGTGGAAGCCTTTTGGGTTACACTGTTGTTCAGGTAGATGGGAGCATCATTGAGGATACATTTATGGGCAGTGATCAGGGCCTTAAAGAGGATTCTTGCTTTGACGGGGAGCCAGTGAGGTTCTTTTCTGATGTGGGAGAAGTGATCATTCCGTTTTAAGCCAAAGGCTGCACGTAGGGCTTTATTCTGCAGCAGTTGCAATTGGGCGAGGTTAGTGGTCGTGGTGCCCAAGAGCAGTTTGTTACAGTAGTCTAGTTTTAAGAGGATAAGGGCTCTAGCTAGAGTAAGGCAATTCTGGGGAGTGAGGAATGGTTGGCTAAGTGAGATAAGTTTAGTAGTATAGGCATTGGATGAGGACAGGTAATTAATGTGCTTGGTCACGGACAGGTTAGCATCTAGGTATACGCCTAGTGTTTTAACTTGTTTCAGGACTGGGATGGAGGTACCATCAATATTTATGGCAGAGTAGCTATCTTCCAAGGATTTTAGGTGGACGGGAGAGCCTACGATGATGGTCTAAGTAATCTTAGAAGCTGGCTATAAGTAGTAAATAGACTGCAGGCGAAGCTGCCATTATATAGAAGCTGGACATAGGTGTCACAAATTTAGTAAGCTCAAACCCATAGAGAGAAGAACCCAAAAGCTGGGTCGCAGCTGAGAATCGTGGAAGAGTCTGGAAGGGCTGTCTGGCCTGGTGTCAAAGTTGAAGCAGCCAAGACTGGTTATCTATTCTTGAAGGCGGTAACCGTGAGATGCTGAATCATCCCTTGTTAAGGTGCAAAGAAAGAACACCATGAGTGTCAAGTTTTATTCATTTAAGACAATTAAATGCTGCAAAATGGACTAAATCGTGGTCTCCTTTCACGTGAGCCAAGGATGAAAATAGAGTTCAGGTGTGGAGGACCAGAGCAACGATAGTGCATGCTTGCACTCCCTTATAACCCCCGACACAAGGATACTTTGCAAGGGCAAGTTCAAAGACAATCTACATGGCAGAAGGCATGGGTGATGAGAGACGATGGGCTGATTGGGTGGGGAGGTGAAGTCAAGTCATCCTCCTGGCACTTGGGGTTGAGCTTATGTGCTGCTAAGTGAGCCGAATGTTCCAGAAGAGCACGGGCGTGCCAACCAATTATAGAGGGCCATATAACAGAGAGCCTTATAATTTGAGACCCAATGATATACTGTGTACTTAATAAATGTTGAAGACGACTTGCACTAGGGGTGGGCATAAGTTGTCCACCTGACAGTAGAGATCCAATCACAATCCAACCCCTTATAGAATGTTTACTTAGATGTTACCCTTGATCCTATCACAATCCCTTGTAGGTTTTTTCTTATGCGCCATGTAGTATGACGTCACGTGTGATGAACTTTTAGTATAAAATCTATGTTTTTTATGAAATGCATTGAGTTGAGCCGAGTCGAGCTAAGTGAGTTGATGAGAGCTCGTACGATGTCTGTGGATGTCCGTTGTAACTCCCTGTTTTAGACAATTAATATTAATACAGAAACCTTTCCCATCTTCCTGAGTTGGTTCGATTATTTGGCATAAGAGGTACTCTGCTTTCCTTCCACTGCATACCTGCTACCCAAAGGGCCTTTCACTTCTCCTGCTGGTTGACTTTCTTTGTTCTGTTGTGCAGTGGATAATAAACCTGGTCTCTGATAATCTTCATCCACACACCCTATGTGTTGCTTTATCAAAGACGTTCTCCCTAGAATCCAGGCAAAGCTGAGAGTTATGGCGGGCATGTGCCCATTAAGAAAGCAACACTCTTTGCATTATATTGAACTAGAAGATGTGTCATTTATCAAGGAAGATGTTAAAACATCTTCCATATTATGAGAACCAAAGCAAATCATTTTCCACAATATTTTCCCATTCCTTATAATACATTGATTATGTGATCAGAAAAGGCTATTGGGACACTGAACTGTACCAATGGAAACTCCTTATGCCCCCAAACAATGTACATGTAATTTCCCCACTGGCCCTTTGCTTTTGAAACCTGCACTGGACCGATGCATTTTTTTATTGGTGTTTTCCCAGCTGAGGGCGAGGGGGCCACATCCTCAGCCCGCCCCTGCATCTAACTCCAGATCCACCTGCTGGTGAAACTCTGCCTCTCTGTGCACTGGAATAGTGCTTCTGCCTCTTCCTTACCCACATCTATCTGTCATCACTGGAAATTCCTTGCCGTGCACTGGAATACTACTTCTGCCTCTTCCTTACCTGTCTCTGGCAGGCATCACTGGAATGTCTGTGCACTGGAATACTGCTTCTGCCTCTTCCTTACCCACATCTATCTGTCATCACTGGAAAATCCTTGCCGTGCACTGGAATACTACTTCTGCCTCTTCCTTACCTGTCTCTGGCAGGCATCACTGGAATGTCTGTGCACTGGAATACTGCTGCTGCTTCTTCCTTGCCTTCAACTGACTGGCATCGCTGGAATATCCTTGCCGGCACTTGAATACTAATTTTGCCTCTCCCTTACCTTAATCTGGTGGGCATCACTGGAATGTCCTTACTGTGCACTGAAATACTGTTTCTGCCTCTTCCTTACCCACATCTAGCTGTCATCACTGGAAATTCCTTGCCATGCACTGGAATACCACTTCTGCCTCTTCTGTACCTCTATCTGGCAGGCATCACTGGAATGTCCTCGCTGTGCTCTGGAATACTGCTTCTTCCTCTTCCTTGCCTTCATCTCACTGGCATCACTGGAATATCCTTGCCGGGCACTTGAATACTGATCTGCCTCTTACATTCATCTGTTGGGCATCACTGGAATATCCTCACTGTGCACTGCAATACTACTTCTGCCTCTTCCTTACTTCTATCTGTTGGGCATCACTGGAATATCCTCACTGTGCATTGTAATACTGCTTCTGCCTCTTCCTTACCCACATCTAGCTATCATCACTGGACACTCATTGTTGTTCACTGAAATACTACTTCTGGCTCTTTCTTGCCTACATCTAGCTGTCATCACTGGGATTTCCTCGCTGTGCACTGGAATACTGCTTCTGCCTCTTCCTTACCTCCATCTGACTGGCATCACTAGAATATCCTCGCTTTGCAGTGCAATACTGCTTCTACCTCTGGCAGAATTATCGTGGCATTGCTCTCTTCCAAGCTGTAAACAAACAACAGTAGCCAGGTTAGGAAAAATAATCTATTGAAAGCAGAGAACCAACCACTAATAGCAGGAAGCACCCACCTAGCTTAAAGAGCCCTTTATAGAATGGTGTAACTAGGAATATTTGCTTTTACCTGTAGAACCAGAGCAGTCCGCAGCCCAAGTGAACTGACCAACGCCACGTTGCCTCCAAGGGCACAGAACCCCAAAACAAAAGTTTGAAGGACCTGACGCATATGGCACAACGATGCATCTTAGGCACTAGAGGTAAAATGAATCCTGGTAGTCGATAAACCAGAAGAACTGCCCACTGAAACGTAGCCTAAGTGGGCGCAGAACCATGCAACAAAGTCAGTGTGCAAGGATCTGTCCAGCATGGCAGGAGCCATGCGCCCAGGGCACAAGGGGTAAGGGGAGTCTAAGTGATTTAGATGACAGAGCAGGAATCACTGAAGGGGGCTCTTACATTGGCGCCCCAAGAAAGGATCAGGCAGTGGTTAATTGCACGGGCACTTCAAGGAAGGCTTATACCAAAGGGAACAGATACTGATAAATAGGTGTCACAGAGTGACCATTGAGCAATCCCGAAGAACCAGCCAGGTCAGTGACTGGAGATCCAAGGGTACTAGGAGCAAAGTCATTAATCAGGACACGTCAAACACAGCAGAGGTACCGGGATATCCCAACAACTGATCCAGAGGGAAGCTCAGTCCAAGAAATCCACTACTCGGTAACCTGAGCATCCCGGCGGTGCTATTTTCTGGAGATTGTGGGCTTCCAAACCAATTGGCTGTGCACTGCATGGCATCATGGCATCTTCACACTGCGCGTGTTATGTCTTAACCTGTGTACACATTCACTAGTTGCAGTCTGCCTAAAGCGGTGCTACTCTAGTCCCATTGCAACCACCACCCTCCGAGGTAGCACGGCTAGTACTTACTATGCAAGGACTGACCCTGACATAGACAATTTGTCCTGTTCCCTCCCACTGTGTGTGTGTGCGTGTGAGAATGCCTGAGTGAGGCTGTGTGCACGGGTTGCTACATGATGTCCCATGGAATGTTATTTATATTATACAAAAAGAAGTTCAGAAATTCACAGGTGCCGGTCTAAATGGATATCCTCTTTAGCAGTCAATATCATTCCATAGTACTTCAAATTGGGTTATAAAACCTCTGTATAAACAAATTTGTGTGTGAGTGTGCATGCCAAGTCTCCCTGCTTTATTAAATGAGAATAAAGTAGTGTTTTGCCATATTCCTTGAATCCTTCCGTTTACTTGATCTGTGATCTTTATTGGCAATTCCATCCAGCACAAAAGGTGCTTCAAGGTGCTGGAGCACAACGGTATCAAGATATTCAGGCATGTGATATGTAGTAGAGAGTATGCCACATCTATGACGCTACTGGAAATGAGTCTCTGGATGTGCTCCTGGATGGGGTTCTGGATGTGGTCATGAGATCCATAAGTATTTTATACATCTAGAATATATTGGGCCTCATTACAAGTTGGGCATTATCCTGGCGGTAAATCCACCGGAATACCACCCAAACTAATTACCATTACCCTCACTTGATCCAGCAGAATTTCCGCCCGATTACAAGTGGTGGTGTAATTCCCCATTTATTTTGAGTCCATTGGGTTCAAAGGGATGTTTTTGGTGGAATTTCTGCCGCAGTAATTCTGCCGATTTTTCAGCAGTGAGTTGGAGGATTTACCTCCAGGCCCGAACTCGTAATTTGGTGCAGTGGTACAGTTGGAGATAACTGAGTTACCCCCAACTTTACCACTTACCGCCAAAATCGTAATGAGGCCGATTGTGCTTCGTCTTTCTACTTCCGTTTTACCTTTGAAGGGAATTGAAAGTTAATCTCTCACTAAGCCAATTACCAGGGCTTATACCGTTAAACGGATGCTCTAAGCAAACTGTTCCACCTCTCTCTCTAAGAGTGTGGATTTAGGGATCATTAAGAAGCATGTCTATGATAAGTCTAAACCTAGGTCACTAGAAAAGATGCCATTTATGATGGGTACTTCCCCTACATGTAGAGGGTCGATGAGCAATCTTATGCCTGAGGTCATGGTAAGAAGTGCAGGTGGAAGACAGCGTCTTCAAGAAGAAACTATGGATCTAATTGAGGAGTATAATGACTCTATACTAGCCATCCTAATGACAAGGCTAGAGTAGCTGATGGAAGAAGTGTGTAGAAATGATCATGCTGGTCCATTAGGGGAATCACCAGCTGATAGCCAATCTGGAAATTATGGTAAACTATCTTTGGCCGTATCTAATGCGATGCAGGCACCCTTGAAGTGTATGGAAAATGTCATCACAGAGGCCCTCTCACAGGTCCAACTGGATAGTAAGGGAGTGGACGTTGGTTATACCCGTGTTACGAGTTGGCAACCCATCAAGGAGAAGATCATTTTTTATCTAGATCAATACAAACATAGTATGGATTTTCACTGATAGTTGGATACCTTTGACATGCTTTTAATGCAGGCTCCTGCCGAAAGGTGTGATATTCAGTGACATCGGGCCTAAATAAAGCTCAGGCATCTGTTAACCAGGTGGACATGTCTATTCCAACAGATTCAGTTGCAATGAGTTGCATGGACTCTGGTGGTAATGAAATCACTGAATACCTACCCAACCTGATTTGCTTAGATTCTGGTGCTGTATCAGCATCTGGACATGTGGATTCCCCATGTGCTGGTATGCCATCTCTGCAAATCTCCATGGATTTGGTGGCCCCCGTATACAGTTCAGGCTCTTCGTTTTATGGGAGGGATATTTGTATTAAAAAGTCCAGTGCCAGAGATTACTCTAGACATCAAAGAGCGCTCATTATGACCACAGGAACAGTTATAACTAATAGACTAGAGAGGCATTAGGAAAAAATGAGTGTATCCTGGACACACATGAGAGTGAGCCACAGCTGCATCAGACTGCAAGATCTGAGACTACTCCGGAGAATCCAAATCCCGGATTACTGCACAAAGAGTAACGCTGATTGTATTGTTATTGGCTGTGGCCAGAGCAATTTGCCTGGATTCTTGAGTCGATATGAGAAGTTGAAGAACATTTCACCTGCTTCCAATTTAAGAATGGTGCTTAACTGATGTGCTGAGTTCTTCTGCAGTTGTCTCTCTACCTTTTGGATGCCTGCTCTATTTTAATGTATGTTGTGTGTTTCACTGTGTTGTAGTATTCTATGTATTGTATGTTTAGCGCATTGAGACCTTTGAGTGAGCAGCGCTTCATAAAAACTAAAATAAATAAATACATCTGTTACAGTCTGTTCTCTGCATTGGATAACGGGCCTCAGGCCCACCACGGCTGCAATGTGGTTGTGCCACCAGGTGAGACAATCTCTCTACCGTCTCCTGTGTCGGTCTCTGTTTTGGCATTGTCGCCCTTCGAGTCGCTAGCCTTCTGGTGTCTCTCCCTCTGTCGGCTCGCTCTCCACGATATCGCAGGCTCAACAGTGTAGTGCTGCTCTGCCCCTTCAGGACGTTCTCACGTCAGAGGCTCGCCTCTACATATAATTCTTCTTTCTCCATTTCATCTTCTTCGTCTTGTGCTCTAGCTCCTTGAAGCGTGTCTTGTGCTAGATGGAATTAGCAATAAAGATCTCAGGCCAATTAACCGGACGGACTCAAAGAGTGTGGCAAAATACTACTTTATTCTCAATCCTTAAATTAGGGTAACTGGCAGACATCGGACTGATGTTTGCACACTCACACACCAACCTGATTATACAGAGCTTTTATACCTCAATATATGTTTGTTTATTGTTTTTGTATGGCGCACCAAACCCGAGGGTAACTGGGCGCAAGCAGTACAAGGAGATTATAGGCTTAGTGATACATATAATTACAGTACAATTAAAAGATATACACAGTTACATTACAATATATACAGTTACATTACAGAGAAGCAATCTAAAGGTGTGATTTCAATTGCTGACTTATATGATTGTGGGTGCTGGCTCAATGTGTTATTTAGCACGAAATCGCAGGTTGAGCGTCATTGGTTCTAATCCATTTCTGTATATTACGTCTGAAACTGGGATATGTTTGATCAGCCCGGAGTGAGTAAGCGAGTGAATTCCATGTTTGTGCTGCCATAACTGGGAAGCTTCTACCAACAGATTTGGCTAGGTTGAAACGCGGTATGCTGAGTATGCTGAGGTAGCATGAGTTGGAGGACCTAGTCGAGCGATTGGTAGTTTTTTTGGCTATCTGGTCGGACAGGTACCAAGGTGCGGCATTATTGAGGCATTTGTGTGTCAATTAAGTCGTTTTTAGCAGAATTCTGTCTTTAATTGACAGCCAGTGGTTTTGTCTTCTAATCACTGATATGTGATCTTTATTTGGGATATTTAGTGCCGTTCTTAGGATGTTATTTTGTAACGTTTGGATTTTGTTTAAGATGTACTTGTTAGTCCCCATGTAGAGAGCATTACAATAGTCCAATCTTGAGAGTATGAGGGCATTTGCGAGGGTAATGCAACTAGTTGGGGATAGATAGGGTCTGCAGGCCCTGATTAGTTTGCATGTGTATGCTGATGTGGACGCTAAGGAGTTGACTTGTTTGCTCATGGTTAGGATGGAGTCAAGGTAGAATCCAAGCGTTTTTACTTCCTTTACAATCCTTGATGGAGTTGCCATCAATGTTGAAGGAGAAATAGTCGTTATAAAGTTTTTTTTAAGGTTAGGCGGTGTACCTAGTATTAGGAGTTCAGTCTTGTCATTCAGGCAGAGGCTGTGTGTGGCCATCCATGCCTGAATGAGGAGGTAGATTTTGTTCACAAGAGACATGTCGGAAGTTAAATTGCCCGAAAGGGGTATGAGGATCTGGGTGTCATCTGCATAGTTCGTGTAGGTGACACCCAGATTGTCCAATTTGTCAAACAGTGGCTTCGTAAAGATATTGTACATGGTGGGAGAAACGCATGAACCTTGTGGAACACTGCAGGTTATGGATATAGGATATGCTGAGTCTGATGGGGTGAAGACGTGCATAGTTCTATTGTTGAGGAATGACTGAACCCACGCTACTGCGTCCTTAGAGAAGTGAGCTGCTGAGGCAAGGTGTTTGCAGAGGACTTCATGGTCCACCAAGTCAACTGCAGCTGACAAGTCAAGGAGGAGCAGCGTGGCAGTTTTCCCTTTGTCCGCAAGATGATACGTAAGATGATGTCATCTATGACATCATCCTACGTGGGAAACTCTAAAACCTATTGAAGGGAGGTATTGGTTAAGGGAACATGTGTACCTATGGTATACATAGGGGTTAGTACATCATTGGCTGCCTCTAATCTGTAGGACCTGCCACAAACTACCTCTAAATACGTATAATACTGATTATAGCAGACATAATAAGCAGCGGATTGGTGTATGCAACATTGTATAGTAGGCTGCCACATAGACCCTCTAATTATCCCCACCCAACCTTGGATTTTCAGCTCGTTAGCAGCATGTAAGCAAAAACGAAACCCATGTGCTTCAGTATTATGTCAAATTACTCCCTGTTTTCCCAAATAATCCATCATCTCATCAGTCCGTTTCCCATCTGTATCTGACCTTGCAGCCTGCTATCTGTTCCAGAACACTTAAGGGAGTGTAGGCACATCACTATCTTCAGCTGAGGCTTTAATGAATAGCCCTTGTTTTTGACTTCTGAATCACGTGTGAGGAGACCGTAAATTTCAACCTTCTATTTACTGCTATTTGATGTAATAATACAAGGTGCTATTGCTCCTCTTGGCCACTGCAGACTTGCTCACTCCACCTTCTATTGACTTTATACACTTTTAATTGTCCAATACTTGCCACTTGCAGATGTTCTCTTCTTCATTAATCAAAGAGAATCATGTCTCGCACACATAGCCTATCCATCTGCCTCCCCTTGTGCCTTACAATTATTTCTTGAAATAGCATCCTTGATCCCAGGTCAACATGTGCCAACATGTGTTTTCTCCCTCTGACACCAAAGGCCATCGCCACCATCATCAGGTAACGCCAACGTAAACTTCGCTGGTGCAAGGGTGAGGACATGTGCTCCGTGGCACAGTAAGTTGTGCATTTGTAAAAGTCTTATTCTCGCGCCGCATTGCGTGTGTGCTTAAAAACGAGCCTTTTTTCCCATTCAGGGAAAGTCAAATCTGGGTGTTTTTGCATTCCGGTAACTGTGGCATTGTTGCTGGTTCTCTCTAGGATCCCACCTAGCCCCCCCCACCCTCTGCAAGGCATGCCATTCATTGTTGTGAGTTACTTGTTCCCCTCCTGTGTATTCCTTTGTTGTGACCTGCCCCCCCTCTTTCTCACCTCCTTCTCCTCCACCTTCCTCCTTCCCACCCACTATGGTGCTCTGTGTCTCTCCCATCTTCGCTAACTGCTACTCTATGTCTTATCATATCCATCTCACTAAGTCTGGAAGGAAAATGTTCAAGAGGGACATCGTAGTCTCCGAACCAGGCCTCCCTATTGCTGATACCTACACCAGTGCATCCTCCAGACAGACTCTCACTGGCATCCTCTTTGTTTTCCCCTCTTCGGAACTATGGACCCTTCATATGGTCTCTGATTTCTCTCCTTTCTCCCCTCTCCCATTAACGGTGGCACTAGGTGGGAGTTCCTATTGGCCCCCTTCCACTCCTCCAAGACCATCATTAATGTCTATCTGAATGCCACCATCTTGGTTCAGGGCCCTCAGCCCAATCACCACCATTTTGATAGGCTTTTCCCTTTCTTTATTATCAACTTCCTCCCTTCTCCTTCTAGTCCTTCTGCCACCTCTATGGCACCCTCATCTTTCTCCTCTGCTCACCCTCCGGCCTGCTACCCCTTCCGCAGGGTGTACCTCAAGCCTGTACCCCTCCATGGAAGTCTTTCAAATGTGGCAACCTGCTCCACGTTGCTACTCTCAACTCTCATTCTGCTGTCAAACATCCTCTGACATCTGTCACCTCCTCGAAGAACTGGACCTAGATGTCCTTGCTCTCACCGAGACATGGTTTACGGCCAGTTCTGTCACATTTTGTTATTTTATTTATTGTTTATTTGTATAGCGCCTATACACAGGGAAGTGTTCCAAAGCGCTCAAGGATGAGAGGGGAACAGTGGGAGAAAAACGACATTCATTCAGAGCCCTTGACTTTCTGAATGATACAGGCCTGCACAGAGCAGGGTAAGTGCATGAATAAGTGCACATAATACATATAACATTGAAGATAGCTCAGTCCTTAGTTTTTCCAAGTGCCTTACACGAATAGGCTAAAGGTGGGGGTTGGGGGCAGGGTAGAAACAGACAGGCTACTATACAATGCAAGTTAAAGTGGAACAAAAAGTTATATAGCGTCAAGACATAAATACAGTGGAGGGGGGTAGGTGGATGGGAGAGAAGGGGAAGTGGAGTGTAAGAGAGGTAGACTTCTCGGCATAAATATGCTCTGAGTAGTTAAGCAGATTTGAAGGTATAGGGAAATGAGTAAGTAGGGTGGAGGGGAGAGGAGAATGGGGTGTTAAATCAGAGAGGTAGACAATACATCAACATACAAGGTGGATAGAAGACGAGAGAAGACGGAACGCATCGAGTATCCCTCAGCCTCCGTGTACAAGTGCGTAGGGGTGTGTGGAAGATGACCCGCAGACCCGGCCAGGCAATGGACAGGGTAACAGACAGGGCCTTTGTTGCGGGCTTTAGTTAGAACGGGCTGGCTCCCGCTTCCCGGTTGCTGGGAAATGGCTAAAGAAGGACCAAACCAGCAAATGGGAGAAAGAGCAGGCTCAGCAGGCAGCAGTGGAACGAAATGTAAAACAAAGCGGCCATCTTTGCAGGGCCTCAGGATAGGTAGACAAAAACACAATATGCCGGCATTCCGGGAGAACCAAGTGGGGGATGTGCATGATGGTAGTACTGCACAGCATTGCAGACAAAGAGAGACGGATTCCATTTGAACGGCTTCGCATTCAGGTCTTTTTTCTTTTTTACATGCACGGAGGTGCGCATCATTGGAGTGCCGGCAAGCCGTACCTCAGGAGGCGCTGTGAGATTGTAGGCAGCCAGGATGTGGGGCTTTTTCAGCGCTGACCTCAGGTACATCTATCCAGGTTGGAAGAAAGGAAGAAAGAACTCACCCGGGCCTTGTTGCGGCCCTTTGTTAGAACAGGCTGGCTCCCGCATCCTGGTTGCCTGGATTGGCTAAAGAAGGACCAAACTAGCCAGTGGGAGGCAGAGCAGGCTCAGCAGTGGAACGAAATGCAAAACGAAGCAGCCATCTTTGCAGGGCCTCAGGATAAGTAGGCAAAAACACAATATGCCGGCATTCCGGGAGAACCCGGGGGTGGGGATGCGCATGATGGTCGTTCTGCCCAGCATTGCTGACAAATAGAGACGCATTCCATTTAGACAGCTTTGCAATCAGATCTTTTTTCTATTTTACATGCACAGAGGTGCGCATCATTGGAGTGCCGGTAAATGCTTACCGTACCTCAGGAGGCGCTGTGAGATTGAAGGCAGCCAGGATGTTGGGCTGTTTCAGATGGTTTGACACTCTCCTCCCTGCGGGCTACAAGATCCTCTCTGAACCCAGAACCAACCGCCCTTGAGGTGGAGTAGCCCTGATCTTTCCAGAGGAGGTCCCGGCCTCTGTCGTCCCTATGCAGGCCTACTCTTACTTTGAATGCCTGGTCTGCAGACTCTCTATTTCTCCTGGCCTCTCTCTAACTGTGGCCACCATCTACAGGCCAACTAGCTAGGTCAACCTCTTCCTCTCTGAATTGGCCTCTCCTCTTCTCTCCTTGCGTCTACTTCTCAACTTCTCCTCATCAAAGATCTCAACATCCACCTGGATGCTTCTAATCCCTCCTCTACGTTTTTCTGCAACCTCTGTGACACTCTGATATGATATGGCATTTATAACGCACCTATAAAAAAAGTGTTTCAAGGCGCGACAAGGCAAGGGAGGGGGAAAAGAGGGAAGACAGAGATAGCGATCTTACTAGGCCAGGTGACATTGAGATCACGCAAGTGCAGGGGAGGGGCAAGGGGAAAATTGAGGGGGGCAAGAGGGGGTGCAGTGCAGTGCATAGGGTAAACAGTAAAATAGTAAGACACTCAAATAATAAAAAGTGCGGCCAGCTGGTGGCAAGTGCAAGGGTAAGTGCAGACATCAAGTGTCAAGTGCTGGTAGGGGGCTGTAGGGATACAGAACAGTCCCTGAGTGCAGGGCTTGCCAGGGGGGCAGTGCAGGTGTGCATCTGACGGGGTGGGGACCTGGGCTCAGGATCAGAGGGTAGCCGTACACATTGTGTATAGGCGCTATACAAATAATCTAACATATCATATCACAGCCAGGTAACCAGTGCAGTTTCAGGTTCAGCCAGGAGATCAGCAGGGGAGAGGAGGAGAGAAAGCAGAAGCAATGAGGAAGGTCTTCAGGTGCTTACCACAACCGGAGATGGTTCTCCTCAAGTTTCAGAGACGAAGGGAGGCTGTTCCAGAGGGAGGCCCCAGCAGAAGAAAGAGATCAACCACCAACTTGTTGCTTGGAGAAGCGACTGACCCTGAGGGAGTTGGAGCCGGATGAGCGAAGAGGTCGAGAAGGAAGATATTTAGAAAGAGAGAGTTGAAGGTATTGAAGCACCAGAAGGCCTTGTGGACAATGCACAGGGTTTTGAACTTAATCCTCGCCGCCACTGGGAGCCAGTGCAGAGATTTCAGTCCTGGAGAGATATGATCCCTGGGCTTGAGGCAAAGGACAAGTCTCGCAGTCCTGTTTTGGATGAGTTGCAGAGGGTGGAGAGTAGAGGCAGGCAGATTTAGAAAGAGGCTGTTGCAGTAGTCCAGCCTAGAGAGAACCAGAGCTCTGGAGAAAGTGAGCTTCTGGGGGAAGGAGAGGAAAGGAAGAATACCTCTGAAAAGGTGCAGCTGGTAGTGTGACTTCTTAGAGACGTCAGAGATGTGAGGAGAGACTGAGAGTGTGGAGTTGAAGATGACCCCAAGGTTTTTAGCCTCACAGGTAGGAGCACGGAGAGGGCCAAGAGAGGCCAGCCAGATAGTGACAGGAAAGAGAGTTTTGGGCCTTCCAATGAGTCCTTCTATGAGCTGTCTGAGATCAAATTGGGCCAACGGTCTCTAAAATCGCAGGCAGAATGGAAGCTGACATCCCTTTCGCGTTCAATCCTCACTGCGCAAGAAGATACCCTGTATTTTGACATCAAGGCCCACTTTCGACCAAAACAATCAAAATTGCTGACAAATCTGGAAGAAAGGGTCATGGAAGGAATGAGTACAGCTGGAACCAATATAGAAACATTAATCCATAATCCACTGAAGGCAAAAAAGGTTCTGGAGGAGCGGGATTGGATGAATATGATCGACAATATGCGTTCCCTTTTACCTGGAAACCTCTTTCTGAAAGTGGATAAAAAACAAGGGGTAATTGCAAGATATCTGATAAAGTTCCCTAATTGGAGGATTAGGATTCATTTTCTCAGAATCCGATTGAACATAGCACTCACAGGTGAGGTCCTGTCAACAAGGGGGAAAGAGGAGGAAGCCAATCCTTTATGCAATGTGTGCAAATCCCACAGAAACAATCCTTAAAACACTTTCTGCTGGAGTGCGAGGGAACTTGACCTGCAAGACTTCACCTCTTTGCCAGATTTGGCGTAGGGGGGGATGGCTGTGTAGAGTAACTTTTCTGGGACCGCTTGATCGCTGGACATTGGAATGACCTGACAATTGCGGTAGTACAAGTCCTATAAAGGTATAACATCGTGACTTCTAAAAAGATGCCATAAGAGGACATCGGAGACTCTTTGCTTCTACTCAATTGAGATCATGTTTAGTTGCGAAATATCTCTTTGTTTGGTTATTGTCTCTAATTCTAAGTGATTTTACATCAACCCGTTTAATGGATAGCTGTTCTTCTTCTCCTTCTCTCCCTTTTGTCTGTTTGTTTTAAATTTTTCACTCATATTTTTTTATTTTTAATTGAATGAAGGGTGTTTTTTTAGTTTAAAAGGCGAAAGTGAAATTCCTTTTTTTAATTTTCTTTTTCTTTCTCCTGATGTTGGTTGGTTTTATTGAATGATTTGTAATAGAAGTAATAAGTATTTTGTAAAATGTTTTTTCTATAACCAAATACAAATAAAAGAAAAAGATAGTGACAGGAAAGGAGGGAGCAGGTGTGCCAATGAGGAGACTCTCGGTCTTACTGGCATTAAGGCAGAGATCATTGGCGGCACACCACCCCTGGATAGCAGACAGTCATAGATGAGAGAAGGAGAAGATGTGGTGGAAGGGTGCCTGAAAATGAATTGAGTGTCATCCGCATAGCACTAAAAGTCGGGACAGAGAGCAGCAATGCGGTGGGCAAGAAGTGCCAGGTATTGTTTGGACAGCCAGGGAGAGAGGTTAGACCCCTGGGGAACACCACAGGTAGATATAAAGATAGAGGAGAGGAAGGACCCAAGTTGGACCTGGAAGGGTCGATCGCAGAGGAAAGAAGTCAGCCAAGCCAGGGCCTGACTGGTTATACCCAGGTTATCACGGAGACGGTTGAGCAGGATGGCATGGTTGACCATGTCAAAGGCAGAAGAGAGATCAAGTAAGATGAGGACACAAGGGACCTTGGAATCAAGGTTGGAGAGCAGGTCTTCACAGATGTTTAGTGGAGCAGTTTCTGTGCTTCTGACAGCTCTTAAGCCAGACTGATGGTCTCTCTCTTTCAATTCTGCCTTCTGGCCCGACACACTCTGCTGGACCTACTTTGGATGTTCCCATCACCTCAGACATCCCCCTCTCTAACGCTCCAACCACTCCTCCCTCTTGGACTGACCACTTTCTACTCTCTTCTCATCTGAAACTCTATATACCTCAGGCAATGCCCCTTCCCCCCCAGCAATTCCATCTACCTTCTCGTCATTTCGGCCCATGAAGCATGTGTCAGTGGATGCCTTTCTTTGCCACTACTTTCTCTGCTCCACCAACTCCTGCAGCTGACTCACACCCTGACACAGCCCTTTCTAACCTGCATCTTTGTATTTCCAACACCCTGGACATCCTTGCCCCTGTCATGAGAATCCGGCTGAAGCCAACCTCCAAATGTAACTTTTGGTATAATTCCAACCTTGTCATCTTGAAACACAAGTGCAGGGTGGCTGAGAGGAAGTGGTGGGCTTCAGGCGCATCCTCTGACAAATTGGCCCACCGCCTTCTCCAAAGGCAATACAGACTCTCGGTCCTGTCCAAGAAGAGAGCACACATTCAAGCCCGTGTGTCTGTGGACTCTAACAACACGACTGACCTCTTTAAAATCTGCAAGGAACTGGACAATCTTGTTGGAGTCTCTACCTCTCATGTTCCCTCTCAGGCCTTCTGTATGGCTCTGGCCTCCCACTTCTCTGCTAAAACTAAGGCCATCCTGTCCTCTGTCTCCTCTTCCTCTCCATCTTCCTCTCTCAGCCCCCCTTTGGTCATCTCTCCCTCTCCTCCTCCTTTCTCCTCTTTCTCGCTGACAACACCTGACGAGGTTTCTAGACAGGTCTGATCATATGAAAATGTTGTCCAAACACGTGCTCCTCCAGAAACATCAAGGACCACATTGACACCCTCGCTCCAGCCTTGGGCAATTTCTGTAATCACTTTCCCCTCTCCCCTTATGCACTCTCTTGTGCACCCCCTCCTCAAGAAGCCGCCTGCCGATACTACCGGAGAGTGACAAATCTTACTCTCGTATGGAGCCTCCCTTACGTCCAATTCGAATACCAAGGTCCCAGTGGGAAAAGGTAGCACTGGTCCTTATCGAGCCTCTGTCTGGGAATGGTCTGAGGGGAGAGGTTTTTTTGTCATTATGGACTACCATTCAAAGTGGCCATGTGTAGAGTGGTCTGATGATGCCACAGCAGTTTTTATTTTACGTTTTTTGGGAAAAAGTATTTAATGATGAGGGGTCCCCCTTTGCATTATTATTAATGGCTATTGGGGTTCGGTTCAAGTCTGACCTTGCAATGAAATGCTGGTGTCCACCATGAAACCACAGCACTCTACTGCCCCAGGCATAATGGCATGGTAGAGAGATTTAATAAAAAGAATAAAGGGAACCTTCACACTTACCTTGATGTCTAATCTTGATTTGGAAGCAGTACTGAAGGACATGGTGTGGGCATATCGCACAACAACCCATGGGTCACACCATTTGCGACTCTGATGGGTAGGAAGCTGGTGTGTGAGTTGGCCCCAGAGTGGTCGGGAATGTAAGGTCTGGTGCGTGTGTGTGGACAGGCGTGCTCTCATTCAGAGAGAGGAGCAGTGTCAAGACAGATATGAAAAATTGTTTCTGGAACCTAAGAGAGTATGTCTTTACAAACTTAGAGCTGGTGAGTGGGTCAAAAAAGAAATCCTAGGCTGCAGGGGGAAGGTAGAACCCCTATATCCCCACTAAAAAGAAAGTGGTGAGAATGTGGAAAGTTAGAGAATGAGTTGGTCTCAAACCGCCCCTGTGACATTGGGTGCGTTATTGTAGTGACCTAAGTAAGCGTGTTATGTTCTGTGAGCTGAGAAGCTGCATGGAATCATATGATGCATGTACAACCTGGTGTACTGGGGGTTCCAGGGATGACTGTTGGGCCACTTGGAGAGAGACAGAGGAACCTGAAGGCTGCTTACAGACTACTCTGCTACTTTCATGCTTTACCTGTAACTAAGAGACAATAAACAAGCATTCCTGTAATGCTAATCCTGGTCTGAAGTGGTTCCTGCTTCATCTATGACTTACCTTATGAACCAGGATACTTCTGTTATATCAACATTTGGTGAACATTTGGTTGGATACTCAACGGATACAGGGAGCGGTGCAGAGTGGCAAGTTGGTGCAGAGTGGGCCTCCTGTAAGTCGACGCATTATGTCACCTTTACAATGAAACTTTTCTTTGCATGCATCCTGTACTGCGTTTTGAACACCACACAGATCTCCTGGCTTTGTCACAGCTCTGCGGGATGTACGCCTGCCATATCATGACCACACCCATGGACCGTTAGGGCTGCATTCTACTCAAAATATGATATGGAACTACAATATTCGTTTAACTGTTTAAGTAAATGTTTATTTTACCTTATTTTGGTTTTTTGTACACAACAATGCCATTTCCTGTGATGTCATCAAGGCCAAAGGTCATCTGATGTTGCACCCTAAGATGTCATAATGGCCAAAGATCACGTGACATTACTTCAGGTGATGTTATTGGGTGTGCAATATCACTTCTGCTACCTGAAGCATTCTGCTGAATTGACATCCACACTGGCATGACAATGTATTTACACAGTTTTTGATTATTTTTATTTTCAAAATGTGTAAACTATGTTGCATCCACAATTAAGTTTGTGGTGACATATTAGTGCTTCTTTTCGTTTTTTTTAAATTTATTTTTAATTTGATGTTTCTGTTGAAAACATGTAACAAAACTTAACATGGAAGTTTTTTTAAATTCTTTATTTGAAAGGTGTCGTTGCAATAAAATGTGTGTCACACATCCTAAGTACATGTTTCCAAGATCTAGCAAATATGGAGATTTAAGAACCATAACTCTCACCACCCTTTGCTGTGTAAATTCCCCAGGTGCCCGCTACTGTCAGATGTCAGTGGTCCTAATTAAAAGACCCTTTTTCTACTGGGGGCGAATGTGAGGAGAAAGTGTGGTGGTGTGACTTTTGAACCCTTTTTCCACATTCCACACCGTCCAAATCCCCGGCAACATGTTAGCTGAATGCAGGAGTCCCACACCCGCATTGCAGCGAAGATTGACTTTCCGCCGGAGATGACATCATTACAATCCCTGCAAAATGCATTCACAACATGGAGCAATATATGTGCATTAAGTCTTCCTCTTTGCAGAAAAAAGGTGCCAGATTCTCAAAAAGGAGCTCAAATGCATGGAGGTAGAGAATGCAAAGAGTGACCTATGTTTTTATTTTTTTATTTGTATATGGTTTACATATGAAACCTTTACAAAGAAATACAACAATATACTTCACAAGAAAAGAGCTAAAACACAATCATCATTACATATTTAAACAAGAAAAAACGAAATACCTAAAATACATCCAACATTGCATGATTACAAGATAAAGTGCATTCATTACCCAAGCTCCACATAGTCTTAAAATAAGTGGCAACGAAAGAGTAAAAAAAAAATAATTCAGCCAAAGTTTTCCATAAGCTTCAGTCCATATATTAAAATGTACAATAGCAGTTAAAATCTTAGGTTTAAACTAGAATTCCATCTGCATCATAAGGAAAAAAAACCTAAAAAAAAAAACCTGAAGGCCTCTAATATAGTCCCCCGAATAGCAGCAATACTCAGCCTGCTACTGGTTGCTCACTTACTAAGATCTGAAATAGGGGGTACGAACCTCATTTCATCCCTCCAGCAACAGCAGCAATAAGTCAACAGTTAAAGACCTGTGTAGCCCGCAGGAATAGAGTTCACCATTGCTAAGGTGGGATCTATATCTAATTCTAAGGACTTAATAAAGCTGGCCACTGCCAGGCCCTCCACAGTATTTTCAATGGATATACATCTAGACCAGATATAGTTGACATCACCCATGATGCCCCATTTGGCAAATTTCTCAAGATATATCATCCCTTTTGTCCTTAATTCAGGGCAGGAAATCACAAGGTGTTTGCTAGTTTCTATTTCCTCTATTTTATGACAAAATTGGCAGAGGGCTTTCTTGACATCCACCAGCTTCCTTCTCCTCATCACCTCTCTTGTTGGAAGAATATTCCATCTCAATCTTAACAGGAGAGATGGGTAATATCGGTTGGGGAACTGTGTCATAAGAAAGGAGATCAGGCCCCTTTTTTTATGTTCAAATTTTAAGTCCGAAAGAGAGGGGTACGAATGGAATTTGTCTATCGTATTAATCCAGTCCCTTTCATACAGGAATTTTTTCACTCTCTCTGGATTAGTGACCAGCGTCTCCCTGTCTATATCTAATTGACCTAAGTCTGATAACGGATGTCACTAAATGAGGTCAAATATTTGTTGTACATGGAGTCTCCCAATTTAGGCACCATCTTGCCCAGATCTTCATATATGGATTTCACGGATGGGATCTTATACACTACGAAATAGGGCCAACATTTGCCATTGAGACCTCACTTTCAGAGTTAATAATCCCAGTTGGTAGTGGACAGCCGCCAAAGGGATATTATTAGGTAGTTTTCAAATTTTACTCCAAATCATACCTTCAAGTATTTCCCAGAAATTCTGCAGTTGAAAGTAGTGCATTTCCATCCCATATAATCATTTATTTTGGGACTATTTTCCCCTCATAAAAAGACACTGCAGGTTTCACTGAAAATCGGCCAAATTTACGATCCAAGTACAGCAGTTGGGTTAGCAACGGTAAAGCCTTCTGTTTCAGAAAGTTATAAAGCCCAGATCTCGACGGCTGTGACATTATCTGGAAACCCAAATAAAAGATCATGGTTGTAATCTCAATGGGTAGGCACCCCCAGGGTCCAACCCAACATTTTCCTCCTCTTCCCTTCCAATGCAACCAGGATTCGGTATTTATTGTTGCAAATTCTGTGAATTTATTGATTAGCCACTGCAGGCCCACCCTAGTGCAGTCCAGCAGGAGGAAATCATCGGCATACGCCTGCCTCAATATCCTAAGGTCCCCCAACTTTTCGGTTACAAGACCCACTCCCTCCATAAACTCACCGACGTCTGACACGTAAAGGTTGAAGAGACAGGGAGGCAGCAAGCATCCCTGTCTCAATCCTACAAGGGTTTCAATCCATCGAGAGAGATTTCCTTCTACATTTAGACGCAATAGGATTCCTGAGTTCTCGTACATAGCCATTGTCAGTTGCAGCAATCCTTCGAGAATTCCCCATTTTGCAAGTTTAGCCCAAAGACGTGACCGAATAATGCTGTCAAAGGCTGTTGTTAAATCAATGGAGGCCACATAAAGCTTGCCTTCAAATTTCGCCCAGGCTGAATCTTGTAGGGCTCTTTTTATCAGTCCATTTAGATTTGTTGAGTGCCCTACTCTAAAGCCGGTCTGGGGTATGTTTAATATATGAGAACTAGTCGTCCATTTGTGAACATGCAATAGCAGAAATGACGCAAACAATTTACAGTCTGCATCTATTAATGATATCAGTCTGTAATTTCTTGCTTGGTTGCATTCACCCCGCTTAAAAATAGGAACTACATAGGCCGTTTGCCAATTGGAAGGTACAATTCCACTTTTTATAATGCTCCCAAACAGCATTGTGAGGATCTGGGCCCGCGTGGCAGGATTGGCCTTTAGTACATTGTTAGTCAATCCGTTAGGGCCTGCCGCACATGATGTCTTACGATTGGTTAATTAATTCCACTACTTCAGCATACTCAATATCTGGGCCCCATAAAGGTCAGAAAAAAAAGAGACCCATTGTTCCTCCGAAACCCCATTCAACTGCCCCACCATGACCGGAATGTCTTGTTGATTAATTAGGTCCCAGAATGCACTCAGGTCTCCCTTGACCAATATACCAAGCATCTTCTGTGCGTCATTTTGCATCATTACTGCTTTCCTTGAACAGCAGTAATTCTTATATTTCTGCTTGATACTTTTGGTTCTACTAGTTTTCTCTGATTGATCGCAGTCAGAATTGCGTATCAATCAAACAGTCCAGAGCATTAGGGATTTTTCCCTAGCAACATTCCAGTCATAGGCATGTCTATGTTTTTCGGTGTCCCTCCGAATCTTAATTTACGCGAAGCCCTACTGAATAAGTCGTTCAAAAAAGAGTCAAATTCGGGAGTAATAAAGACCTCTAGTTTCCATACGTAGATCCTAGTATTCATAGTTTCCATCAGTTCAGCATTTAAGACTTCAATGTTACTAGGGGTCCATCTAATTCCTTTGCCTTGTCCCAAAGTTTTAAGGTTGGTCGCACCCCCTTTATAGGTCCTATTCACGAGAAGGGAGGATTCTACTTTGAGTGTGCTATGATCACTCCATATATTTGAGGTAATAATAACAGGTTTTGCCAGTCCTTCGTCTACAAATATATATTCTATGGTTGAGGAACTGATACCCATCTGCCAGGTAGGTGGAACTGGGATAACAGGGTCTAATTCTCCATTTGGACATACCAACTCCAACGATTCAAGGGGGACATTACAAAGTTTTCCCCACTGGGATTTCTGGCCCTTCTCAGATCCACTCAGAATCACGTCCCCGAATCTAAAAGATCCTCATCAAAGGGGATTTGGCATTCTGAGTTAAAATTGCCGGCAACAATCAATTTCCCATGTGGCACAGAACATTGCCAATCCTGAACTAATGAGACAATTGTATCCACGAATATGCTTAAAACAGCAATCCCCGGATGCCAGTATATATTGATCAAGAGAATGTACGCCCCCTATGGAGGATACTTTAACTGCTAATATCCCTAGCGGGAGAGTTGTGTATGCAGCAGCCATTAGACCCAAAGTAGTCTTAAGTGCAATAATTAAACCAGCCGACGGTCTACCCCCATTTCTCTGCTTATCCAGTTGTGAAAATACCTCAAAGCCATCGACAGATGGATTCGACAGCAGCCATGTCTCCTGTAGGAAAATACAATTGTTTTCTTTCAACATTGAGACAGTATCCAAATTTGTGAAGAGTTGTATGTTTCCTCCCGTATTCCATGAGATAAACTTGAGGTTAACTGTATCGACTGGCAAAACAGTTAAATTGAGACTCCCCGTAGCGTCATCATTTCCATAGGGCTGATGTAATTTGGGCCCAATTTTGAATCCCTCTATATTGTCCTCTTGGGCCCTGCCTCCCTCGTTCCATTCTATTCCCTTCCGGGTGAAAGACCAGCTTTAACTTCTTCTTATAATTAAAACCCTTGTGCCCACCAATGAGCTTATGTTCATCCTTTAAAGGCTTTAATTCAAAACCCAGCCCACTCAGGGACTCTTTTTCTCCCATCACTAAGTTTAATACCACCCGAGAGTTGAACAAAATATTATTCCTATCCCATCGATCCCTCTCCGGGAATTTTATCTCATCCAAATCACGTGTGGATAGGAGAGCAAGCTTAGGAATCTCAGAGAACATTTTTAGAATGTTTCCCCGATTAAGAGACAATGGAATACTTTGCCCCCATAAACTTCTTATTTGTAGTACCTTTGATTGTTCCTCATGGCCATACGATTTCGCTGAGTAACCCTCAACATTCTCCTGTGATTCGTACATTGCTAGGTCTTGTAGATCTGTCCCCCTTTCCCCCCTAAGAAGACTCCCTGTCCCTGGGTTCCTTGGGCCTAAAGGTCTTCTTTCCACAAAACTGTTTCGATTAATAAGGTCTTCCTTGACCCCTGATTTCCCAACAAAGTTAGGGGCATATAGTTCACCCAGAAACTTAGGTTGCAGGTTAGAGTCTACAGGCACCGGAACCGTCTGTCTGGGGATCCCCTCAGCAAGCTGGCTTGTATGAGATTGGAGGTTTTCAAATAATCGCCTAGCTGCTACTAAGTTACCTTTGAGTATCCTATTCTCAAAGGTGACCTGCGCATTTCTTGGGGGTTGGTCAGCAGCACAAAAGATGTGCTGGCCAGCCCCCCGCATACATTAGATTCTGGAGCGCCCTCCTGACACTAATGTCTGACAGACTCCCATCACCCACTTGGGTGCTGGAAGCGCATTTCACAGTGATGGCCTCTTACGGGCATCAGTAGGAAGAGACTGAAGTAATCATGAAAGAAGGAATTGAGGGGATCAGTGGACCTGTAGATTATGAGGCAAGTGGGGGGCTGGGATCAATCATTTGGGTGGCTGTGTGCTCAAAGGAGAGTCAGATGTTAGAGGAAAAGCTGAGGGATTAAGCATGTTGACCATTAGGACTGAACCCATCACCTCACTGCGACCGCCAGGGAGAATGAAGGAAGGTAGCAGAGTCAGCGTGGAGGGCAGCGAGAATGCAGTGTTATGGTGGGAAACTGAGGGACAAATTAGAAGCAAAGTAGGCAATGACAATCACTTTGTTTATTATGGAGGCTGCAGTTCCAGATCCCTGCCCCACTCAAGATGTCCCCGGATTCACTCAATGCATAGAAGCAAGGAAATCCAGGTGGAACCTATGTTCTCATGTCTTTCGCTGCGTGCATGGGGGAATCCTGACTCATCCCTGCTGTGTTCAAAGGCTGATCAGCCTCATCGTGAGTACAACCACAAATGAGCCGATGAGCTATCAATCGCAGCCTTACAATTACTCAGGGCCATTCAGAATAAGCGAAAAAAGGTGTGTATTTTCTGTAGTTTGAGGCAAACATGAAAAGTGTTGGCAGCTTTTGAATGGAAGCTATCTTTGTCCATTAGCACCCATCAGCCTACATTGAAAGCTGATTCTGGGAGGTGCCACATTACCAGGTTTACCCCCCTTAGTTCACCAAACATTAATAGAGATGCCAAGTGCTCTACAGATTCAAAGCAAGATGCATTGGCAACAGGTCTCCTCCTGCGGAACTGATCTATAACTTGGGTGATTTGTTCCTCTAAGCTTGTAACGTGGCTTGTCTCTCCGTCGATGCTCATGATAAATCAGTGGTTGCTGGTCCGTGTCTCTCATGATTAAAGGACTCTGGTCACAGAGCCCCAGGCGGCAAGCCTCGCAGTGCATGCTATCATGGGGCCCTTCCGTTCTCCCACTAGTGAGGAAGGCAGGCACCGGTCTATCGGACACATCCTCTCTGTAGCATACCTTGCGTATTCTTGTGACCAACCGCTCCAGGGTCACATCTATGTTCTCAATGAGGAACTGAGGCTCCTCCAGTCTAGCCCCTTGACACTTCTGGCATTCCTGCTTGAAGATCCTCATAGTCACCCGGCCCTCTTGGGCTCGTCCGCTGGCTTGCTTGATGTGGAATATTATACGCACTTTCGATGACTCCCACCTGCGGCCGCAGACTGAGCACCGGAAGCTAGAGAGAGAGACAATTCAAAAACTGTCACCATGAGAAATAGGCTCTATAAGGCATTTAATCGACAGTGAAAATAGGCAGACACTAACATACAGTAAGGCCTTTTGGGTGAATCTGTAGCATAAACTGTATCACGCTAATAGTGAATCTAATTAGTGGAGTAATACTGTGTCATTCTAAGAGTCAATCAGAAATCAGTGGATTAACACAGTAACAATGAGACGGTGAATCGGACCAATCAGTGGACTATCTTTACATCAGTGTGATAGCAAAGCAAACCAATCAGTGGACTAACAATGTTTCACTGTGATACTGAATCACTCCAAACAGTGGACTAAAATGGACCAATCAGCAGAGTAGCACTGTATCACGGTGATAGTGACTCTGACCAATCAGGGCAGTGACACTATATCATGTGGACAGTGAATGGGACCAGCCAGTTGAGTTACGATCTATAACTGTGATAGAGAATCAGACCACACTTTAAAATCATCATGAGATAATGACAAAATGAACAGTACAGGTGATATATGTTGCCCCTTGCGAATACAATTGGTTGAAACAGTGCGTCTGCAACACAGGCACAGTGGTGTTTGGGCTCCCAGGCTCTAACAGGCTGGCCATACCCAGAGTGCCAGAACAGAGAGTCTGAACCTGCAGACAGTCAAGTCCTCCATAAGAGCAGACGACCAAGCACCCATGTATGGGGGCAGTAATAGCTGTGTGTTCACATTAGAAGCATGATGAGAAATAGTGTGATTTAAATGTGCATTGAGAATTTTAGACAGTCATGCCTTTGAATGGACAGCAATGTTTTTCAATAGACTATGACTCAGCAGAGCTGGAAATTTCCTCAGCTCAGAACTCTGAAACCCCTCAGAGCCATCAAATCTCCTTGGCCCGGCCTTTGCCCTGTGTTTGCTTGTTGAACAGCTCAAATGGAACCCAGCTGAGCCATCATGTCTCCTCAGGCAGCACATTTGCCTTTTATTTGCTTGCTTGTCAGCTCAAATGGAAACCTCATGTTGTAAACCATCCCTTCTGCCAATTGTTGTTCTCCTGTTCGCAACATTGATCTGTTTTTCAGACTTCTTGGCACCTGGAAGAAGAGCGATATGCCCCGTCCTTGGACCTGATATTGCCCTTGAGGTGAACTTGGCAAATGTGAATTTTCGAATTCATTTTTTCACTTTTTTTATCGCAAACCATCGTGTGACTCTGTTACCCCTGTTCGATGCTACATCCTTGGAATTCCAGTCTCATTGCTTTCCACCAGCTCTCCAATCATATACTTATTGCAGACTCGAACCTCAACAATCAGCGACTTTTCCTAATCTGATTTCTGAATTTCTTTGAGTTGCTGATTTAGTTTGTGATCAATATGCATCCTCTATCTTGACCTCAAGGGGGTCAAATGCAGACAAAAAAGTGACGAAAAAAGTTCGATTTACTTGACTTTGTGTATTACTTACAGTGTTACTTGTAATATGTGATACTGATCTTTGTACCGTCCTACAAGAAAATGACGGGAGCTTATATGTATTTTGGTTTTGTATACACATTTGTTTGAATAATAGTTTTTCATTTATGGAAAATACTATGTACGCTTAATGTATGTCCA
This sequence comes from Ambystoma mexicanum, assembly GCF_040938575.1. Classification (NCBI taxonomy): domain Eukaryota; kingdom Metazoa; phylum Chordata; class Amphibia; order Caudata; family Ambystomatidae; genus Ambystoma; species Ambystoma mexicanum. The sequence continues at coordinate 55,493,007 of NC_090932.1, forward strand.
TGTACTGTTGTATGCGTTCACTGAAAAATTCAAAATGATTGATATATATAAAAGTTTTATTGTCAGCTAATCAATAAATGCTGAATAAAGCTCTTTTGAAAACAGTACGTGATAATCAGCAGATAGAGTGACATCTCTGGCCAGATTATTGAAAGTCCTGGAACCATAAAATTAGATACAAATCAGAGAAGACTTAGAGGAAATGGAGTAAGTCATTATGAATATATGTGGCGGGTCGCCTTAATGTCTCATAACCTACAAAGCCCTTAGTACTTCCACTTATCGGGCAGTCGCGCTAGTTACCCTACCTCAGATCTCCGGAGAGCTGCTCCAGCACCAACGCCTGAGACCAGAGGGAAGGAGAAGATCTGTGGCACTGGCACTATAGCTGCCCATCCTGTCAACTGGAGCCATTCATCCCCTGTAACTGTAATGAGAGGGGAGGTCGCCATATGTGCCCTTTGCTGCACCTGGGTGGCTGCAGTGGCCAAGGACAAGAGGAGAAAGAAAGGGTCTCCCAATCGCTGGTAAGGACCCAATCGCTCTGCGGGAAGGACCTGCGAAAGATTCGCCCTCAAGCCTGCCCTACACCCCCTAAATTAACCCATGGCCAAACTTGCCCTAAATATCTCAGCCCTTGACCCGTTTTTTACCCTTAAAAATCCACCTAAACAAAAATTAACCATTTACCCCCCAAAAACATGCATTTGATGCAAATTCTTTAGCTGTAAAAAATTTGTTGTGAAAGCATTCGATGGTATGGCTTTCGGTGCAATGGCCAGATACCCTTAATTCCTGTTGGTTCTTCATTGCCCATTGTACTACCTTTTGTACATTAAGGACCCCAGTTCCCCAGTTCGTGTATGCCCCTTCTCCAGGCATCCCCATTCACAAGGTTTACAAAGTACCTATCCCATCCATGGGGTCGCTTCAAATTCAGGAACATTCATGTGGTTATCCCTTTTTCACGGATGCTCTTGCAAATGAGAACCATGGTTGGTCCAAACCCTCAACCAGTGAGGGCCCTCAAGTGATCTGCACCCTTTACATGCATTTCTCTTACACATGCATCAGCATAGCTTCCACCGTGAGACTATCATTTAGCAAATAGCCCTGGGAGCTAGATGAATGGAGCTTGTAATACTAATAATGGACTGCTTCTTCACAGCCCTTTCCCCTGACAATGTGCTGTACTAATAGGGTGTTCCTGTTACCCAACGCAACAGTGCTACTTTTATCGACATTGGAAGCGTCAAAGATCCAGATGACATTGCAGGATTGAGAGCTGCCACTTGTAGGAAACACAATGATTTCTGTAATGGAGGGGCTGGAATCCCAGTCCTAAGCGGAACAGACAGGCCAGGAAATCCTGTTCCAAAAAACGAAAGAGCAAAACAAAAGGCGATGGCGAGAAGGTTTCATATTAATAATAACCTCTGGCGCAACGCTGGGCAACCCTCCAAACCATCGTTCTTTACCCTGCCAAGCCCTTACAGAAAGGGGAAAAACCATATGCATATTAGGCTTGGTCCCACCCCAAAAGGGGCAGTGCAGCCCGAGCTGCTAAGTCACACATCCCTTCTGCACGAGACCACAAGCATTCCCAAACATGCTTCGGCTTTGTTGGGCCTCATCAGTGAGGAGTAGCTTGGGTCTCTAGGCCCGGCAGGCACGGGACCCACGTCTGGGCATACACATCCCACTTGGGGTGACAAAGCAAAAACAAAGAGGTGATGGCTGCAAGGGTTTTGAATTATTATAACCTCTGGCAAAGCTCAAGGCAACCCTCCAAACCATTGTTCTTTAGCCTGCCAAGCCATTACATGGGGCAGTCCAGCCTGATTCGCATATGGTCTGGAGGGATGCCCAGAGCAATGCCAGAGGTTAGGATTAATTCAAAACCTTTCAGCCATTACCCCTTTTGTAATTGACACAGGACTGTTTTATTAACAATCAGCATAAAACAGGGACAGCAGTGAACATAAAAAGTCTGCACGCTCTCAAAGATTGTCATGTCAAACAGCTTATAACCACAAAATACAGCATAATTGAAATTGCATTTACAAAAACCTGTGGGAAGGTGAGATTGGTTAAGGGATTTGCCAACGTATAGAAAATATACTGGTCAGGGTTTTCATTGGCTATAGAACTCTGGTGGCTCCACCTCTGACCACCCCTAAAGTGATCCAGCAAGAAATACATCATTGTTATAATAATTAATTGTCTACTGCAACAGTTGTAAGACAGCATTTTTGGTGAGCATGATTGGTTGGCACGGGCTTCACCAACCGTGGACATTTGGCAGGTCATCGGCACATGAGCAAGAAATAGTGGTGGGGGAGAGACAACAAGGAGCCACTTCTTCCAATGAACTGAGATACCATCCCTGATTCTGATAACTTTTAGGGAGTCGAGGCAGGTGCATACCAGTGTTTGGGGCTCATGAATGGACACTGTTCTTGAGTTATAGGTCACCTGTGAGGAAACTACGTTTTAGATTATTCTGGTCAGGTATTACCATGAATTTAGCTCTTATTAATATAGGTGCTATTCCTCTCCTCGGTCTTCAGAGACTTGGTCAAGCTACTCTTCATGCACTTTTAAGCTTTTAATTCGCTGGCACCTGGCATTTGACAGTTGTTTGTTCTTTCACTTAATCGAAGAGAAATATGTGTTGCACTTGGGATTTATCTTGTGTTCTACTTCATAGCTAGCTGACCCTCCCTTTCCTGCAAGAACTTTGGAAGGGGGCCGCGTAGCCCCTCTCCGTTCTGTGCCGGTCTGTTTTTCAGGTAATTCAGCAAACCAGATTTCTCAACAGCTTCAAGGCATCCTTGGCATCTCATTCACTCTAACGTGGCTGTGCCATCCATTTTCTCCAAAATGGCCACTCGTTAATGCTGTACTTCTACGTTAAGCAAGCTTTATATGTATTCTCATGTGTCTTACGTTTCAGCAAATACATTCATTATGATATGTTTCTAGTGTCTATTGCACGCAGGTAACATTCTTCATGTCTAAAAGTGAGTTTGTCCTAGTGTCTGTGTATCTTCCTGATGAGCGCATATCTGTTCATGTCTCGTGCATCTACATGTGTCAGTTTGGCAATGAGGTCACTTGCTATTGTAATCTTCAGTAACAACATGTTCATTTCTTCCAGGGTTTGCAAATTCATCTCTTCTTTGATTGTTCCAGAATAAGGTCGCTAGGGTTGCCTTAGTGAATAGCGTCTCTCGTGCTTGCGATATTTAGGCGGGGAAGGGGCTACCGCCATGAATGACGGACTCCTCTCATCTGTACGATATGGAGGCAGGGGCGAGCAGCCTCGATGAATGACGTATACCTCTGCCTCTTGACATTTCACTAGTGGAAATCATTTGACATGTTGGACTGTCTAGCAGACAGCTCCGTCAAAGGTCTCCAGTTGGGGCATAAAGTCTTGTATGGGACAGGTATACCACCACCCATTGTGCATGATCCACCAACTCATAAATCATGTATGCTGGGGATTGCCAATATCTTAACTCAATGCAAAATGTATTATTGATGAACGTTGCATTAGCGTTCTATCACACGGCTGTCTGTGACCAAGAATTACACACAAACACCAGGTGTTCGAGTTCAAAACATTTCATCCTGGGAATAGTTAAAAAGAAGCCAACTTAAAGTAAGAATTGAATATTTCCAGACAAAATGGTTAGGATGGTCCTTTTCCTTAGTTACGGGCCCTTCTCCATACCTGGGAGATCCCGCACAATGTCTTCCCCATATACCCCATGACTCTACCATTTCTCTAACCGTTCTTCTGATTCCTGTCTAGTTGTGGGCTTTCAACAGCCCTGTACTTCAAGAGTCACTGGGCTAGTAGTCTTGCCAGCGGAGGCATCAGTGGGAGTAGCTGGTAGGGAGAGCTGGATAGGTGTACCTTAACCAGGGAGCCTCCTGTTCCCCCCCTGGCCAGTCTCATCTTATAGTAACCCTCCTTGCCCACTCTCATTCTTCCTTCGACAACTTTGTCCTGCCTAGTGCAGACCTGATGCACTAGAACCTTCCTTTCCTCCTTCTCCTCAGTCTTGTCTTCACCACCTGATGTTCCCACCACCTCTCTTGTATCACCTTCACTTACATGTTACCTAGCATTTCCCCTCTCTAGACACCATTATCTCCTCCTGCCTTCACCTCCAGATGTTGTACCCTCCAACCTACCCCTTGGCATTAGCACTCCCTAGCTACTACCTCCTACTCCCGGTGCTACCACCTGCACCTCCTCTGTACTACCTTTGACATGTGATATTTACACCTCCACCAACTGTGTAACACTTTTGCTGCCAGATATGAACACCTTGTGATGTCCCCTTAGTCAGAGCATCTCACACTATCGCCTTCTCCTCCTGATGTTGCCACTTCCCCCTGCATACTTGATTTGACCACCTCCTCCTTCCATCTCTTAGCTCTCAGCAGCTCCTCCTACTCTCCACTGCTGTCACCTCTCCAAGCTCCTCTGTCTCCACTTTCTCCAACTCTCTCCAGTCTTCAGCCCCTGCTAAATCTGAACCTCCTGATCATCCGGCCCACAATCACTGAGAAAGCAGTATCATTTTTATGGTGCTCTCTCTGGGTGGCGCTTTTGTAGAGTGGCTGAATCGGGGTGTGGTAATGGGGACTGGGTTGGGAGTGGGTGTTGTTTCTGGGTGTGTCTAGCTGCACTTTGGGCCTAGGGGCCTGGACCCGGCCTTTATCTGGCCTCTGTACCATCTTGGATGGCACTTTCCCTCTTTAGGACGGCCTGTGCAGGGACCGGGTAGCCTGTTCTCTCAGCTTGGGCATTGAATGGTGTGAGAAACTTCATAAGTTGATTGACCTCTCTGAATGTCTGCATAATGTTGTCCCGTGGTGTATTTACAACAAAGTCTGTCAGAAGACAATGAATTGTACCTTTTGTATGGTTAAATTTGAAGCAAGGTAACAGCGAGCAGGCAACATGGTTTCAAGCACATTGTTTTGAGCCTGCTCATGGAGAAACGCACAAAGACGCATAAACTTGCAGCATTGTATCAGGTGTGGATTTCTGGAGCTCCTGGAGTGGTGTCTCTCTGGGGCTCTGCAGTGCCTTCTCTGTCACTGTGTGCTGAACTGTAATGTTATCAGAACAAACGCTGCTAACTCCAGGAGAAAGAAATGTACTTGGGCTGAAGAGAAGCCTCTGTTTTCCCTAGCTGGGACTTTGGGTCTGCCCAGAGAGAGCTTCAGGCTCTCTCTGTTGGGGAGAGACCTAATTATTGCCACTACCTTGGGTTGGGGTGGTGGGGCCTGGGACGTGTAACAGCTACTCCGACTGTCCTGTATGGGCAACTGGAGTTTCGAGAAGGGTCAAGGCCCCCTGGATTGTCCTGCACTGAAATAATGTAACTGTCCTGTGCTCTGTGATGGGGACCAAGTATGGATGAACAGCCGATCCTCCCAATACCACCCCGGGCCCAAGATCCACTGGCTCGGGGTGGTACCAGGCACCACAAGTCCTCCCACTAACAGTCCCAAGAACGAAGAAGGGGACTTGATCACAATCCTTTTAAAATTCTCACGCATTGCAGAGGCTAAGTAAAAGCTATAGTAAATAAATAAAGTACATTTAAAGCATTCTGCTGATGACTCCCAAACAACATGCTAGTGACCTCTGGCCCATGTCTTTGTTCAGTTGAAAACCCTGCACATTTCAAGCAGTATTGCCTAATTTTCAGTATTTTCCAGAGTGACCGTTATTTTTTGCTATGGTCAATTGCACTATTTGGAAAATCAGCAAAGGTCCATGTGTATTTCCTTAAGGAAAATGATATCATTGCAGAAAAAACACTGCAGAAGCCTGTCTAAAATGTTCATAAATCTAAGGCATTTAGATACTCGAGTTATATCAGTGGTCAAAGGTTGAATCTTCAAACTCCAACAGGGTCGACTCATCTGTCATTCGTCAAAGGTCAAAGAATTAAGTGGCATCAAATTGGTTAATAGTAACACCTATTAATTACAGCACCACAAAATGTCAAACTCCAAGCTTACAGGTGTGACTCAATGCCATTTGCGGGAGTAGATGATCCCAGGTTGTTTTTATTTTTGTCACCTACAATGATACTGATAATTCTGCCTCCGATTGTGAGCTCTGATAATCAGGCTCACTTTCATAAATGCTCCATGCTGAAAAACATAGTTATATCACTCTTCTTTACAAAAAAGTCAAATAGGTTGTCAGTCACTGTTTGGGAAGGAACAATATTGGTAGCCGCACTGGCCGGATGGCTAAATTCCTTAACAATCAGAAACATCTCTTCAGAGGAAATATTGGACATATCCATAGTGTTGCCAAAATATGTTTTCTTGGCCTTCAGGATGGCATTTTTATAACGTTGTTCCTGACACTTCAATATAGATTTTGCCCCAGGCAAGTAGCATGTCCTCCATTTTCTTTACAGATTTTTTGTTCGAAGGGCAGGGCATTTATTTCAGGAGTAAACCACTTCTACCTAATTTGGTCAGATTTCTTGTGGTTGGTCCATGGCAACCGGGCAACTTCAATGATGTGCAATTTTGAGGAAGAAGGGAAAATCTGATCAAGGGTGAGGCCGGGCTGCTGGGTAGGGAAGATAACACATTCTCAGAAGCCCTAAGTCGTTAAGGATAAACATACGTTAGAATGGATCACAGTCTTGAAAATATCAGACCCGGAAGTTAAATTACCTAATATGATATGGTCCGATTTTCCGAGGGCTAAATTCAGCCTGCCGGTGCACTCATCCTGCAAGACAACCACTTAAGCATAGGCCTGAAAGAACATGTTTCTGTTATCGGTGATATTGTGGACATAAAGAAAGGGCCAACTAAATTAGCTTGAATAGTACATGAGAAAAGCTAGTAGGGTGCTTTACAGCAAAATGTAACACACCTCATTCCTGAAGTGCTCGAGGCTTTAGTTACACCTCAACTTAGAAACTTTTTAGAGGACGCTTGTATTAGATCCGTTTCAATCTGGCTTCCGTCCCTCCATGAGCACTAGGTCAGTGCTTGTATAAGTTATTGATGATCTCACTAGGATGAGTAACCAGCGTGGAGCTGGTCTTTTGATTCTGTTGGACTTGTCTGCAGCTTTTGACACCATCGACCACTCCATTCTGTGTCATCGTTTGTGTGAGATCGAGATCTCAGGAACTGTGCTAAACTGGTTTAGGTCTTTTCTTGCTGACCGTACCCAGACACTTTCTCTTCCTCCATACAGGTCAGCGCCTGCGGCCCTTACTTGTGGGGTTTCACAAGGGTCGGCCATTTTCCCCATTCTTTTTAACTTCTATGTTCGTCCTTTGGCCAGTCTTATTCACTCTAATGGATGTCATTTTTACGCATATGCTGAGGAAATTCAGCTGATCTTGAGATTTGATCCACATCTGATAGAATCTGCTCTATGCTTCAGAGGAGGTTTAGCCGCTATAGGACAGTGGGTGAACAACAACTGGCTGAAGCTGAATGGGGTAAGACTGAAGTCTTGGTGATTGGTCCAGCAAATGTTCATTCCCTCTGGTCTTCAGATTGTTGGCCCCCAGTTCTGGACACACCCCCTGTTCCAGTGGAATGGGTAAACATATGGGAATTTAAACGTCTAGCTCTGTATAACCCGATCTTCAAGTTAGTGCTCATTGTAACGCAGGTTCCTTTAAATTAAAAATACTTAAACAGGTGGTACCTTTTATAGCACCCTCATTAAAGGGGCCTGTGGTGGCCTTGCAGTATTAGCAATTCTTGAGTACTGTAATGCTCGGCCTAAATACCATCTAAATATGCTTCAAATTCTCCAAAACTCAGCCGCTCGTCTAGTCGCTGGTTTATCTAGATTTTTACATATCTCTCTTGTATTACATCGACTTCATTGGCTTCCAGTGGAAAGCAGGATTACGTTTAAAGCCCTCTGCTTAACTCATAGCGACCTACATGAACACTGTGCTCTATATCATAGGGAGAAGATTATTCCATATAAGCAAGCTAGAGTTCTTTGCTTGTCTAACCTCAGCCTCCTTGTGGTCTCACCGGTCAAAAATGTCTCAGTGGGTGGCAGAGCCTTTTCAGTGGCGGCTCCACCCTCTGGAATACTTTCTCACCAACCCTGAGGCTGATGGAGGGTCATGCCAAATGTTGGGAAACTCTAAAGACCTATCTCTACCCCGTGTCATTTGTTTTTGAGCTTTTCCTTTGCTAATCCTCTCCGAAAGTTCCTCTTAATTTAGCGCCAGGACACCCTTGCTTTATAAATAATTGGTAAGCACACAAAAAAAAATAGGAACAGCATTAGGATATAATTACCAACAAGGTAGCTGGCCTGAGCATTGGCAGCTGAAAATAGGTATCAGAGGGCAATGCCAGAATATATTGCAAGACAGGCTGGATGGTTTTTCTTTGGACACTGCGGGCATGAAAATATGGTGCAAAATACTCTGGTGTATCAGTGGTGACGGGGCATTTTTGGGGGTTTTCATGTGTTCCCCTACAAAACGATTGGAAATTATGTTGATTTTCACACACACACATTTTTTCTGAAATTTGAGCAGTAAAATACACCATTGCAATCAATATGTTAATTTGAGGTAAATATTGACACCCGTCTGCTTGTAATATCCATCAGTCCGCAGAGCCAGAGATCCCAAAGAAAGCGCTGTAAGCCACAAATGGCGGACCACTCATCACAGGTCTTCTCTATGAAAGCTTCTGCACATTGAATCATTTAAAATGCCTGTGTCCCATCCGGAGCCCACTGCCCCTCATGCCACGAAAGGCTGCCTCCTCCACTAGCGCAGCCAAAAGCATCTTCTGGTTAGAGGTTAAAGTGAGCTGGAGCTAGCCAGGACAGAGCCCGGCCAGTTTCCAAAAACAGCTTGCGAAGCCAGAGATCTGCCGGGCTGGGGCCTCTGGTCGCTCTACTGCAGATATTTTCTGAATGTTATATTGTAATCTTCTCACGCCTCTAGTGCCTAAAATGTGAAGTGCATTTCTGAATGGTTCCATTTCAAATGTATTGGAAAGACTACATTTGAGTCAGGTGTCCGCAATGAGCACAAAGCAGCCCAAATTGAGGGCCCTGGGGGAGTAGATGGTATGGCCATTAATTTTACAGGCTCAGCACTTTTTCATTGTTCCGTTAGTCACAGCACGCAGTTAAGATTTGCGACCTGCAGGACAAAACAGGGCCCTCCTCGTCGTGATGGGGGATCAATGGCAAATCAGAGAGAAATCCCACCTGCTGTCAAAACAGCTCACCTGGTTTTCCGTTTCAGAAGAAGATTTTGCTTTTGTAACTTAAATCTATGTATTTTTTGAGAGAAGTTGGAATATTGTGTTATCAGACCCAAAAGTGCAAATTATTTTTTTAACCAACAACAATATAGGATCTTTAGAGTTGAACTAGTATTATATTTATTTCTCAAGATTCTGTTATTGTTTGCATTAAAATAAATAACCTGCACTGCTTGTATTGATAACGAGGTGTTCCAGCTTTCTTAAAAAATGCTAACTTCCAATGGACTCTTACGAAGTAAAATAATCTTCCTAAACTGAAAGCTAGCACTAGGGTTCTGTAAATGACTTCATATTTATGTGTTGTGTATTCACGTGTCGCCCCTCCACCCCCATCACACGGATATGTACAGTTTAGGTCAGGCTGCCTTTGGCTACAGCACCTGCCTCCACTTTTGGCAATGCCCCCACGGTTTCTCGCCTTGCTTAAAGCACAGCTTCCAATGGTAGCACTACCTACTTCCCTTGCTGTTATCTGGGGCATGAATAGAAAAGTGGTTGTGTTATTATTTAAAACGCAATTTGTTTATGTCAGAGCGGAGGAGGAAATGCAGACACGTTTCCTGGGTTGGAGGGGGCGACTGCCTGGGACACAGAGATAAATAGCTCAGGAAGGGGGCGCAGGAAGGGACCCACCCAGGCAGCTGTCTCTTAGCCCACCATGGGAGAAACAGTTTAGCATTCCTTTATTACAAAAGGAATGCATATTCCGAACTCAGACTCTGAAATGCTCTGGAGATACACACCCTGTGCCCCTTTCTCTTTGTGTTGAAAGGCTTTAAAGTGGGGGCAATTTATAAGTGATAGCTCATTTAACAAGCCATTGTTTTTACACAGTAAGCGCTGAACATTTCAGTGTTCAAAACTGAACATGGGGCATTTTTATTCTGAAGGCAGGCACAAAGCATCATTTATCTGACCAAATCTATGCATTCTTCCAAAAGAATTAACGTGCCACACAGAAAATGTTTAAAATGTTCTTTATCTTCATGTCTTTTTATTTGACACACCAAAACCTTTTTTTGTATATTACTTTTTAGTTACATAGGGCGCATGCCTAGGAAGGTTAACTATCATTTATTTGCATAAGTAGTCTAGTGGCTGCTCTGGGACATGGACTAAATGCATTCGCAAAGCATCTGCGCAGCATCAAAGTTCTTTTCATTTTCTTAACAAGGCAACCACGGCCTAGAATACACTAGATGGCACCTCAATGTGACTTGGCACCTTCATTAGTAAAGCAGGGTTCATTGTGTGTCACAATGCAGACAGTAGTCCATGACAAATCAGTGTTGTGATATGGGTGCAGCAATGAATTGTGCGCTGAACAAATCACCACCCTGTTGGTTAATGGCATCTGTGTGATGCTCCTCTAACAGCACATAGGCCTGTTTTTTGTTTGTTGTGTCCCATGTCCATACAATACACACAGGAACAATGTGTGTATATGGCTCTTACGAGTATACCATACGGTGCTCAGACTTAAACGCAAAGCAAAGAAGTTGCCTCAAATTGTACATCCAGTAGGAGAAACGCCTTTTCTACACTGCCAGACCATGATTTTCACTAGCTGCAGGCCAGCACTAATAAGAGATGCTAATGCCAGCTCTGCTAGATAAAGCACGGGCCTGCTCTTTTTTTGCAGAAATAACCCCTAAGGCCTGCACAATGGTGAGGAGGTAGTGACTGAGGAACTGTGGACCCATTACCATGCAATAGAAGGCTGTTTTGTTTAAAACGCTACACCAGCTTATTATTAGTCGGGCTAAAGTTTTGTAAGAGCTACAATCCTATACACAATGTGTATCTTTTCTATGCATTGTTTATTGGGCGTCTCTTGTAGGGTATCCTTTCCTGTCTATAGATATAATTCACTAAAGATGTTTCTGTATTGGGGCTGGGCATGCTCACACTGAGACCCAGCCCTTCCTCATCTAAAATTCTCCAGAAACGAGAAGCAAAAGAGCCGGTGTACTCCATTTGAGTGGCTGATGTTGCAGGCATGTTATACTTGCACCTAAAAAAAGCTGTCTGAGTGAGTATGTATGGTTCGTGGTTACAAAGATTGTAATGTTAGTGGTGGGTTGTGAACAGTGATGTGAGCACCACATAATGTGTCTTTTGTATTTAGAGATTCACACATACAATACTTTTATCACAGAATTGTTTATAAAATATAGAGACCTCTGATCACTTTTATATTCCTTAAATGCTCTGTGATTTAATGAAAAGCAGACAGGAACCCTCACTGGTGCTATGTGTGCCCTCTCCCACTCTCGTAGAGCTATTTTGAAAGAGTACAATGGAAGTGTACCCGACTGTACCTATCAGAAAATAATGCATATGGTTGGTCTGGCCTAGCCCCTTGAGAAATGCAAGTGAGGTGGTACAAACAGAAAGCCTGCAACACAGGGCCAGTGGTCAGTGGGCCCTCAGACCCCAACAGGCTGGTCACACCACAGTGTGCCAGTATAGACAGTTTGAAACTGCATTCAGCCAAGGCCTTCCCTGAGAGCAGGTGACAGATGATCCCTTTACTTGAGCAGCAAGAGCTTTGTTTTCACATTAGATTTCCTCTGTAAAGTGCATGAATTACAATGTAATGAAACCAGCTTCATGTATATAGCAATGATTTATTGATATTGAGTTTGGGGTTTGTCACACGACACAGAAGTGTAGTTTGGGAGTGACGTGCGCCAGTCGGGTGAGGGGCTCATTCTAGTGTTTCTCCCTGGGCACCAAGTTGGCTAGAAACTGCCCTGGGGATATGATTGGGCAAATGCAAAAATCCGGTGAGCGGCATGTCCACCCTTTACTGAAAACCTACAACCTCTACTGGGGCGCCACCTCCCAAATGACGTGACTGCGAGATATGGTTATTTCTAATCTTACCTGAAATGGGAATTTTGTTTAACTCTGGCATAATATTGCACATGAGAGCATGTGTCTTAGTCTGCATGAAAGAGTGGAACCCCGCGGGTGGAGGTCAAAGACTTTGGGAGGGAGGTGACGTAAAGGTGACACAATGACGTCAGGGCGCCCCACCCCTCATAGAGCCACACGCTGGCAGCGCGTTCACTTTGCAAGAGAAGCAAACACCGTTGGCTCACCCATTCTCCCTGAACTCGGCAATTATGGCAGGGTAAGGGGGTGAGGGGTGAAATTCAGGGAATGGCAAGACAGGGAGTGCATTATTGTATCAAGGCAGGTTTGTGTTATATCCATACGTGTGTTGTTGGTTTTCCTTGCGTTGGTGCTTAAGGAGGTTCCAGAGAAAAACAGTTAATAAAAAGTTGGGGAGCATAATGTTAACAGTTTAGGGCAGTTTGCTGGTGGAAGTTCGGGCTAAACAGGAAAGAGAAAGCGTATCTTGTCATCCAGGTGGCCAGCACGCAGAGGCGTGTCCAGGGAGTGGCCTGGGGTGGCACCTGCTACTCCTGTAATCTGATTGGCCACCCCAGGTGCCACCCCATTATCCTAAACTATGATCACTATGTGTGTGTGCGTTCATGCTTCATGCCACCCCTGCGTAAGTCAGGGCCCCACTTGGGCCACCCCAGTCAAAAGACTCTGGACACGCCACTGCAGGCACGCACAAAAAGAAAAAGAGAAAAAACTTGGTGAAGAAAGTACTAAGCTAGAAGAATTCCTCAGGGAAAGAGTATCCAACGCATTTAAGATGGTAGGGGGAAAAAGATGTTGTATTTTGAAATTGGGAAATAGAGGCCATAAAAGAAAGTAGTATGAGAAGAATGCACACATCTTAAAAAGACCTGCCTGCAATTAAAGCAGCCTTTAGTCAAACCAGATCAAGTGTCATTAAAGGGGAAGTGCGCTCAAAATGTTTTTGGCCCCATTGTTTGGGCATGTATGTTTAAGCATACTGTAATCTATCTTAACATCTTTTCCTATGCATCTGACCTTAGATTTCCTCATTTTTACACATGCGAAAACAACGGGTTGGGCGCAGCCATCTTGTGCTAATCTTATCCGTCGAGGCATCGCATTAACTTCAAGGGCGCTCACAGCAAGAATACAGATCACCTGCCCGTGAAGCTGACATCACTATTCCAAACGATATGCTCCACCTATTTTCATGACGCTAGTGGCCAGCGTAGCCAAATGCGCCCATTCATCATCCACACGATAATGTCAGTTAACGCAGAACCAGGAAGATAAACGCACACATCCTCTCACAGCACTTACCAAATCGCATAGGAAAACAATATTATTTAAGAAAACATCATTAGTCTGCAATGTAGCAAGTGCTTTTATTTATCAAAGAACGCTCCCAAAACCACATTAAGTCCACAAAATTAACTATATGTTTTTGCCATACAGGTTATAGCTAGCGAACATCGCATGCTTTGAATGTTGTTTGTAACGTCCTCATGATCCGGCAATTGCGATCAACAACCAATTGTTGTGTGTCCTTATGTTACACCAGCAAAACTTTCTAATGACGCACATAGTGTTCCTTTCATGTAAAGATATGGATTCGATGCACTTTCAATGGCAACGCTTTTGCATCAGCATCTTGCTACACCGGAAACAATGACATGTTGCTCCTTGTCGCTGGTACCGCCAAAGGGCAGACCGGTCCCTGTCTGTCGTGCCATATGACGGTAATGCAAAATGCTCAGTTTGGGCGTATCTCCCATTGTTGATTGAAGAATCCATCCGACGGTAGCTGGCAACTATGGCATTCGCAGAACGGTACAATATACCTGTGTAGATAACAGAATAAAAATATATTTTAGGAGCCATTCTTTATTCAAATGTATCCATTTACCCTGTAATTCTGCAATCATTAACACAAACAACACATAATGAACACACACATGACAACATGGGGGAGTATTTGAGACCACAATGTGCATGAAAGGTTAGCGCTGTGAAGTAGGTATAGCTCCCAAAGGACTGGAGAACCTGATAGATATTTGGGACCACAGACAGATGGCATTATAACAGAACTGGGAATATTATTGATCGAAAAGCGAACAAATTTCCCTCAGAAAATGTTCAGCCCCCTGCACTCCAACACCACACCTACTTTATGGTGCCAAGAATGCAACGTTGATAGCACACCCGCATATTCCATGGGACAAAGTGGTTTAGATATCACTAGCCTGCATACAGGTTGTGGTTGTGGGTCGTCGATGAATAATCGTCACAATATGCTCCAGCTAACAACTCATAATAATGTCAGTAATAAATACCTCCCAAAAAATCAAACCTATATTTTCTCCTCTTTAACAAACCGTGCGTTCCACACTTGGTTTTTTCAATATGGCGCGATATAAATATAATTCAACATAACAACGTATTGTGTCCATTATTTTCATCAAATCACACATTTACACGTCGCTGAATTATTCAATATGCATACAGCACAAATGCCGTTTTTAATCGCAAAAATATTATGGATAGTTGAACGTACATAATGTTAGGAAGTTCCATTCTCTCGGTGTAACGCAGAGTGTCCGATCCGAACAACAGATTGCAGAAATTGAAACTAAATGTTCCAATGACCACTTTCAATATAGTAAATGTTATCATTTTTGCAGGTATTCGACACCTTGTGTCCTTCTAGCATAGTGGTTACTGACTTTCACTCAAGGCCAAATAACAATAGAAGCTTGTTTTCAGTGATTGAAACCGGAGACAGCTAGGTTTCGATTTTGTGAAAGAATGCTACAATAATAAAACAGACCAGGCAAGATGCGTCAGTGTGACTTGATTAATTTCTTCCATTCCCACAAGCATCAGTCCACGACCTGATCTTCACTCCATGGAGAGATGAGCCCAGCTGACCCAAGTGGAGTTCGAAATACGCCTGAAAAATAAACAAATTGTAGGCTGTCTTACTGATCACTAGTGCGGGTTATGACCCTATATGTGATGTCATTACTGATGCTGTGGCTTCTCAGAAGGCAAAAACATTCATTCTGGAGTCTCAACTTTCTCGAACAGCAGACACCTTTGCTGATATTTTCTGAATTCGGTACATTTAAACCTTGTTAAACCCTGTAAGCTATCTCTTGGCTTCTTTCCCGAGAGGGCTGTATTCATTCTGTTGTGAGCGTAACAGGGGACAGCCTTCAATTTCACACCACCTACTATAATTCATGCATGTCCGTTCAGACTATCTATCGCACCTGAGGCAGCCCTGTCTATGTTCATGCGAGACAGGTGACATTGCGTGCCCATACCAAGCAAGTTGCATTGATGCTCTGACTAGGCCTTGGGCCAATTGGCCGTGCAAGTGTGTAGGGTAAGCAAGGATGAGCATTACACAATTTTTCAGAGTCGTTCCCTAACTATCTAGTGCAGCCCTGAGAAGTGGGTAGCCTTGTGCTCAACATTGCAGTAGTGTGTGAAAGCACACAATCGCGCTGATGAAGCAAAAAGCGGTTCTTCTTGGGAAGGCCATAGCAAGTCGGGAAGTGGCCTGAGGCGATGAAGAATTGGTTCCCACTATTCGGGTAGGATGTACCCTTGGCGGCAGTTTTCAAAAGGTGAGAATAGCTGGGGAGTGCAGGATAACCCAGCCAACATCAAATTCCTTTATGGGATATCCGTGCATCAAAGGTATCGGTTGTGCCAGTCCAAAACCGTTGATTCATGCAAGGTTTTGATCCATGTAGAAATTAAAATCTTTCATCGCACAGAGAATTTACACACAAAGTAGTATGAAATTATTAAAAACCTGTATACTATAAGGTTTGTTGTCGCAACACTAATAGAACATTCGTATGAACATACTCCCGAAAACAGTGTATGTGATTTAGTCATAATATACATTTCCGATTTCACCTCATAACCTTCCGAGATGACACATGTACTTGATCTGAGATCACTGTGCAAAACATACTGATCGTAATGTCGCCCTCAAAAGATTTTTTATCTATTCTGCATTAGGGAGGAAGTGTAACGTTAGGACCGATATCAGAAAAGTTTGAAATAGTGCAAGGTTACATGCATTTCAGTCTCAAATAATATCCTTTGTAGGATTTACTTTCATTCTTGCAAGGGAACTGTAAGTATGCATACCTCATACTCTGGACCTGTTGCAAAGGAGGAAG